>NC_090921.1:1499984631-1500287661 GCF_040938575.1 Ambystoma mexicanum
TGCTGTTGGCAGCCTCAGCCCGGTGGGTCCATTGGCTGGGCTTTGGGTGTTTTACGGTCGGTAGTCGTTGTGTGCCGTTGTGCGAGTCTGTGTGGTTTGTTTTGTTGTTGCAGTGTAGTGAAGTTTGTGAGGACTGCTGTATTGTAGGCTTGTGGTTGTGTTTGGTTAGAGTCTGAGAGGTGTATGCAGAGGGGTGAAGTTATTGGTGGATTGGTTAATTGGCATTGCTGTCCTTGCAATTATTTCTAGGTGGGATGCTTGCTATCATTCACTATTCCATCTGAGTGTGGCACTGTGAGGCAGGCCAGCGATCATGATTCCATCTAAGTGTGGCGCATGCTAACCTTCACATTTCTATCTCGATGCGACACAGGCTAGGTTAAGAAAACCATCTAAGTGTGGGGCATGCTAACATTCACAACTCTATCTAGATGTAACGCAGGCTAGGTTAAGAATTCCATCTAGTCGAATTTTCACACGAACAAAAACAGAGGATGTCTGGATTCAATTTAAAACTCCTTTAACGCTTAAAAAGGTGATGGACAATTCACAAATATTCACTAAATTTAGGATTTAATTGTACACGACTTGGAAAAAATAAAATTGATGAATACGACGTCCATAATCAACAAAATGGAAAAGAACCTTTCAAAATTAAGAAAACTATGTATCAAGGCTCCTATCAGGAACAATATGGAGATGAAGACGATATCTCTACAAGTGAATACCATTGTGAAAACTCTATGACCTGAAATAGAAGACTGTCCCAATTATATCGTCCAATTCATAGAAAGAATGAAGCATGAGAACATAACAGAAAAAACACACCAAGAGGGATCAACAGTAACAACTAACTGAGCCTCAAGCCACAAGAATAAGTTTTTGCTCATGGAACTCCAGAGGTTCGGGCCATCTATTGAGAAACGAAAACATTTCCTTGAGCCAGCATCAAATTATCTGCTTATAGGAGACTTGGCTTAATCAAACTCCAATTTGTGATGGCTTTACAGCCTGTATAAACCCTGCTATAAAATTGATTAAGGGGCGAACCACAACAGGCCTTTTAACGTTGGTCAAGATTGATGGCATTATGGAAGTTCTTCAGAGCGCCAACCCAAATCTGTGGATGCAATATACCATCATCGAATATAAGATACTGTTGCATTCCATGGTGAACAAGGAAAAAAAGAATTTTACATCAAAAAAAGTTGGGTTTGTTAATATCTACTGGAACCCGATCGCGATCAATGCCGATCTACTAATTGACTCAGTTTTGACATCTATTGATGACATCTGTAACAAACATAGATATATAGATCTTGTGGTGTGTGGAGATATCCATTTTCATATGTTCGATGAAAAAGGACATTGATCAATGGCAACAGGACTGAAGACATCCCGTCCAAACAAACTTGGTCGAGGGGCTCGACATTTGCCCACCTGGACTATATATAAACCTCTAAAGAAATCACAAATGTGATCACCAAATTTTCTAACACCAAAACCGATAAAAGTGACCACAACAGCATATCAATTGAATGGCCACTTTATATGTCTGCATCAAAAATAGGCTATAACCACTCACTGGAGTTAAATACTGGCACAAATGATCTAAGAATATCAGAAAAACAAGCGGCTACACTAACCAGTGTCTATCAAGCGACTACCTTAACAGACACTGAGAAATTGGAATATAGTTGGCTGCTAAAACCATTCATGATTAGAAACAAGAACAAAAGAAATGAGAAAAACAAACATTCTCATATATACAACAAACAAATAGCAAAAAATAAAAGTAGAGCTTCGAAGGAATATAAGAACAACCCTCAAGTCTGGTTTGGAAGATCGCTGGAAATCTATAAAACAGTTAAAGCAACAATATAGAAATTGGCACAAAACTATTAAAGCCACTGTAATGCAGAACAATGCCGAAAACATGCTTGCGACACAGCAGGAATCTATGGAACCTATTAAATGAAAACTTCCAACAGAATGAGCGATTAATATTGGATGTTCCAGAAGCTGAGTGGATATTACATTTTTTCAACACTTAACCAGAGGACGGAAGCTCTGCATAATCACTGATTGTCTGATAAAACTAAGAAATTGAACATTTGTATGAACCCTGAAGATATTCTAACACAGATAAAACAACTGAATTCCTCTCGTGCCCCTGGTCCTGAGCAACAAAATGCTCAGCCAGAATCCAGAAGCATGGGCCAATTTCTTCATACAAATAATGATGACAATTGAGAAAAATAAAATCCTTCCGAGGACATGGAAAACTGCCATTCTGGTCCCAATTTTCAAGCAAAGTTATAGAAAAATGCCTATAAACTACCGATCTATTGCGCTTCCGGATCCTTTGGGTAAAGTATTTGCTTCTCTTGTACTTAGAGAGTTAAATAAGTTGGCAAAAACAGCCAGTAGACTGGACCCGAGACAAACAGGGTTCGTAAAAGATACAGGAACCAATATTAATTTGATTATTCTTAACTTGCTGAAACAGGAGGCATATAAAGACAGGTCAGCGACCTATGCAGCCTTCATAGATTTCAAACTCGCGTTTGACTCGGTCAATAGAGAAAAGATGTGGCGAAAATTGGAGACATGGAAATACCTGAGCGAAATACTTGACCCAATAAAATCTCTCTATACAAATACAACAATAAGAATCAGATTAACGCAAGAGGGACATTTATCAGAGGAAATACACACCCGGAATGGTCTTAAATAGGGGTGCCCCCTGACCGTAACTTTATTCAACCTCTATACATCGGATTTTGCAGAAAAACAACAAAATATTATAGCGAATCCCCCGAAGTTGAGTAACTCGCCAATAACGTGTGATGTATGCTGACGATTTAGTAATATTTAACAGAACACAAGTTAGCCTACAAAAAAGACTGAGACAGTTGGAAATCTATGCACTAGAGAACGACCTACATATCAATACAAAAAAAACACAAGTAATGTTACTAACAAGACAACCAAATAAGAACAAATCTTCACTCTCGATCTTCCTAGAAGGTAAAAAACTTGAATCAACAAAAACAGTCAAATATTTGCGCGTGCTGCTGAATCAATCGCATGGTGAAAACAAATGGGTAGAGCAAATAAAAACGAAAGCTCTATCTTTAGCTCGCCAAAGAAGGATCCTACATAAAAAATATGGATTGTATTTAATGAAGCCTATTATCACCTTTTATAGGCAGAACATAGTGTCAATTTTAATCTATGGTTGCGAAGCAATGTTGAATGCTCCTACTGATGTATGGTACTATTTAGAAGGTCTGGTATGGTATAATATTTTATCTCTGCCTCTGGCATACCCAGTCGCAAGAATATGATTTTGAGCTTGCTCTACAATCTCTTGAATCCATCAAGAAGTGGAAATTTGTAATGCTATATAGGAAGACCTTGATCAAAGATGATATACCAGCAATTGATATTCTACGCCATAAAGAACCCTGATCAAAATAACTTGTCTTGAATACGTGGAAAAAAGCATGCACCCAAATATGGAGAATGAAGCAATATCTGAAGACATGCTAGTTCATAGCCCAGAACACGCAAAAAAGAGACTTCAAAACAATGATTGGATCCAAACTATGGGAAAAAAGCATAATACCAACTTGCTCTTTATTGTGCAACTGATGTGCGACCTCTGAATCAATTGCCCCAATACCTTAAAAAATGTCCAGACAAATCGATAAGAGATACCTTCTTGCGATTGCAGCTTAACTTGTTACCAACTCCTGAGGTATTGACGAAAACAAAACGGCTACCAGAAACCATGGCGTTTTGTAGATTCTGCCTAGCGAAAGATCAACTGGAGTCGATTCAGCATATCATTATGACTTGCCCAGCACTTGACGAAAAAAGAATATTGTTCAGAGATATGATTCCACCTATGAAAATAGAACTTAATGCTAAGCAACGATGGTCACGAATTCTAAGTGGAGACGACAAAAAAGCACTTACATTCAGGATTATCCAATTCTGGAGATCGATTATTGCAACAAGCACCAAAGGCTATGAAATTAGGCTTGCGTCTAATAAAGACTATAGATTGTGAAATTCAAAGACTATGAAGAAGCAAAAGAGAAACTGGAATCACTGTATAATAAAAAAGTTTGTAATAAACAATAATATTAAATAAAAAAAATTAAAAATATAAAAATGGGCAATTTCATCCACTGCCACTTTCCTGTCAGAGATGACACACGGCGGGCACCTGTAGAGCAGCCAGAAGGCCTACTCACCTTCAAACTTTTCTTGCATCAAAAGGAATCCTGCAGAGGAATCCAAGGTTGGACAAGCTGTCTTCCTCCACCCAGTTTTACAACCTTTTGATGCATGTCCATGCTTGGTACTGCTTTGTAATCTATTTTAATAGCATGTGAATATATAAAAGATCCAATACTGGAAAAGGAATAAGTTACTTATCTTTAACTCCAGTTCTCCGACATTGGCATCTTTCAAAAGTCCACGTATGACCCTCCCACATGCCCCGCATGCGGCTTGTTTTTGCACTTTTATATGCACTATACCAATCTGAAGAATGCCTTCAGGGATGGAGCTAAGGGAGGTTGCGCCTTTTGGGTACAGGGTAAATGACTCAAAAACACTCCAAGAACAGCCAAGTGAATGCTGTTTCTGGTTATGAATGAAGCTGCTTAATGTTACTGAGGATGCAAAGCCTGGCTGTGGGGAATATGAATCGATGAAAGATACCAATTCTGGAGAACCACAGATACTGACAGTAAAACTGTAATAAGAACCGTATTTGATGTTCATTCTTGAATAACAGCTGGGTGTATTTTCATTCATGCTTCATTCTTGGGCTACTTAAGAAATGCTCTACTTAAGAAAGTGTGGGTTTAGTGGGCGCGGCTGAGCTGCAACGAGGATGGACCCGTTGGTGAGGAGCTCTGGAGCTGAGGAGGTTTTTATCTCACTAAACATGCTACAGGTCGATTCTACATCATAATCAATATCATTATTTGGTTCTGGAAAGTTACTATGTGCGACAAATATATTTTCATTGGTAAAGCTATTAACTTTGCTGACCGCAACAGATTCTACTCGGCACACATCGCTATATGGAGCTGAATTTCCTCACGTTTTTGCCCTCCCAAACTCTACTTCTGCAATTATTTTGACAATATATCAGCTTTTCACTTAACAGCTGATCTATACCTTTGCTTTCTGACACCTTTCATCCCGGGTGATGTAGTTACCGAGTTCTATACATATGCTCTCAGTGGTTTGTGAGGCGTGCAGCAGCTGCGTCAATTAGGAAAGAACCTGACACGCAAGTCAGCTGATTGGGACAACACCCAGCTGATAAACCGCTCGGAGCGAAGAAACGTTCCTTCGTCTTCACAAAGGTATTTGCTGGTACAATTACAAAGCGAACAGCATCTACTAACTACTGATACTTCTTGATGAAAGGCTTTTATAATATAACACCATACTTTTATTAAATATTACTTATTGGAATCCTCTACTTAAATAATATTCTTCTCACTGCATTGCTGCGACGATTCTTCATGTGACAAATAAATATTTATTGGAAAGCATACAAATTTTACTAACCGCAATGGATTTAACTCAGCATTCAATACTACATAGAGCTGAATTACCTCACAGATTGGCCCTCACTTACTTGAATTCGGCTGATATTTAGACAATATATCAATGTTCCACATACCAGCTGAACTTCGCCTTTAGCTTTCCGGTGCCTCTCATTTCTGGTGTTAAAATGATTGAATTCTACACATACGCCCACAGAAGTTTACGAGGCCTATGGCAGCAGCGTTGATTAGAACATAATCCGGCACGCTAGTCGGCTGATCGGGACGATGCGCTTCGGGTAACCCGCTCGAAGTAGGGATACGTTCTTTCTTCACCACATAGATATTTGCAAAATATATTGCATATGAGAACTGCTGCAACGTCTATAACAAAAAAGGATTTCATAACTCAACACCAAACATTTATTAAGTGTTCCAAATGACTATTTTGGAACTCGCTACTTGAATAATATTCTTCTCACTGCATTACGGATTCTTTTCTACAACTTTTATACTCTAATTTTATGACATTATAAATACTGGTCGTTGCATCTGTGGAACTCTATTCTCACCTCCAAGGATATACTTTCTATCAGACTCAAATAATTCTTCAACTAATGTAAGATTTTTAAAAAATAATACATAAGCAACAATTGACATATTAACTATTTTTACGGTAGATTCCCCGAACAGTACAATCCTAATATATTTTAATCTACCAATCACAGACCTTTTGACTTGAGGCTCTGCACCATCACCAATACGAAATCTATATACTTCATATTTGAATGAATTTATTGCTGACTGCTGAAATCTTTTCTCCTTTTCATAAAATATATTGCCGGCAGGTTCCCATCTAACTGATTACTGCCCTCTGAGAAACTGTGAAGCTTTACATTACCCTTTATTTCTTTAAATTACTTCCACGAAGTGTACCATCGCATACTTTCGCATCAACTAGTTCACTTTCCTCACACTAGCAATACTATCCTACGTATTGCTTACCTAACTTACTTTTTATTTTATAACCAAAGAGGAACCACTCTGTCCCTGCCCAAATCTTTTTTCATTATTTCCTTATTTCTCTGTCATTTGCAATTAATGTCGTCCTCTTAGAATGCGCCTTTTAATGCTTGCATGGAAAGAATTCTGGATGAACTTGGCAACATTCGTTCCTCTATCTCAACACTTGACTCCCGCTCTTCCTCCATTCAGGAAGAACTTAAAGGCTTTAGAAACGACATTAAACTCTTCTGTGGTAGACTTGATGAAGCAGAAGAAAGGATTAGTACTGTAGAGGATAGAGTAGAGGAACTGGAAAGCATGCAAACAAAAATAATTCAACTAGAATGTGATGTTACAGAGTTGGAAGATAGACACAGCAGAGACAATTTACATTTATATGGGATTCCAGAAGAAATTGAAGGTGATGAACCTATTACATTTCTAACCAACTGGATCCCTTCTACTCTGGCAATCACTTTCTCACCACCATTAGAACTTCAACGAGCTCATAGGATCAGACCTTGCTTTACTAGAACTGACTCTACACCAAGACCCTTCATTGCATGTTTTCTCATCGACAAGCACGACAAATCCTTTAAGCAACTAAGAAAAATGCCCCCATTCTCTTTCAAAATAAAAGAATTTTCATTTGTCTAGACTTTTCCAGTGCCACCCAAGCTAAAAGGAAGAGATTTCTAGACATGGGACCTATTCTTTAAACGCTAAACATCATATATGGTCTACTAGATCCAACAAAAATGATTATCACTATTCCTGATGGTCAAACTAAAGAATTTTCAAACCCAGACGAACTGTATAATTTTCTCCAAGCATTGCAAATTACTCTGATGGATACATCACCTTAAAAATCTGTGACTGATTCCTCTTCCTCAGATTCTCAAATTCCTATATCATATTTCAGAATTTACAAGAACCAATATATAAAATATACTGCTAAACATAGTAGATCAACTTCATCAATTCCTTTTGGAGAAACCAACCACCTCTAGCCATTTTAGGGACAAATCAAGATCTCCAATTAAATCATCAGACTCTCAATTCACTTCTTCACAAACCTAAATGTCTAGTTAATTAGTTACTTATATCTTTGATATGATTATAAATGCATCTTTCACCTTTCATGCAGTTTGATCTTCTCTTTATAACCTAGTGATTCTCTAGTATGCTTAAATCTTTCATCTCATTTAGTTATGCTCTCCTTTGCTCCTACCTCTCTTAGCTATGCCTATTCCATCCTCTCATTCGACATCCCCCATGAGTCTCACGTTCACTTGTTCTTCTTCATACCTCATCTCTAATCTCATGCAATTACTTATTCATTTATATGTTTTAATATTTATCATTTACATTCCCTTATGTATTTTCTCATTTCGTGTTCCTCCCTTCCTTTTGTTTTTACCTATATGTTCCAAAGTCTCATTTGGATTCAGTATTTTTTATTCCATTGATTTTACAATGTTTACAAAAAACTGGTTTAGGAGTTGTATTGTTGAATGCATTTCAGTCTTATTTATTACTACAGTTAATATTATATTAAAAGTCTTCTAATGTCTATTAAACTCACTACATGGAATGTTAAAGGGTTAGGCCGCCCTATCAAACGTAGCAAGATTATTTCCTTATTAAACAAAAATCTGATAATATTTGTCTACAAGAAACCCACTTATGTTCTGATAAAGAACATTTTGAGATGAAGGCACCCTGGATTAGTCACACATTGTATGCAAATGCCTTAGACAAGAATGTTAAAGTATCCATATTAATCAATAAGCGTTTAAATTTCAACCTAATCAGTGAAGAAAAAGACCCAGAAGGGAGATGGATAATTGCTGAAACTGTCATTAATAATCTCCCTGCCACTATTGTCAATGTATATGGACCTAATGCCCCTAATCCCTCTTTTTGGTCCTCCTTTCTTACTAAACTTGCACAAAAGACTACTTATACTACTTAGAATACCGATATTCTAATTTGCGGGACATGAATCGGATTGTTGATTTTACCCTTGACCGAAAATCCTCGTCTAACTTTATTAATTCTAAATCCCGTTCTAGCTTCCTAAATACAATACAAAATCTAAATTTTATTGACTCTTGCCGCTTCTGTCATCCTGAAACTGAATTTACGTTTTTCTCCCCACCTCACCATTCCTTGTCTAGATTTGACTACATTTTTGTTAATTCATCATTAGCTCCCTGTATTTCAAACTCTGAAATTGATCCGATAACTATTTCCGACCATGCTTCTGTTTCCACTCTTCTTGAATGGAACCCTCTCAATAAATACTCACCTAGATGGAGATTCAGTTCATTCCTTTTGAATGATCGATCCTTTATTGATAGAACCAACTCCTTTATTAAAGAATTTTTCTTTAACAACCTTCCGGAACATACATCGATACAAAACAAATGGGATGCATTTAAAGCTTCTCTCCAGGGATTTATAATGCAATTTGTTGCCATCAAAAAGAGACAGTCTGAATCTATTTATAATTCACTCTTAGCTTCAATTAAAGAACTTTAGAAATCATACTATGCAATATTTAAAAATCTTATGACTAAACGTCTAAAATGTGATAAAATGTGCACGGACAAAGCTGCTAATTCGATCCTCAGATCTAAAACAAAATGTTATAACCACTCCAACAATGCTGGTAAAATGTTAGCTTCGTATCTCAAGAAGAAAAAAGAAAAATCTCTTATAACCCATATCATCTCACCTGAAGGTAGATTAACTAAACCAAAGGGCATAAATGACACTTTTCTTCATTTCTATTCTAAATTATATTCCCATGATTCTTCCATTGCCTCTGAAAATATCAAATCTTTTCTACAAGCTAATAAACCAACTAGCGTATCAGACATAATTGATTCATCTTCCCTTGACTCCCCTATTTCTATCTCTGACATTAAACAAGCCTTACCTGATCTTAAACCCAACAAATCCCCTGGTCTGGATGGATTCACTATAGATGTCTACAAAACTTTTATTGACTCTATCAATCCCAAACTCTTTGATTTATATTCCCACTTTGCCAATATTGGACATAGCCCTGGTTCATTTAGTGAAGCCCTCCTTTTTCAAAGATCCCTCAATCATCAAAAAGTATCGACCCGTCTCTTATTAATTCAGACTCAAAAATGTATGCAAAAATTCTTATGAAACGTTTAGAAGTCTTCCTCCCTAATCTTATACACCCTGATTAATCGGGATTCTTTAAAGGTCGTCATGCCTCATCTTATTCGAGATTACTATTTAATATTCTAGCACATTCCCAAAACTCAAATGTACCATTGGCCCTTATCGCCCTTGATGCAGAAAAAGCTTTTGGTCACGTATCCTGGTCCTTTGTTTCATTTACTAAACTGGCATGGCCTCCCTCCCCACTTCATCAACTTAGTCAAAATTCTGTACTCCTCACCTACCACTCGTATCCTCCATTAATAATTCTCTTTCCTCCTCATTTAGAGTTGAAAGAGGGACTTGTCAAGGATGTCCTCTTTCTCTCTTATTGTTCAATCTTGCCTTAGAACCCCTTCTTCAAAATATCAGATTAACTCAGCCATCAAAGGAATCTCTATAAACAATATAGAAGCCAAACTTTCTGCTTACGCCAATGATATTCTAATCTATCTTTCTGTCCCGCCTCCTCTATATCACATTTCATTTCTACTATTAATGATTACTCTGCTGTCTCTGGCTAAAAATTAAATTTGGATAAATAAGAAGTTATGCCCCTCACTTGTAATAAGATTAAAACCCCCCTTATCTGGTATAGCTTGGCAATCATCTCATATCAAATATTTATGTCGGTTAGTTGCTAAAGACATCTTTACTACTATCAATCTTAATGTTAAATACTTAATTGAAAAAGTCAATGATATGACGGAAAGATGGTCGCCACTTTTTCTTTCATGGTGTGGTCGTTTAGATACTATCCAAATGATGATTGGTCCCATTATCCTATATTCACTTTCCATGATTCCCACTACTATTCACTCCTCCTTTTACAAAAGACTTGATTCATTACTTCTTAAATTTCTTTACAGCCACAAAACCCCTTGCATTGCAGCTTACAAACTAAAACTTCCTAAATTCTCTGGTGGAGTTAAATTCCCTAATTTTCAACTTTATCACAAAACCCTTTGTGCTAAAACAATTTGCTATCTTTCAATATTATGAACCCCATCTCGACAAAGCACCTCTCTGGATCAATATAGAAGCTAACATTATTTTACCACTTTCCCTTTCTCATTTTCTAATCACATCTTCCTGGTCTAACATTTCCTCTTATCCATCACTTCCATTTTTCAAGATCATCTGGAATAATTTCCTGCTAAATCCTTCAATAAAACAAAGCACTAAGACTCTTTTCTATGGTTTAACAAACAACACTCTACCAAATCAAATCTTTCAACAGAGTGGGGACAGAGTGTGGTCTTGAGCGGGGAGGGGGTGAAAGAGTTGGGGTTAATGCGCGAAAATTATGTATAATGTATCAATGATGATAACCAGTTAAACTTGTGTTGTTCAAAACTTAATGAAAACATTTTTGGAAAAATGCTACCAACCTGTCATACAATCTTTGGTGGAACTCTATTTGCTCTATCCATCGAATAGAACATTGTCATGCCTAGTCATCTGATTGTTTGCATACATTCAACAAAAAATTGAATAGATTTACACAGTATTTGAATACTCATGTTTAATAAGTCATATTTAATAATCTCCTCCCCTTCTCTCTCCCTTTTGTTTCATGTCTAGTCTTTTTGTCGAAGTTCCCCTGGATGTTATTATTATCATCTCTACTTTATCGTATTTATTCATTTTACCATAAAAGTTGAATGAAACAAATAGTTTTCATGATACTAAGTTATGTAATTGTCTAAAACGTAACTAATTCTGTTGGTAATGTTTTGCCTGTACCAAATATGAATAAACATATTTAAACAAAAAAAAAAGTAAGTGTGGGTTTAACAGCTTACAAATGTTTGTCGGATTTCGTTGTGACTGTTCCTTATAATCATTTAACGCACTCTGTCATTTTAAAAATGATTTGTTTAATGGACAAGTATGATTTCTGTTTCAGTACAGTTTGTATCTCCGTTGTTGTAGAGAGAGAGAGAGAGATAGAGAGAGAGAGAGAGAGAGAGAGAGAGAAAGAAAGAGAGAGAGAGAGAGAGAGAGAGAGAGTGAGCGAGAGAGAGAGAGAGAGACTTCCATGCGTGATGGAGGAGGAGCAGGGGGCCAAGGAGTGTGCGCTTTGACCTTTCACACAATAGGCCTAATTACGAGGTTGGCGGTAACCCCTTAACAACGAATCTGATGCCTGATTTCCTGGTGCCACTGGAACATTACAAGTCCCGGTGGCATGGGAAGTCCGGCACCGGATTTTGTAACTTCCCATAGAGTCCAATAGGACTCTATGGGTGTGGGGAGATGGAAGTGCCGGCACCGTTGCTAGCGGTGCAAGTGCTTCTGTGATGAATCTGCCTACCGGAGCTGCTGCGCCCCTGCAAGGTCGACCTGTCAGTCGCAGCGGCCATGGCAGGCAGACTCGTAGTGTGGCAGTCCGGAAACAAGGGTGCCCGTAAGCTTACTGGCACCCTTGTTTCCAGACTGCCCCACTTGTAATAAGGCCGAAGGTCTTGATACGGAGGGAAGAACTGCAAGAGGATGGGCGCGCATTAAATGCCCACGCAGTAAAGTACTATGCAGGCAAGACATGAAACCGAAAAAATGTGCAGACATTCTGCACTTACTCATTTTTTGTTTGAGTTGTCTCTGCACCCCTTTTTGTTGGCATTTCGCTTCTTTGCAGTGGCACAAGTAAATGCCTGTTATAAAGGAGGAGTTTGGGAAAGTTTACGATACGTAGTCGTTCCCCCTGTTTAACATTTCATTTATGCAAAGGTTGCACCAAACGTGTGCATCAAGAACAAAGATAACTCTCAACCCATGTGATAAAAGGTACCTCTGTCAGACCAGTAATGAACAGATCGTTGCATCAAAACTGCTGTAGTCTGTTGAGATTCAGAGGTAGCCATGTTATGTCGCACTCGGTCACGGCTGTTTTTTTTCCATCTGCTGTGCGGCTAGATTGAAAGAGGCATGTACGATACAACTGTATATGGACCGTTATGTCAATAAAAATATTTTGGGTCCAGTTGCCAAGTCTATTGCCTAGATTTACAGGGTAATTCATAGAATTTCGCACAAAAGTGGCGCACGCGGCTGGCGCACAGTGTGCGCGTGCGAATGTCTGCGCCAGGCGCGTGCGCTAAAAGCGATATCCGCGCACAGCGTATTCATGGATTTCAGCCTCGAAAACCAGCCGTGGCGCAGAGTGGCACAGCGACCCTGCAACTGCGCCAGTTACGCCTCCAAGAACGCCGTCGCGCAAGGAAAAGCCATCAAAATTCCCAATTCATCGCAAAGGGCTGCGCTAACCCTGGACCAGTATACAGGGCTGCCAAACAGCAAACGGCGAGCGGGGAACGTGTATTACTGGGGTGCGCGGGAAGTTCCACACGTAATTTCAGGAGGGTATGTGTATTTCTGGGGTGCAGGGAATTTTTACACGCGATTTCAGCAGGGTACCAGTATTACTGGGGTGCGCGGGAAGTTACACACGCGATTTCAGCAGGGTACATGTATTTCTGGGGTGCAGGGAAGTTTGACACATGCGATTTCTGCAGGGCACGTGTATTACAGGGGTGCGCGGGAAGATCCACACGCGATTCCAGCAGGGTACGTGTATTTCTGGGGTGCAGGGAATTTTTACACGCAATTTCAGCAGGTTACCAGTATTACTGATGTGCGTGGGAAGTTCCACACACGATTTCAGCAGGGTACGTGCATTTCTGGGGTGCGGGGAAGTTTGACACGCGATTTCAGCAGGGCACGTGTATTACAGGGGTGTGCGGGAAGTTACACACGTGATTTCATCAGGGTACGTGTATTTCTGGGGTGCGGGGAAGTTCAACACGCGATTACAGCAGGGTACGTGTATTACAGGGGTGCGCGGGAAGTCCCACATGCGATTCCAGCAGGGTACGTGTATTTCTGGGGTGCGGGGAAGTTTCACACGCAATTACAGCAGGGTACGTGTATTTCTTGGGTGCGTGGAAGTGTAACATGCGATCACAGCAGGGTACCTGTATTACTGGGGTGCGCGGGAAGTCCCACACGCGATTCCAGCAGGGTACGTGCATTACTGGTGTTCGCGGGAAGTTTCACCCGCGATAGGCCCTGTGCGAGTGGGGTACATGTATTTCAGGGGTTCGCGTGAAGTTTCACACGCGATAGGCCATGTGCGAGTGGGGTACGTGCATTACTGGTGTTCGCAGGAAGTTTCACCCGCGATAGGCCCTGTGCGAGTGGGGTACATGTATTTCAGGGATTCGCGTGAAGTTTCACACGCGATAGGCCATGTGCGAGTGGGGTACGTGCATTACTGGTATTCGCGGGAAGTTTCACCCACGATAGGCCCTGTGCGAGTGGGGTACGGGTTCGCGGGAAGTTTCACACGCGATTTAGCTGTCAGAGCGGGGTATGTGAATTTCGGGGGTGCACGGGGAGTCCTACATGTGAATTGGCAGTGTGGGTCCTCCCAGGTGTTCCCTCCACACCCTCCACGGCCCCTGCAGGCAGAACACACCACAGGGGACTACCATGCACCCCTGGTCATGTCCCACAGGCAGCCCATCCACCATGGCCATGCACCCCAGACAAGCCACCTGTCTGCTTGCACCACTGATCAGCAACTCATGTCCACCTGCACCCCCACCCCCCAGCAGTGTGGGGCACCTGCCAGCAGGCCCCCACTCATGTCCCACTCATGTCCCCTTGCACCCCCACCCCCCAGCAGTGTGGGGCACCTGCCAGCAGGCCCCCACTCATGTCCCACTCATGTCCCCTTGCACCCCCACCCCCCAGCAGTGTGGGGTACCTGCCAGCAGGCCCCCACTCATGTCCCCTTGCACCCCCACCCCCCAGCAGTGTGGGGCACCTGCCAGCAGGCCCCCACTCATGTACCACTCCTGTCCCCTTGAATCCCCACCCCCCAGCAGTGTGGGGCACCTGACAGCAGGCCTTCACTCATGTCCCCTTGCACCCCCCAGCAGTGTGGGGCACCTGCCAGCAGGCCCCCACTCATGTCCCACTCATGTCCCCTTGCACCCCCTCCCCCCAGCAGTGTGGGGCACCTGCCAGCAGGCCCACATTCATGTCCCACTCATGTCCCCTTGCACCCCCACCCCCCAGCAGTGTGGGGCACCTGCCAGCAGGCCCCCACTCATGTCCCACTCATGTCCCCCTGCACCCCCAGCAGTGTGGGGCACCTGCCAGCAGGCCCCCACTCATGTCCCACTCATGTCCCCCAGCACCCCCACCCCCCAGCAGTGCAGGGCACCTGCCAGCAGGCCCCCACTCATGTACCACTCATGTCCCCTTGCACCCCCACCCCCCAGCAGTGTGGGGCACCTGCCAGCAGGCCCCCACTCATGTCCCACTCATGCCCCCTTGCACCCCCACCCCCCAGCAGTGTGGGGCACCTGCCAGCAGGCCCCCACTCATGTCCCCTTGCACCCCCACCCCCCAGCAGTGTGGGGCACCTGCCAGCAGGCCCCCACTCATGTCCCCCAGCACCCCCTCCCCCAGCAGTGCAGGGCACCTGCCAGCAGGTCCCGACACATGTCCCCCAGCCAACACGCCATCACAATCTAGATCCCTGGCCCTTATGGCCAGCCTCCACATGCCAAAGACCCACCCAAGTATTGTATCCACCCACATAGAAATGCCAATTTCATGATACAACCCCAATGGCAAGTATGTAAATGAACACATGTCCGTCACACACACACAATGGGTGCAAGTGAATGTCAAAACCCATATCATGACACGCATGAAACCAATGAGATAATACCACACATCGAAGTATTAAGAAATAAATGTATTAAAAGCAACATGAATGGAATTAAAAACAAACAAACGACAATGGGAATTAAAAACAAAAAGCTGCATGTCAGTAAAATAATGAAAAACAACAAATCATAATCCAAAGGAAAGGTGTCCAAAGTCACAGTTCAAAAAATCAAATCAAATCCAAGGGAAAAACAAAAACCATTGCTCCATGGGTAAATAAAATAATAAAAAAGATTAATCCAATAGTGAACTATATACAGAAGAACAATCCACGGTCCATAATCCCGACTGAAGAAATTAAACCTATCAAAAATACTACCTAATGAAAAACTATATACAGAAAGGTGGTGCATTGTCCAAGCGCAACCAAAATAAAGAAAAAAGCAAAGGAAACCTAACACTATCTAACTATTTACAAGGGCAGCGGGCAAGTCCAACGGCTCACATGTTGATGTTCTGGGCCAGGGCATCATCGAACTCCTGCTCAATCTCCCGGAGGCGGTCCTCTTCCATGGCCCCGAGGGTTCGCAGGGACGATGACATCTGGAACTCCAGGTCCCTGCGAATGACCTCGGGGCACTCGGCCCGCCTCAGGGCCCTACGCATGGAGTTCTCCGCCCTGACCATCGTGAGCCGGGCCTCTTCTGCCCGCTGCCGCTCCGCATTTATCGCATGGCCCAACCACTGCCACACAGAAGATACTTCCCGTCCAGGGTCCTGCTGCCCTCCGGCCGATGCCTGCCCCTCCGCTGATGAAGGCCCTGAGCCATCATGGCTCCCACCTTGTTGCTGCTTCTGCGCCACTGCCTGTGCCCTGGCTCCTGCTGCCTGCACATCCTCCTCCAGCTGGGGTGCAGTTGTTGAGGTGCCCACCCCTGCTGGACGTCCGACTCCCGACTGTGGCAGCGATGTGTCCTCCACCAGCCTGGCCGCAGGGTCTGAGGCAGCTCCACAGGGCACCCAGGTGACACATGGGTGGAAAGATGGCACGGAGGATGACTGGCGCATAGGGGTTGAGGAGGGGGTCGGAACAAGGTCCACAAAACGAAGGAATCCGGCCATGGTGAGCTCTCCCAGTGGGTCAACGCGGTCAACGAGCCATGCAAGAAGACGTGCAGTCTCCTCATGAAAAGACTGCAGGTCAGCTTGCATGGCACGTTGACGCAACGCCACCCCACCCAGGACAAGCACAACCCGGTGCCGGATAGCCACATCCGCAGGGAGAGGAAGGCCAGTTGGTGTAAGCCAATCCCCTCCCTGAGAACGGGTCTGGACGTAGGTATCCCTGCTGGTGCAAGATGATGCAGTCACAGGATCGGGGACAGGATTACACACAGGCACCTCTGCGGCGGCCTGTGCTGCCGCCTGTCCCTGCCCCTGCACTGCACTACTAGCACCAGTGGAATCCCCACCTCCAGACCCCGTCTCTGTCCCTTGCATGGCCTCCTCCTCCACCAAACCCCCCACCAACCTGGATGACTCCGTGCCATCTTCCTCCGTTGGGCCCTGTGGGGTCTCAGCTGCCCCTTCGGCTGCCGAGGAGTCCAACTCCAACCTCCGCCTCTTGGACCTCCCCTCGGCAGCTGCGACCTGGGACGCGGCACCGGACTCCTCACTCCCCGACGAGATGACAACCTGGGAGGGGAGCCGGGCCTTGCGTCTCCGGCTGGCGGTGCGATCCCTGCCGCTGTGCTCCACAGCACCTTCTCCGCCCTCTTCATAAGTTGACGCTGCAGACAGGGAGAGATAGGAGACAGGCATCAGGGCACTGTTCAATGGACTCATACACACATGACAGTTGTACATGAGTGGCATTGTCAAACTTCAGACATGGCATCACAATCCCCAACACACATGTCATTGCAACTCACACACATGAGCTATTCCACAGCCATATTGCAACAGCCAGCAGCATCCATACACATATATACAGCATGAGCAGCCAAAGGTGAGCCAGACATCACATGAAACACAGGGAGTGCACTAGACATGCACACACGCCACCACAATTACATGCATGTGTACACCTCCGCCAACTGTCGCAGTGATGAGATTGGCATCCATGTCACATCTGGCAATCAGTCTTCTACATATCAGTCTCACATGCATCCATGTTGCATCACTGTTGCACCCATGTCAAATACACACACATGCACATGTACACGGTGCAGATACATGCAGCTGGAACCAACATCCATATGTGACACCACAACCATGCCAACTTACATACACAGTAATCAAAACATGTGTGCTCACACATCTGCATTTGGCCTGCATGCTTACCCACACACACACCATCCATGTGTCTCACACATGAAAGGACTTGCATGTGTCAGCCTCACAGCCCTGTACATACACATCCATACATGGCCCTACAAAACCACATGTACAACCTGCACACTACTGGCACACCACCACACGCACAGCTTCCAATCAGTATGCATGTACACTTACCGCTCGACTCCAGACGGGTCTGCCTCTCAAGGACTTGGACGTGGAGCGCTGGGCGTATGCGTTCCAGGACCCTCATCTGATGTTCCGACAGGTGGCCACTGCGCCCCTTAGCATCCGCTGCCTTCAAGAGGCGCCGGGCCCTGTTGAGGGTCCTGGACCTGAAGTCCTCCCAGCGCTTCTTGACATGTTGGAAGTCGCGGACTGCCTCCCCCTCCGCGTTGATGGCAGTCACAATGTCCGTCCCGATCCGAGTCCGTCCTTCCTTGTCGGCGGCCGACCTTCCGAAGAGGGCATCATACTGCCCCTGGACTTGCTCCACCAGGACACCAACTTCGGTGGCAGTGAAGCTGGTGGCCCTCTGCCTTTCTGGGTTGCCAGTGGTGCCAGATGGTGTAGTGCCCGACATGGCAACCCCAGAGGCAGGTGTGGGTGGGAAACTGGGTCCTGGGGCTGGGCTGTGGAGCGATGTAATAGCAGTCGGGAGTCTTCGGGACTCTTCGGTTCCAGCAGGGGTGGTCACAGCAACAGCACCCCGGGCTGACTTGCAGGCAGCAAATGGCAGGTGGGAGCGTGCTCAGGGATCTGGGGGGCAGTAATTCGGCCTTCTGGGCAGGAGCGTGGTCTTCCGTGTGCATACGCGTGGCCAGCTTGATACGGAGTGATTTGGCACGTGAAAATCTAGCACGTCAGCGTGTGATTTGAGGAAAGGCCCTTAGCGCGTAAGCGCGTCAGCATGCGTACACGATTTCATTGGACGAAAGGCCCTTAGCGCGTAAGTGCGTCTGTGATGTGCGCAAGCGGGCGTTTCCCTGAACCCGGGTGCATGTTACACGTCCAAGAACTGTATGTCCGAGTGTCAGCTCGTGTAATTGGAGGTTAGGGCCTTAGCGTGTATACAAGGAAGTGATGTTGGACATGTGGGCCGGTTCAAAAGTTGCGTGTAGGACGTCATTTCCTTGTACGTGCTTTTCGTGGAGAGCGAGTGGGTGAATTCTGTACTTCTTGTCAGTTCACACGCAATTTACTTCACAGCGTTTCTAGTTTGTACTCCCTGTAACCTCTGACAGCTTTTTTTCTGATTTTCTGTTGGGCCTGTTTCCTCAAACAGCGTTCACTTCTTCTTTTGTTCTGTCTCCTCAGACAGTATACAATTCTTCTTTTGGCGGGGGTGTTGCCAATGCGCACACGTGCGTATTTTTCACACTCATTTTCCAGGCAGACGGTGAGTCGCGCACATATTTACCAACTGTGCTTTCCCCGTGTGTCGCGTACCCCTTCAGAGGTCATTGTAGGCTGCGTGTAACACGCGTACGTTCATTTTTGTGTTTCTGGGTGCCACAGCTTAGTGCGGGTTCATTTTTCCACGCACGTGGTTTACGAGGGGTTGCATGCATGTTATTTTCTGTTTTTGGGGTGCCTGTGCGTTGCGTGATCCATCATCTTTCCCCAGGGGTCACATACAGCCTTGCTAGAGCACTAGGGTACGAATTCCATCTAGTACCCTACCCCTTTGACCCCCAATTGCCCAGGACAATAGTTTACTGCAACTCCAATACGCACAACAACATCAGTGCCATGGTTGGGAGGCGACCAAGCGGTAAGGGTGGCAAAGGTGGCCGAGCCTCAAGAGGTGGCCGTGGTGGGCGCGGTAGGGGACGTGGCCGGGATTTGCAGGGTACCCCTAGCCCCCCATGTGTGGAGGACCAGTCAGGGACACCCATGCCCACCCCCCCATAGTTGAGGGAAACGTGGCTGACACCATCTCTGCTCAGCCCTTGTTGGACCGGCCCATTGTGGCACCTGACCTGGCAGAGGGTGACTCCCAGGCTGACTTCCAGGTTGCCAAGTCTAGGCCACGTGTGGCGGTGCAAGTTGGTGTCACCAGGCCACGTGGATCAGGGGCAGCTATGTCATCTGCTGCCCCGAGTAGGCAGGGTGGGGAGGCTGCAGGGGCAGCTGCAGCTCCATCCACCCCAGCTCTGACTCTCCCAGCCAGGGCAGTGTTGGTCCCAGTCCATCTTGCTAACGTTCCCCCTGACTACGTAACACTTTAGCCAATGCCTGCGCCAAGTCCCATGCTTAGTGTGCATTCCCACACTCCAACTAGCCAGTCCACTGGTGCTCCTGCCCCTAGTGGCCAGAGCGGCGTAGGCCTCTCAGGATCCCCACCTCCTTCTAAAAAAAAGAGGAAGAGTGCTCGTCCACTACAGGCTGATACCCCAGACACGGCTACGCAGTCTGGCACGCAAAGGAAGCCTAGCTTCAATGATGCCGAACGTGATGCACTTGTGCAGTATGTGTCCGCACATGACAGTGAAATGTTGATCACTTCAGGGTGCAAAACCACACCTGCTCAACGTCAGGCACACTGGCAGACCGTCGCGAACATCATAAGTGCCCTTGGATTAGTGAGGCACACAGCTGGTGAGTGCTACAAGCGCTGGAATGACCTTAAGCGCAGAGTAAAGAAAAAGCTGGCCTCAAGTCATGCCGCTACTCTGGTGACTGGAGGTGGGTCTCCACAAGAGGACATTGAACTCACTGTACATGAGTCTGTTGCTGGGACCTACGTCACAGAGGAACAGATCCAAGGTGTGGGAGAACTGCCAGATTACGAGGCATTGTCCGGTGAGTGCACATGCATGTGTGTGTGATCCATGTGTATGTTGTGTGTGTGAGGGTTTCTGATTGAGTGCCAGGTGAGGGTGTGTGTGCCTGAGTGGTTTGGGTCACCCATGTGCTTCATCCAAAACATTCTGCACCCCGGATTTGGGTATTACAGTATCCCTTCTGCCCACAGTAGACATTTTGTGCAGCATCACACCAGTTGCCCTTGAAGTGGCATCTTGCAACAACATTGTTCCGTATTTCTCATTGTTCATTCAGGCTGATTGTTTCGATCCCCCCACTTTCACTACGCATTTCTCAGCCCTATTGTCAAACAATATGTGACATGCCTATGGTACATGCCATTTGTGTGATGGCATGTGTCATGTATGTGGATTGGACATGCCACTCACAGGCCAATGTGTGATGGCTCTGCTAGCCAGCATGCAGCTAATGTGTTGCTCTTCCATCTTGGTGTCATCAGTGTCTGACATTTTCCTCCCCTTCAAACTCAGTGACAGTGCATGCATGGGAGGGTTATAGTCATGTGGGACATGTGTCAATCAAGTACTGGTTCTGTAGCTTGTGAGGCCTAATTGTGTGCCATGGTGCTAATGCCTGTTTCCATTTTTTGTCTTTCATGTTTCTGCAGGGGATGACGCACTTGATGCTGTTGAGGGTGAGGAGATGGTGCAGACCCAGGAAGGATCTCAGGCAGGACCGGGTACCAGTGGGGGACGGGGTGTGGTGGTGGGTGAAAACCCACTCTTGCTGCAGACCGTTCTCTCCAAGGGTGTCTCTGGGTGCACCTCCCCAGACCTCTATTCAGATGATGAGACCTATGTGGCTTCGCAGGTAGGTGTTTCTGGGAGGGATTCTGTTCTGTCCGACCCACCTGCACCAGGGGTACAGCCCACTATGGGGATGTCAGTGTTGGTAGGTTCGCCTTTGGTGGATACGGATGCAGGGCCACACTCCGCAACATCTGATCCTGTTCCTGGGCCAGCAGATCAGAGGGGGAATGCAGTCCTGCAGCCTCAGGCAGTGCCGACACAGCAAGGCACAGTTCGCCTTGCCCCAGACAGGTGTGGTGCCCACCAACGCGGAGGCCGTACGCCACCAGGCAATACCGCATGGGAGAAATCCATATACGGTATGGCAAACCAACAGGCAGCAGCATCTGAGATGATGGCTCAAGCTATGAAGAGGGTGGCCACTTCGATTGTCCCCCCAGAAAGGCAGATGGAGCAACTACAGCAGGCAACAGACTCCATTTGCCGATCACTCAGGGAGGACATGTTGGCGTCCAACAGAGACAGGCGGGTGGGCCTGGACACTCTGCAGGAAGCCATTTCTTTAGAGTCCCAGGGCCAGAGGGATGCCCTGAGGGTAGAAGTCCATCACCTCAGGCAGACTCTTGTGGACCTTGAGGCTTCCACTGTCACGAGGACAGAACAGCTGCTGGAGCGGCTCACACGTACGCTCTCAGCAGAGATGCAGGCAACTTGGGAGGAGGTCCGGGCATCACGTCAGGTGGTGCATGGGGATCTCCGCACCATATTCCTCCAGAACGAGACCTTCCACACCCGCATGCTTGCTGCCATGGAGGACCAGACTAGGGCTTTGCGTAGGCTGCCTCCCATAGCACCACCACCTCCTGTGGCGGCAGCAGCACAGGGTGATGAGAGCGACCACAGCGATTCTGAATCTCTCACGATAGCGTAGCCGTGCAGGCCATGAGCCCATGCAGGTGTTTTTTTTTTTCGCAACATCCACAGAGGTGGCTGTTGGTGTGCACCCTGTCCTTGGACCTCCTGGGTGCGCCCCCCCACCCCCCTCTGGTCCCCACATGGCCATTTTTGATTTTTGATTTTTGGTTTTTGGTTTTTGCTTTTTGGTTTTTGATTTTTGAGTTTTTGTTACAGTGTGTTGCCTTCTGTGGCTCCCGTGGGCATCCACTGTATTCTGGCTGGGCACATGCAGGCTTGTCCTGAGTTTGGGTTAGATGCTTGGGTTCGTGAGACACACACCCCTCCTGCTTCCCGTTTCCATGGGCTTGCAAAGGGTGTGCCCAAGTGACATTGACTTACACAGTGACGTTGGACTCCCATGACATGTGTGGGCAGTCTGTAGTCAATACTGTGTATACATTCCTAGTGCATATTGTTGTAGTATTGTACACTACATGGTGTACTGATGTGTGCTTGTGCATCCATGTCTCCCTCCTAATTTGCAGGTTCATTCCTCATGTCTTCACAGGGCCGTCTACTTTGGAGATGGAGTTCATGTTGTAAGCAGTGCACTTCCAGATTTGCGTGGCACCAACACTGTACAGCTGGAAGTGGTCGATATGCTAGCATCACCAGGTTGTAAGACTACGTATCCTTTAACTTATCATGTGAATGCTATGTTTGGGGTTGGCTAGCTGCATTGTATTGTGGTAAGTCTTTGGTCATGTGTGTTGTCAGTTCTACATTAATGGGAGCATATTGTGTGTGGCCATTTTCCATTCGGGACACTGTACTTTGTGACACTTGTGTCATGTTTTGGGGATTCCTTTGTTTGCTCTCACATAGCATGACATGCCATGGTGTGTTGGGTGGCGGTGCTGGGGAGGTGTTGGGTGACATGGCACTGTTGTCATGTTGTATCTTGCAAGGGGGTAATTTTGGCAGCATACAAGTGTGTCTTTTGATGACACAGCATTGGTGGTGTTTGTGTAGGTAGGGATGCACACAATGGAACACTTCCAGGTGAACAATCTCAGGCTGCTATGGTTGTGACAGTTGACTGTCACTTGACTCATCATCATTGATAGTCAGCTGGTATGTGCCAGGGCTGTGTGCACTCCACAGGGGTGTGATTTTAGGTGAAGTAATTAGCCACCAGCTGCGTACGGGCTGCCTCACCCCGTGCCCTTTCCCCTCCCATGCGCAGCGGGCGTGAATGTGGTTGGGGATGTGGGGGCACCACCATGTCCACGGGCAGGCCCCGGCGTGTTGCAACATTGTGCAGGACACATGCTGCCACTATGATCCTGCACACTACTGGGGGAGCGCATAACAGCTGTCCGCCAGAACGTTCAAGGGAGCGAAAGCGTGACTTGAGCACTCCGAATGTGGGCTCCACTATGCCCCAGGTTGCAATATGGGCTGTGTTGTATCTTACCTTGGGTGGCGTGGTGGGGTTCCAAATTGGCGTCATCATGTGGGTGCTCAGAGGGTAGGGACTGTTCCCTGGGGAGGTGGTGATGGATATCATTAGTGGGGTTGTGACATTACTCAGTATCTGACATGCATGCATGTGCTGTGGCATTTATACTCACCGATCAGCCATGTATCGCCATGCCGCCCAGCTTCTAGGTCCCGGTTTAGGGTTGACATTCTGTAAATGAAACTGTCGTGGGTGGACCCTGGATAGTTGGCATATACTGAGGTGATGTTTCCCTTGGCATCACATACTACCTGGACGTTGATGGAATGCCAGTGCTTGCGGTTTCTATAGATGTGCTCAGATGCCCTGGGGGGACGTAGAGCCACATGGGTGCAGTCAATGGCACCTAGCACTTTGGGGAAGTGTGCCACCCCGTAAAAATCCTGGACGACAGCCTGCCTTTCTGCAGGTGTTCTGGGCAGGTATATGTGCTTGCGTACTGATGGGCGTGCAGTCATGATGGCCAAGACCTGGTGTAGGCAGCGTGACTCCGTGGCCTGTGACACCCCCCCCACTATGGCACTTGTCCGCTGAAATGATCCAGTGGCCAAGAAGTGCAGTACATTAAGGACCTTCTCCAGGGGGCTGAGTGCTTGGGAGCAGAGGGTGGGTGATGTGAGGTCATCCTCCCACTCACTGACCAGGTCGAGTATTATGTGAGGTGGAAACCTGTACCTCCCATACACGTGGTCATCAGGCATCCCAAAAAGGCTGGTTCTGGGTGTAAAAATTCTGGCCCTGACCCTCCTCCTCCTCCTCCTGCGGTATCCCACGGCCACTGCTGCTAGGAACGGTATATTCATCCTGGCGTCTGAGCTTGTTTGTTGTTTGCGCGCACTTTTATGCTGCACGGGTCGACGTACACCTGCTTCCTGCTGGCGTGCGTGTTTCCGGATTACCACATCTTTTTTGGTGTGTGCGTGTGGGCGTTCCGCGCATTTGCCTCCTGTACTTCCACGCCCACCACAGTAATACACGTACCCCGCTCGCCCAGGCCCAATCGCGTGTAAAACTTCCCGCGAGCCCCTGAAGTACACGTACCCCGCTCGCCCAGGTCCAATCGCGTGTAAAACTTCCCGCGAGCCCCTGAAGTACACGTACCCCGCTTGCCCAGGCACAATCGCGTGCGAAACTTCCCGCGCACCCCCGAAATACACGCTATTTTTGACACAGCGGGTGTCCGTGTTTGTCGCGTACGCCTTTGCACGTCATTTGTCCTAGAAGGCCACAGTATGGGACATTCATCAGAGCTGTATATACGGCTTTTTGTTAGCGCACATTTTTTTTAATGCGCAGGGACGCTACCGCCTGCCTTCGTGTGGCGGACATGTGTTGATGTACATAGTTGACTTTTGGTTTGTGTCATGGGATCGCCATTTCACTTCTGTGGGGTGGGGGTGCAAGGGGAAATGAGTGGGACATGAGTGGGGGCCTGCTGGCAGGTGCCCTGCACTGCTGGGGGGTGGGGGTGCAAGGGGACATGAGTGGGACATGAGTGGGGGCCTGCTGGCAGGTGCCCTGCACTGCTGGTGGGTGGGGGTGCTGGGGGACATGAGTGGGGGCCTGCTGGCAGGTGCCCCCCACTACTGGGGGTTGGGGGTGCTGGTGGACATGAGTGGGGGCCTGCTGGCAGGTGCCCTGCACTGCTGGGGGGTGGGGGTGCAAGGGGACATGAGTGGGACATGAGTGGGGGCTTGCTGGCAGGTGCCCTGCACTGCTGAGGGGTGGGGGTGCTGGTGACATGAGTGGGGGCCTGCTGGCAGGTGCCCTGCACTGCTGGGGGGTAGGGGTGCTGTGGGACATGAGTGGGGGCCTGCTGGCAGGTGCCCTGCACTGCTGGGGGGTGGGGGTGCAAGGGGACATGAGTGGGACATGAGTGGGGGCCTGCTGGCAGGTGCCCTGCACTGCTGGGGGGTGGGGGTGCTGGGGGACATGAGTGGGGGCCTGCTGGCAGGTGCCCTGCACTGCTGGGGGGTAGGGGTGCTGGGGGACATGAGTGGGGGCCTGCTGGCAGGTGCCCTGCACTGCTGGGGGTGGGGGTGCAAGGGGACATGAGTGGGACATGAGTGGGGGCCTGCTGGCAGGTGCCCTGCACTGCTGGGGGGTGGGTGTGCAAGGGGACATGAGTGAGGGCCTGCTGGCAGGTACCATGCACTGCCGGGGGGTGGGGGGTGCAAGGGGACATGAGTGGGGGCCTGCTGGCAGGTGCCCTGCACTGCTGGGGGGTGGGGGTGCAAGGGGACATGAGTGGGGGCCTGCTGGTAGGTGCCCTGCACTGCTGGGGGATGGAGGTGCAAGGGGACATGAGTGGGACATGAGTGGGGGCCTGCTGGCAGGTGCCCTGCTCTGCTGGGGGGTGGCGGTGCAATCGGATATGAGTGGGGGCCTGCTGGCAGGTGCCCTGCACTGCTGGGGGATGGGGGTGCAAGGGGACATGAGTGGGGGCCTGCTGGCAGGTGCCCGGCACTGCTGGGGGGTGGGGGTGCAATGGGACATGAGTGGGGGCCTGCTGGCAGGTGCCCTGCACTGCTGGGGGGTGGGGTGCAAGGGGACATGAGTGGGGGCCTGCTGGCAGGTGCCCTGCACTGCTGGGGGGTGGGGTGCAAGGGGACATGTGTGGGGGCCTGCTAGCAGGTGCCCTGCACTGCTGGGAGGTGGGAGTGGAGGGGGTCATGCGTTGGTGATCAGTAGTGCAAGCTGATATGTGGCTTGTCTGGGGGGCATGCCCATGGTGGATGGGCTGCCTGTGGGACATGAAGTCCCCTGTGGTGTGGGCTGCCTGCAGGGGCCGTGGAGGGTGTAGAGGGAACACCTGGGAGGACCCACACTGCCAATTCACGTGTAGGACTCCCCTGCACCCCAGATATACATGTACCCCACTCGCACAGGGCCTGTCGCGTGTGATACTTCCCGCGCACCCCCGAAATACACGTACCCCGCTCGACCAAGGCCAATCGTGTGTGAAACTTCCCGCACACCCCAGATTTACACGTACCCAGGCCAATCGCGTGTGAAACTTCACGTGAACCCCAGGAATACACGCACCCCACTCGCACAGGGCCTATCGCGTTTGAAACTTCCCGCAAACCCCTGGAATACACATATCCCGCTCCCCCAGGCACGATCGTGTGTAGAACTTCCCGCGAGCCCCTGAAGTACACGTACCCCGCTCGCCCAGGCCCAACCGCGTTTGAAACTTCCTGCGAACCCCAGGAATGCACGCACCCCACTCGCACAGGCCCAATCGCGTTTGAAACTTCCTGCGAACCCCTGGAATACACGTATCCCGCTCCCCCAGGCACGATCGTGTGTAGAACTTCACGTGCACCCCTGAAATGCACGTACCCCGCTACCCCAGGCCCGATCTCGTGTAAAACTTCCCGCGCACACACGAAATACACGCACAAGCTAATTTTTCACACAGCGGGTGTCGCTGTTTGTCGCGTACCCCTTTGCACGTACTTTGGCCTAAGGGGCCACTGTATGGGACATTCATCAGAGCTGTATATTGGTGCTTTTGTTAGCGCACATTTTGGTGCACATTTTTTTTCAGCGCAGGGACGCTACCGCCTGCCTTCGTGTGGCAGATGGGTTTGGGTCAGTGCGCATCTTTGCCCGTGCGCTGGTTTGCCCTATTCGATTCCATGAATACGTGTTGTAGGCGAGCTTGTGGCCGTTCCACGCACTTGCCTCCTGTACTTCCCCCGTGACGCCCACATTTTCACGAGTTGTTCCCCATTCCGAGTGTTACACCCCGTGTTCTGCCCACTTTTGTTATGTGCGCCGCGCTATGTGCGCTTTCGCTGTGGCCTTAGCGCATGCTGTTAGATGACCTGTGCGCCAGTGTGCGCCGCGCACTTTTCCAGCGCACATCCCTGATTTTACTCGCGCACGGACTTCCATGAATAGATGTGCGCTGGTTTCCCTGCGATATACGCACTTGCACTGCGATTTTCGCTCTTCCACTGCGAATCGCACGTTTTCGCACGCTTGCGCCAAAATTTTCATTGCACATTAATTCCATGAATCAGCCTGTTAGTCTTGTACCAAATACTATGTGCACAAATAAAACCTTGAATTTACCCTTCGCTAATAAACTGACTGGGGGAATAGCACATGGGTTAAGATGTGGCTCCTGAAATGTATTTATTTGTTCATTTATAACGCGCTTAATACCAGCGTTGTGGCTGTGTTGTCTTGCTTCCAAGGCAAAGGCGTTGCCTCTGGGTTATCCTTCCTCACCAGGGGGACCAGGTTTCAATTGCAAACTCGGGTACCAGCAGGGCTGAATTAGTCACTCGTCCTTCTGAAGTTGATATTTTGACTTCCCTTGGTAAGAACTACTGTTACCATGCTTAGAAACAGCACGACTCTGACATGAAGCACCATTTGAAAAAAATGTGATTTTTTTTCTTTTTAAATAACACCCTGAAGCATGTTCATTACATTTTGAAGGTAATGGGAATAGCTCGGTGTCAAAAAAGGCCAATTCAGATAACGAGCACATACTACAGTGCCACCCAGCAGACATCTCTGGAAGTTCACCTCTAGCTGTGAGCCACTGAGCAATGCATTGCGGATATACAAATGGCTCAAAAGCATATGTTTGCTCAATGTTAGAAAAGTGCTTTTCAACCCACTATAGCTTTGATGGTGTTTCGTATAATAGCTGTACATATTATTTTGATTTATACCGTGCACCGCTACCACCCAAGGGCAGTCTCCAGGTGCTCGTGTGGCTCTGCAAGAGAAAAGGGAGGGGTGTGTTAGTGAGGATAGGACCAGAACCAGAACCAGGAGAAACTGTTGTCTTTGTGCGTTGTCTTGGTGGGAGTTGGTTGGCAATTTACTATTTTTCTCTTCATAAAATGACCTGCATGTGTTATTTTCTTTCCATTATTCAGGGGCCCCAACTAATTTAGCCTATTAGGACTCTGTGCCTAAACCCCTGAGATTGTAGCCTTTTAGGTCATTTACAAAATCAAGTCTGCCTTCCATAACGCTCCAATAAGCACATACAATTCCATAAAACATGACTGTGTCTTCCTGCAAAACATGCCAGGCCTCAATGATGAAAGGCATATAAATCTTCGTTGATTCCCTTCTCCTCGGCACAGCTTGGTGGAAAGGTTACTAGAGCAGTTTTTCAAATGTTTCCAACGAATGTGGGCATCACTGTTTGAGTTTGCTGATCAACTGCTAAGATTTTGCAGCTACTTTATAGGGAGATTTTTCCCTGGCCTTCTGTTGAGGGATGTAAATCCATTGCACGAAAGAAAGGGTTTCCAAAAAAAAAAAGTTCAAACTCTCTGTAGTTGTAGCTATGGCAGACAAGTGAGGCTTGACTCGAGGGAATAAACTACACTAGTATACTGAACAATACACTTATAAAAATCCTATATAAAATGTTTAAGTTAAGTATGTACTTTGGGTTAAACATAACACATAGTAGGATGGTGTGCATGTGTATTAAAAAATAAAGGCTGTAGACCGACCCTGCCCACTACCTGGTGGTAGGCGCAGTAAATATAAAGATAAATACTGGGTAGAAAAGGGGAACGCTACACAACAGTACAACGTTTACAAAGTCCAAATCCTCACACAAAAATGCCATACTTGGATAATTACTGTAATTCCCCCTCAACTCTAGTACCTAGCAGCATTAATGATACAGATGCTCACTGGTCATTAGATATAGCACCTAATGGGGGGCGCTAGTGAGCCCAGCCAAGATGGCTGCAAGCCCGCGAACGCCTAAACACCTCAACCCGATCCGGCCATAATCCTGCAGTTGCCTGGCTGACCTGGCTCTTTAAACGTGGTGCTCAGCTGTGTGAAAGGCTTGCCCACAATCAAGTGAAATTTGGGCTCCCATAAGGCACAGGGCGCAGAGACGAGCTGGCGAACCCAGGGTCCCTGCGTACAGTGGCCTGCCTGGACCTGGAGCAAAACAGCCCAGAGCGGGTTGCGCCAGGAACAAACAAAACAGCGAGGGAGCAGTAAGAGTGAATCACTGAGCTGGAGTGAACACAAGTGAGAATGCTGTGGAACCCATGCAACCTGAGAAGGAAGCAAGTAAGCTCCGACATCCAGGATGGCACAAACATGGAGACAACACCATCGATGGGACAGCTGGTCTGAGCCCCAGAGTGAGGCATCCAGAGCGCCCAACGGCTGTCTAACACCGACGGCCCACACGCGAGGGAAGGTCTGAGATATGGGCACAACCCGACCCGACAACACCAGTGAGGCATGGTCTGACACTGCAGAGGAGAGCACTCGAGCCAGGCTACAGGGATGTAGCTTGCCCAGCAGAGGAGGGGGCCCGACCCGTGCCCGGCACTGAGGAAGCAGGACCAACCAAAGCCAGCTACACGACCGGTCGTGGGGGTGCACTGAACTCCAGGGGTCGCTGTTGGAGGGGGGTGTCTGTGGGCGGGGATGCGCCCACGGATCAAAGGAAAGCAGCCACAAACATAGGTGGACTGGGCCACGACCTGGCACTGTGGCTGGAAGGGCGTACACCTGGGCTGCGAGATAGAAATGGCGCCCAGCGGTGTAAAGGACCTGGACCATGCTGGGGACTGATCTGACGATAGTTGCCACAGCTGGCCACGCGACTGCCCGAGCGGCGTACTGTTGTACATAAACTACCAGAGTTAGAGACAGCCGCAGGCGGGGTGCCACCATCACACTGCTGAAAATACAGCAAATGACCCGGGTGGTCCGTAGTGGTCCTCAGCAAAGCCCCAGCAGGGGCGAAGAACGTAGTCCCTCAACCCCTAGAGACACCATAATTCAGGGAACCGTGGGAGAGAAGAAGTACACTCGGTGAGCACAAGTGGCAAGCTGAGAGGAGGCCCTGCTGCGTGCAGCACCATATAATTGCTGCCTGAGAGGTGAGCGCTGCAGAAGGCTCATTCGAGGGGGAAAGCGTGGAACGTCCCGACGAAAACCCTTGTATTATCACTTCAATGTAACACAAGATACAAATTGGGCCCTGGGAGCAGGTCCAATGTGCTGGGACCTCCCCCCACCTTTCTGCCCTTCCTGCGGGCTAAAATAAAATGCTAAGCACAGTGGACACAGCAGAAGCAAGATCCAGGCGAGCATGTAAGAGAGAAGGCAACTGAGCTGGGGCTGCAGATGACACTCTCCACTGCCAATCTGTAGGTTTTAAAGGGAACCCATACCTTGGCCCGGTTAACCTGTCATCGCGCCCCAGGCAACTGAGCACCCCCAGGTGTAACATGCAATAATTTACACAGCGTGAGGGGACGTGAGGGGATCGCTAGGTGTGTGGACCAACCTAAGTGGACAGAACTCTGAGCCACCACGGGAAGAACACCCCCCTGGCTGGCAAGAGGAGTTAGTTGGCAAATGGAACAACTGAGCCTCCAAGTCGGATGCAAATGGAGTGACAAATAGAGAGCATAAGCAAGAGAACCCTGCACCAGCGCTGGAGAAGGACCGGTGAGAACGGTGGAAGAGCGTCAAAGCTAGTGTAACTGCTGTGATGTCGAAGGTGGGCAAAGGGGGAAAACGGCAATCTAAACTGCAGTTTGACACTCTCTCTCAGGTAAAAAACCACAGGTCAATGGAAGAATCCCAGACGGGAATGCTCAGCTTGTGCCCCAAGACCCCTCAGGGGCGTTCCGGGATATTAAGGCGATGTTCAGCCAGCTATAAAATAGTATACAGTCTCTGGATGGGAACATGGACACCCTCACGTGCAAGGTAGACCACATGCAGGTCCGCCTCGATAAACCTGGCGAGAGACTTGATGAAGCGGAGAGACAAGTGTCTACGGTAGAAGACGAATCTTCATCGACAAAAGAGAGGACCTAGAGTTTAGATCCAGGAGAAACAACCCTAGAATAGTCTGAGTCCCCGAGCCAGTGGAGCAGAGAAACATGGAGCACTTGACAGAGGAAATACTGCGTGAAGCACTGGGAACAGAAGAATTCTCGCCAATGTTCATTGTGGAAAGGGCACACCGTATCCCAATCAGGAAGAAACCAATTCCCGGAGCCTCACCGCACCCAATCATAGCCTGGATGCTGAAATATCGAGATAGAGACCTTGCTCTCCGCAAAGCCAGGGAGAAGGGGACTGTGACTTACAAGGGAGACACCATCCCGGATTTTTCAGACAAGGTACAAGCATCTCGGAGCACGTACATGGAAGTTAAGAAGCAAATGCGGGAGAGAGGCATCTGCTATGTTATGATGTTCACTGCCAAGTTAAGGATAGTGGATGAAGCCAATGCTTTCCTTGAACTGCAACTGTGGAACCCCAGATAGCTGGGGAACAATGGGTGATGCTGCGTTGATACCACACCACCCATATATATTGGTGATGTATGCTGGAAAGTAGACTGATTGACATAAGGGCAGCCGGGTCATGGGCGTTAAAATGACAGAGGTGTGGTGGATGGCTGTGATCAGCGGGGGCTCAGGGAAGAGTACATCACACTGACAGGTTGGAATTGTCGGTGAGGGAGGGGGAAGAAACAAATGGGAGGGTAGTTATGAATTGTAAGGTACAGTGGAAACATGCAGCACTTGAACGCGGGGGCCATCTAGGCATAGAATTGAAAGGTTACTCGGAGATTAAAATAAAAAATAACAAAATACCTGGAAACAGGTCTGCCCCCGAGAGTATGCAATGGCAGGGTTGCTCAGGAGCGTTACAGGGAACGTGAGAGGGCAGAACTGTCCAACTAAATGTCCTAAGGTCCTGTTATTCTTTCGGCAGCACCATATGGGAGTTGCATTCTTACAAGAGATGCATCTAACTCCGGGGATGGAGTCGGAATTTGGGAAAAGCTGGGGGTGCCATCGGTACTTCTATCATATTCCTCGTATGCAAGAGGGGTGTGCATCCTCATTCAGAATTCTATAGGGTTCTGCCAAATCACTTCAGTTAAAGACCGGGAGGGGCGGGGCCTTTTGGTGCAGGGAACTATATAAGGCAAACTATACACATTGTTTAACTACTATGGCCTGAACCAGGACAATATTGAGGCGCTTGAGTGAATTGACCTTCAGCTGGGAACCTTAACGCTCGGGGAGATCAACTGGGCCAGGGATTTCAACACGTCTTGAATCCAGCATGGGACCGCACATGGGATGCTCACCGCCTGGTGCCCAAGGGGACTCTCAAACTACAGGGCATGGGTGTAACCTGGGGGATTGGTGATATATGGCGAATCAGGAACCAAGGGACATGACAGTATACACACACCATTCCTCTGTCCATAACACAGCCTCAAGGTTGGACTTCTTCCTGGTCTCCCACGTGCAGATGGGGAGGGTCGTTGAGGTGGACATCCTTGCACGCACACTGTCAGACCATGCCCTGGTAAGTCTGACAGTTGAACTGGGGATCGGGGAGAGAGGCCGCCCTGGATATTCAAAAGTGAAGGTCCGGCAGACACTTTGTTCTGAGAGGGCCTGTCCCAGGTAATACATGTTTTTTTTAGATCAAATGTTGGTTCAGTGGAGTCAGCCGGGGTCCAATGGGAGAGCTTTAAGTGTGCAATAAGTGGTGAGTGCATATCGAGAGAATTGGGGGTGCTGAAACAAATTAGGAGGGGACTGGATATCAAGGAGGGTTCTATCCAGGCACTGCAGCTGGTAGCACCTACACCGACCTTCCTACAACAGGCAGAGATTAAGAAGCACTTATAGGAGTTCAATGATCTGGCGTAAAGAGAGGCTACATTTCTCTAGGAAAAGCAGCGATACGTCAGTATGGGGAGGGCCAAAAACCAGGTAGACTACTGTCGAGAGCAATGAGGATGAATGACCTCAAGGACCGAGTTGTGTCAATTACAGACGAGCAAGGAGTGGAACGATTCGCAGATACAGAAATAGTCCATAAGTTCTGCTGGTTTAACAGCCGACTATACTCGGCCCATAACCGGGCATCTCAATAGGAATCCGACAGTTACCTGGATCAGATAGCTCTACATTGGTGCACTGATGAGGAAAGGGAGTGGCTGGGGCGCCAGGTGTCCCTGGATGAGGTGCTTGGAGCTATCAGGCCTCTCCCATCCGGAAAATCCCCAGGACACGACGGCTTCACCACATAGTTCTATAAAGATTACACTGCCAAACTGGACCCCCACCTACTGCAAATGTTTCTGAATCTGTGTGAAGGCAATCTTCCCGACTCCTTGCGGGAGGCGGTGGTAGTGGTATTACCCAAACTGGACAAGCCTCCAGATGACTGTGCCTCCTACTGACCAATCTCCCTCATCAATCTAGACAACATTTAGGCCAAAATACTGGCCTCTCGGCTGGCACCCCTAATGTGCAAAATGGTGAAGGTGGATCAGTCTGGGTCTATACTTGGGCGATCCACTTGCTATGGAATATGGAGGATGTTTGCACTGATCTCTGCAGTACCACAGGAGGATTCAATAGTGGCTGCCCTACTGGATGCCACTAAGGCATTTGACTATGTCAGGGGCCCTTTATGTTTACTGTACTGCGCAGGATTAGGATGGGCGAGCGGTTTATATCCATGGTGTCGCTACTTTGCACACTACCCTGCGCCAGGCTAAAGGTGAATGGACAGCTCACACCAAACATAAAATTAGAGAGAGGACTGAAAGGGATGCCCTTTCTCGCCCCTACTGTTTTCACTGGCGATAGAACTGCTAGCGGATAAAACCAGAGAAACCCATCAACATAGGGGGGTACAACTATACAATCACAGGGTGGTGATCCCTGCTATGCAGATTACATGCTGCTCTTCATTAATAATCCCAAGCGTAACCTTGACCCGATTATGCAGGATGTTCAACGGTTTGGGGAACTCTCGGGGCTCACAGTAAATGCTACAAAGTCTGTAATGTTCCCACTGACAGTGTAGAGCAACACCAGGACGGTGGGGGTTCCAGTGGCACATGGTTCAGACCCGCTCTCTAGTGTCAGCATAGCCTGGGACGCGGAGGTCATATATACAAATAATTACCAAAGGGTGCTGGAACAGGCTAGGGAGGCAATGGACACATGGAAAAACGTACTCCTTAACCTCTACGGTAGAATTTCCCTGATTAAAATGACACTACTACCCTGGCTCTTATACATCTTTCTCTATGTTCCACTGGCGGTACCTTGAGAATATTTACGGGAGCTGTGATTCATAACATTGAGATTTCTTTGGTCTGGAAAACAAGCTAGAGTCTCCTGGGACAAGCTAGTGGCACCAATACACGAAGGTGGCCTAGCAATACCGGAATTTGAGACGTACTAGAATGCGGCACGGGTGAGGTTTCTACGCTACTGGTTCAGGGAGCAGGGGGACAGGTGACACGTGGAGGTAGAGGGGGCGCTCGCAGCGCCATATCTTTGCACTCCACAATACTCACAGCACCCAACAGAACATCCCACGTAGAAAACACCTGCATAGAGCACAAATCTAAGGGTGAAGTCTTATACGCCCCCAAACTACCGATTACATACACACCCAGGATGCCTCTCACTCTCACCAACGAGGTGAGCTACATATGAGCCGATTGGGAGTGACCATTTACCAAGATCTCTTTCCAGGTGGGTCGATTGTAACTCTGGAGGAGCTGAAAGCCAAAGCGGATCTCTCGGCCCTGGATGTATTCTTGTATTACAGACTGAGTTTCCTTGCGACAGCTGTTCCCGACATTCCCCAAGCAACTACAGGCAACCCCCATACTAGATAAGATCCTTCAGGGTGGTCTTGACAATAAGGTGGTCTCAACAATGTATGCCATGAGTCTTAAAATCAGAGAGGAAACAAAGGCCTCCTCCTGGAAAAAAGGGGAGCTATCCCTGGGACAAGTGATCCCGGAGGAGGTGTGAAGGTACTGTTGCGAGGGGATGAGGAAAATAGCCATTAACGGTATAAACTGATCTATTTCAAATACTTGCATCAATTCTACTACACACCAGCTCGACCAAGTCACTTTTCCCCAGATACCCTGAGCAGTTGCGCTAAATGTCGCAACGCTTCGGCAGACTTTCTGTATGTAGCGTGGGGATGCCAGGCAACCCTGACCTTCTGGGGACAGGTTTTTGAAACACTCAGTGAAATAGCGGGCGCGAGAATCGACCCAAACCCACTGATGGTGTTGCTGGGGTACACCAAATTGATACCCAAAGGGGTGAGGAGCCGAACAGGGCTGCTCCTGGTCAAGAGACGAGTAGCATTGGTGTAGGGGTGAACACAATGCCTGAAGGTAGAACACTGGCGAGTGGATATCCTATATTGCAATGACATGGAAACAGGATACAGTCACCTGATGCACACCCACTCAGGGGCTGAAGACATATGGGCCCCCTACATACACTACTGATTAAGCAAGCTCGAGAGACAGGCGTTGACTCATCACCCCTCTTCCCCACCCAGATAATTAGAAAATCAAGAGCGCTAAACTGCGCAGGGTCACCAGCCACAAAATGGGGAATAAGTTGAGCGGGAACAGGAGAAGGGAGAGAGACTTATGATTACCTTGTGATACAAATGTGCATATGATAATGATGAAGATGTGATCAAGAAAGTGGACCTTAACATGACGTACTGTACCAAATGGGGGGTTTTGAGGGACATGGTTAATGTTGGCGTGCCCTTTCTTTACTGAAAAATGTTAATAAAAAGAAATATATTTAAAAAAAAGACATAGCACCTAATGGGAGGAAAAGGGCTTAGCACTTAACCAATAAATGCTTAGAGGGCCTCCAAAAGTTGAGATACAATTAGGCTAGCAGTACTAGACCCGTAAGGTCTCATCACACTGCTAGGAATTCTATGAATCAAAATAACCAACAGTTGATACAGTAACAGCGCGTTTCCATAGACCGGAATGTAATACAGAGATTTAAAAATGTATAATGAATGAGGGGTATAGGCTAAAATTCAGATCTCTTGATATAAACTCAAAGGACCAAGGAAAAATGTCAGTATTTGGTACAGAACTGCTACTACTATCACAAGTTAAGTCACAATCTCATGCCCTAACCCTACGAGCACGGTTGCATACATTAAAAACACTCAATACGTACACTACCACTACCCTGGGATATAATATCACGTCGCCACTATAAACAAAACGCTGACAATATATAGTGGAACTCAACGAGACACCGGAAACGTCACTTATAAGCGCACGACAAATGTGCTAGGACGGGCGCAGTTGCCACATGTAAATTAACAGGGAATTTGTTCATGTCAAACGAAGGAAAATGCAACGCTGAACATATATCTTGCAACCAAACGCTAAACGAGAAAATCCATTATCATTTGCAGCATTCAGAATAACTGGGCGTTTCTTCATGTCAAGCGATGTATAATGTAATCCTGAAAATATATCTGGCAACCTAACGCCAAACCAGGAACGCCATTAACGAACGCTATTAACAGACGCTCTCTACCTGTCACAGTGTCGATTTTCTTTCCACACCAGATGTAACTTTACGTTTCCTAATGCCAAACCAACGAAAATGCCAATTGACAAGGGACACTAATATATTGGCACGGCTATTATAGGCGCGTAGATTCAATCATGCCTAATGAATAAATATACAAACTTAAAATAAATATTCCTTACCATTCGGAGACTCATGTAAACAACTTAATGGAGTAAAATACAGTCACTAATACGGTCGACATAGCACCTGGGAACTTATATGGTGTAGACTGGCCCTTGGGCTAACGGTTGTAAACCGTTTTTAATCGAGATATATCATATCACAACGCTTAGGATAAGGATCCAAAACAGAAAAATACAGAGCTACGGTCCACAACATGAGCAACCTCTAAGGACCCTGGACCCTGAGAAACCCAGAAGGCAATAAAAACACGCCAGCCGGTACAATCTTACCTTACCCTAAGGTAAGCAATGTCACCAATGATTAACTAGCAAGGATCACATACTTCTATGTGATCCAAATTATGAACTCTAATCCCTGTACTTCCCATTTCCTTTTTACTCTCTTCAGAACCACAAGACACTTGTCCACTCAGCATCATAGACAACAAGAGGAAAAATGTTTATCTAATATGAATGCTGTTTAGACAAAACGGACAATATGGTAAAAGACTAATGTTGGGAAAGAACATCAAATGATTGAATGATTTATTATACTTGTGCCTTGAAAAAGCCAGAGCAAAGGCGAAACCTACGCCCGTGCCTCCTAACGGAGTTTGCTGACACTACTGAATTAACATTGTTTCAATTTAATACAATCCCACAGCATATGAAATATGTTCGCGTTCTCGCTGTTGCATCTTGGGCAGTTTCCGGGCATGGTGGGATATATTTTCTTGAGTTTTGCTGGGGAGTAGTGTGTCCTATGTGTTATCTTATAATGAATCAGCTTGAATCTTGAGTTGCATGATATTTGTTTGGTTAGTGAGCATATCTGAGACCATTCTTGATCCTCAATCTGTTGATGGCAGATCAGCCAATGGAATGGTCCCCGTGAATATGTATGTTGGGGGCGGTGGGAAAGATGAACCCGACATGGCGTAAACTGCTAAATGTGAGCCTACTAATCGCTAAAAGGGTCATACTGATGAGGTGGAAGAATATAAGCCCCCCGACCAAAGAAGACTGGAATAAGGGCATGATGTGGGCTAATGACAACAAGGAATTGTACATTGACTCTGTGTTACCCTCCTCCAAACCTAGAAACATATGGTCAAGATATAAACAATACCTAGCAAAGTTAAATGAACCTGAGTTCCCAACCACTGAAGAAATCTCGCCGGCTTAAGTTGTGTAAAAACCTGATGTCTGGAATAATGTTATGTGCATAACCTGTGTGCAAATATAAATATTGTTAAAAAAAATAATTAACATTGATGTCTGGAACATTTATATGAATACTTATTGAGAAGTTGAATAAACTTAAAATACTTGGACCAAGCACACAGGCTAACATAGAACACACAACATATTCCTACACATGATGGAACACCTTGTATGCACAAAATGCTGCACACCTGGTACTTAACACGCTGTGTGGGTGCATCATCAAAATTGTTAATAATCACCTTGGTCACCACAATCCATCACCACAATGCAAATTAATCTTCGGACCAGTACTATCTATGGAAACAACACAAGCTGTCACTTCCCAGGCATCCTCTGTCTCCATTATGAACTGCTGCTTAGTTTGATTCTGTCTCTTTGCTTGCAAAAGCAACAATATCTTCCCATAGTTGACAGGGAAATGATGCTCATTTGTTTTAGTGAATGCCCGTTGTTCTAAACCAGCTACAAAGAGTCTTCTCCTCTGAAACAAACACTCCCTGTACACTAGGTGGGGGAAGCGTAGGATGTCTGGCTACCTGAACAGGTGCTGCTGTCCACACAGACTGCATTGAGAACCAACATAGCAGTGAATCACCATAGCCAAGCTGTTGTGTGTCATGCTAATACACAGCTGCCATCTGTGTATGGGTGGGCCCACTTTTGCTACCTATTGGTCTCCCAGCCCCAAAAATATTGAAGACTGCAGAATCTGGAAGGAGTCCCACAGGGGTGTATGTGTGGGAGTTGCCACATTACATGGGGTACCTCTGCACCTGACAGTTACAGTGGAAAGGGTGCTACCAGATAAAACAACTTATTAGTGGGCCTTTGGGGGTGCTTATTTGTTTTTCCATATCTGTCCTTCAAGCCTCTCTGTTCTGCAAGCAAGTAATCTTTCATATGCCTCTCAAGTGCAGTCATGCACATTCCAACTATGTCCTGTATGTCGTTCTACTGCCCACAATCTTGAATGCCGCCACTTTAAAAAGGAATCTACAAATTACGCCAAAAGATACTCAATGTTTTTCTTTATGTGTTTTTCTCTGAAGCTGTGCAGTGTCCGACTCACCTCTGGTATTCTGTTAGGTTGCTATTCAGGACAGGTTCATTTTGAGCTAGTAACTCAAATGATGTACCTCACTCAGCAACAAAGAGCTTTGACTCACCGTCTTTGTCTTACATTAGACTTTGCATGTTAAGATGGATTTCTAAAATCAGCCCTGGGGGTGGGTTTTGGGTGGCAACCCTCTTATGGTGAACAGGGTTTTAGTCCAATATTGTTGCACCAAGAAAACGGATCTTTACATTCACACTCAGGAGATATACAATCACATTTGATTCAATGACCAGTGAAACACAGGTAAGTACTTGGATGCATTAGAAATAAAGAACACTTTATGTTAATCATAGAACAGCTTCCTAGCTCTTATAAACTCCACCCCTAAAATGAAGATGGTCTGTGGCCTTATACCCTAATGTCACTAGTTCTGAAGGGTATACTTCACAGGTATGTGAAGGGATTGGTCATGCCAGTGGTTATGATTAATACAGTCAAAGGTTAGATAAAGTTTAGTAAATAAACTTTCTCAATCCCAGTCCTTATGGTAGTCCTAGGAAGGGATCATTGACCAGGCCTCCACCGACCAAAGAAAGGAAAGAGTGATTTAGGAACAGGACTTTATGCCCATGTAACCCTATGGTGGTCAAGGGGGACAGGAACAGGTATCTAAACTTAACCCCTGACTCCGATCTCTCCAGAGACCACTGCTGGTGGTCCGGAATCCGTTGGGGGACACAATACTCTGCGATTGGTCTGGTCAAGGAAGGCCCACAGGTGCAGAGGTCACATTCGGCATCTGGATTAAGTTTCGGTCGGTTGAGTTACGATGCAATCGGTTCCAGACAACTTCAATTGGAACACCAAAATGAGGAAAGATGAAGACTTCTATGGGCAGATCACCTTAGGATATCTCATGAGAGTGAAGGAGTGTTGCAACGGTGTCTGGTTCAAATTCTCTGCGGGCTTCCTTCTGAAGGGACATTTCTTTAGAGAAGCGGCTCCCCACTCATCCTGTAATAACGACCACCATACACAGGTAAGAGCAAGTGTGCTGTGTGCTTATTTTCATAGCCCCATTTCTACACAAAAACCGCAGAATGTACATGTTTAGATAAGATATAGTGTCCCTTGCCACTAGCCCCTTTCTCGTGATATTTGAAAAGGAGATGAGATCAGCTGAAGGGCATAATATAGGAGTCACCTTGACTGTCATGTTTTATCTAAAAGGCAGATGCCTGGCCCCAGGCTGAACTGTGCTTAGTCACCCTGACTTGTGACATTCCTATCTAAAAGGCAGATGTCCTTCCTTGGGCTACTGTGCTTTGGGGAGACGGCCTGCTTTATCAGCTGGTGGCAGTAAAGCTCTGCAGTGACCCAGGGTCTTTGTTCAGCCTGTAGTGTGAGCATGTTGCTAAAAAAACATTTAAAAGTGCAAGCAATGTTCAGGCTTATGTGAGCGATATAAGATGGCAGAATGTAGAAAGACAAAAATGGCAACCTAACGCCAAGGAGATGCAAAGATGAAATAGATGCTTCATTGTAAATAGGCTAATGCCCATTAGAGGAGAGTACCTCTCTGCTTCTCCAGGTTGGAGGTCCGTTCCTCTAATGGGAAATGGATGCTTCTTTGTGATAGGCTAATTCCCATTAGACGAGGAGGTTTCTGCTTCTCCAGGTTGGAGGTCCGTTTCTCTGATGGGAAATAGATGCTTCATTGTGAATAGGCTAGTTCCCAATAGACAAGAGGACATTTCTGTTTCTCCAGGTTGGAGGTCCATTTCTCTAATGGGAAATAGATGTTTCATTTTGAATAGGATAGTTCCCATTAGATGAGAGGACCTTTCTGCTTCTCCAGGTTGGAGGTCCATTTCTCTAATGGGAAATAGATGTTTCATTTTGAATAGGATAGTTCCCATTAGATGAGAGGACCTTTCTTCTTCTCCAGGTTGGATGGCCATTTCTCTGATGGGAAATAAATGCTTCATTGTGAATAGGCCCAGTTCCCATTCGACGAGAGGACCTTTGCATCTCCTTGGGTTAGGGGTCCGTTCCTCTAATGGGAAATGGATGCTTCTTTGTGAATAGGCTAATTCCCATTAGACGAGGAGGTTTATGCTTCTCCAGGTTGGAGGTCTGTTTCTCTAATGGGAAATAGATGCCTCATTGTGAAAAGGCTAGTTCCCATTAGATGAGAGGACCTTTCTGCTTCTCAAGGTTGGATGGCCATTTCTCTGAGGAGAAGTAGATGCTTCATTGTGAATAGGCTGCTTCCCATTAGATGAGAGGACCTTTCTGCTTCTCCAGGTTGGAGGTCTGTTTCTCTAATGGGGAATATATGCTTCATTTTGAATAATTCCCATTAGACGAGAGAACCTTTCTGCTTCTCCATGTTGGAGGTCTATTACTCTAATTGGAAATAGATGTTTTATTGTGAATAGGCTAGTTTTCATTAGATGAGAGGACTTTTCTGTTTCTCAAGGTTGGAGGTCCGTTTCTATAATGGGAAATAGATGCTTCATTGTGAATTGGCTAGTTCCAATTAGACAAGAGGATCTTTGCATCTCCTTGGGTTAGGGGTCCGTTTCTCTAATGGGAAATAGATGCTTCTTTGTGAATAGGCTAGTTCACATTAGACAAGAGGACTTTTCTGCTTCTCGAGGTTGGCCGTCTGTTTCTCTAATGGGAAATAGATGCTTCATTGTGAATAGGCTAGTTCCAATTAGACAAGAGGACCTTTGCATCTCCTTGGGTTAGGGGTCTGTTTCTCTAATGGGAAATAGATGCTTCATTCTGAATAGGCTAGTTCCCATTAGACAAGAGGAGATTTCTGATTATCCAGGTCGGAGGTCTTTTTCTCTAATGGGACATAGATGCTTCATTGTGAATAGGCTAGTTCCCATTAGACGAGGGGACCTTTGCATCTCCTTAGGTTAGGGGTCCGTTTCTCTAAAGGGAAATAGAGCCTTCATTGTGAATAGGCTAGTGCCATTAGAGGAGAGGAGAGGACCTTTGCGTCTCCTTGGGTTAGTGATCTGTTTCTCTAATGGGAAATAGATGCTTCATTCTGAACAGGATAGTTCTCATTAGACGAGAGGACCTTTCTGCTTCTCCAGGTTGGAGGTCCGTTTCACTAATGAGAAATAGATACTTCATTGTGAATAGGCTAGTTCCCATTACACAAGAGGAGTTTTCTGCTTCTCCAGGTTGAAGTTCTGTTTCTCTAATGGGAAATAGATAATTAATTGTGAATAGGCTAATTCCCATTAGATAAGAGGAGATTTCTGCTTTTCCAGGTTGAAGGTCCGTTTCTCTAATGGGAAATAGATGTTTCATTGTTAACAGGCTAGTTCCCATTAGACAAGAGGACCTTTCTGGTTCACCAGTTTGGACGTCTGTTTCTCTAATGGGAAATAAATTTTTTATTTTGAATAAGCTAGTTCCCATTAGACGGGAGGACCTTTGTATCTCCTTGAGTTAGGGGTCCATTTCTCTAAAGGGAAATAGATGTTTCATTTTGAATAGGCTAGTTTCCATTTCTGCTTCTCAAGGTTGGAGGTCCATTTCTGTAATGGAAAATAGATGCTTTATTGTGAATAGGCTGGTTCCCATTAGAAGAGAGGACCTTTCTGATTCTCTGGGCTGGACGTTTGTTTCTCTAATGGAAAATTGATGCTTCCTTGTGAATAGGCTAGTTACCATTAGACGCGAGGACCTTTCTTCTTCTCCAGGTTGGAGGTCTGTTTCTCTAAGTGGAAATAATTGCTTCATTGTCAATAGCCTAGTTCCCATTAGACGAGAGGACCTTTGTGTCTGCTTGGGTTAGGAGTTCTTTTCTCTAATGGTAAATAGATGCTTCATTGTGAATAGGCTAGTTCCCAGTAGACCTTTGCGTCTGCTTGGGTTAGGGGTCTGTTTCTCTAATGGGGAATCAATGCTTAATTGTAAATAGGCTAATTCCCAATAGACGAGAGGAGATTTCTGCTTCTCCAGGTTGGAGATCCGTTCTCTATAGGGAAATAGAAGCTTAATTGTGACGAGGCTAGTTCCCATTAGATGTGCATATCCTTAGGTTAGGGGTCCATTTCTCTAATGAGAAATAGATTCTTCATTGTGAATAGGCTAGTTCCCATTAGACGAGGGGACCTTTTTATCTCCTTAGGTTAGGGGTCCGTTTCTCTAAAGGCAAATAGATGCTTCATTGTGAATAGGCTAGTTCCCATTAGAGGAGAGGAGAGGACCTTTGCGTCTCCTTGGGTTGGTGGTCCGTTTCTCTAATGGGAAATAGATGCTCCATTCTGAACAGGATAGTTCTCATTAGACGAGAGGACCTTTCTGCTTCTCCAGGTTGGAGTTCTGTTTCTCTAATGGGAAATAGATAATTAATTGTGAATTGGCTAATTCCCATTGGACGAGAAGAGATTTCTGCTTTTCCAGCTTGGAGGTCCGTTTCTCTAATGGGAAATAGATGTTTCATTGTTAATAGGCTAGTTCCCATTAGACGAGAGGACCTCTCTGGTTCTCCAGTTTGGAGGTCTGTTTCTCTAATGGGAAATAGATGCTTTATTTTGAATAGGCTAATTCCATTACACAAGAGGACTTTTCTGCTTCTCCAGGTTGGAGGTCAGTTTCTGTAATGGGAAATAGATGTTTCATTATGAATAGGCTACTTCTCATTAGGCGAGAGGACCTTTGCATCTCCTTGGGTTAGGGGTCAGTTTCTCTAATGGGAAATAGATGTTTCATTTTGAATAGGCTAGTTCCAATTAGACAAGAGGACCTTTCTGCTTCTCAAGTTTGGAGGGCCGTTTCTCTGATGGGAAATAGATGCTTCATTGTGAATAGGCTAGTTCCTAATAGGTGAGAGAACATTTCTTCTTCTCCAGGTTGGAGGTCTGTTTCTCTAATTGGAAATGAATGCTTCATTGTGAATAAGCTAGTTCCCATTAGATGAGAGACCCTTTCTGCTGCTCCAGGTTGGAGGTCTGTTTCTCTAATTGGAAATAAATGCTTCATTGTGAATAGGCTAGTTCGCATTAGATGTGCATCTCCTTAGGTTAGGGGTCCAGTTCTCTAATGGGAAATAGATTCTTCATTGTGAATAGGCTAGTTCCCATCAGACGAGAGGACCTTTGCGTCTCCTTCGGTTAGTGGTCTGTTTCCCTAATGGGAAATAGATGCTTCATTGTGAATAGGCCAATTCCCATTAGATGAGAGGACCTTTCTGCTTCTCCAGGTTGGAGGGCCATTTTTGTTATGGGAAAAAGATTCTTCATTGTGAATAGGCTAGTTCCCATTAGACGAGAGGACCTTTCTGGTTCTCCAGTTTGGAGGTCCGTTTCTCTAATGGGAAATAGATGCTTCATTTTGAATAGGCTAGTTCCCTTTAGACGAGAGGACCTTTCTGCTTCCCCAGATTGCAGGTCCAATTCTCTAATGGGAAATAGATGCTTCATTGTGAATAGGCTGGTTACCATTAGACAAGAGGACCTTTCTGATTCTCCGGGCTGGACGTTTGTTTCTCTAATGGAAAATAGATGCTTCATTGTGAATAGGATAGTACCCATTAGACGAGAGGATCTTTCTGTTTCTCTAGGTTGGAGGTCTGTTTCTCTAATGGGAAATAGATGCTTAATTGTGAATAGGCTAGTTCCCATTAGACAAGAATACCTTTGTGTTAGGAAAGATTTCTCTTTACTGCACCTGTACTTTTTACATTTCAGTGAAGCCTTAAGCTTCACTACAGTTGCCTTTGTTCATATGTCACGGGGAAACGGATATGTCCTTCAGCCTATCAGTACTGGGAAACACTGTTTCCTTTAGTCATGTTACTTTGTTACTTCTTTTGGTTACTTTTGTATTATTTTTGGTAACTTCTTATGATTGTGCATAGCAGCTTACACTGCAGTACAATGGGGTGCATTTTTGTTTTGCCCTAGACTAACTCTCAGAGACTTTTTGGTTACTTTAGGTGTGCTAAAAGGATAGGCTGGTGGCAGCAGTGACTTTTCCCCATTTTTTGTGTTTTTCGTTTTACCTTTACTGCGTTTACCACGTTTGGCTACTAACTGTGGCTACTGGTCAAACATGGCTGCGCCACGAGATTTTTTTCATCTGTTCTTTAAACATCTTGCCTTTTAGCCTTCTTCCTGGCAGTGGAGTAAATTTGCCGAAAATGTTGGGGGGGACATGACATCTGAAGAAAAGGTGCCCGAGCCAAATGAATGGGGCAAAATAGTGTGCCATGAAAACCCCTGCACCCGCTCAGAGGCCAGGAAAATCCTTATCAGGATTCCAGTCAGGAAAGCAGGAGCTTTTGGCGGGCTACTGGAGGGCTGTGTGTGTTTGCTGGCAGGATGTGTGCTTGGTCTGTCTGACTCCAATCAACAAACTGGTTTCAGTGTGTCTGAGTGGTGTGCATGAATGTTACCACCAGTGGTCCTTATTGGACCATTGGTGGGATGTGTTTGTGGGCAAGTCCTGCTATTGGCTACTGGGAGTTTCAGCTCTTCCGTGGCTTTTAGGATAGGAAGAGGACTCCTGCACCCATTCTTCAGCGATCCTGGAGAAACCTGAAGGAGCCAAGTATCCTATCCAGCTGTGAGACCTGCGAAGAAACCTGAGACCCGACTGAATGAGCCCTGGCAACCAACTTCTGCTGCTGTCCTGGAGTAGCCGTGTCTTGCTTGCTCTTGATCTCTAGTAGTCTTGCGAAGGAGCTATGACCCTTAGAGTGGAGGGACCATCCAGTCCTGATGTCTGCTCGGTGCCCTCTCAAAGGAAACCTTCAGAAGTGCCCTGGGACCGTCCTGTGGCTGACCAGCTTCGTTTTTGGGCTGTCTTGCTGCTTTCGTCACCGTACCGAGTTTCGGCCTGAAACCTGGGGCATCCTCACTGCAGGACTGCCTCCTGTGAAATGTTGGTGTCCTAGCATCAAGAGGACCCGAGATAGGAGGGAAAGTCAGACCACAGCTGCTGAGTCCTTTTTTACGTCGTAGTGCGTAGTGACCACCGTCTGAAAATTGCTTACGTGACTTGAGTCCAGTTGTGAGAGGGGTGCTACATCGAGTTTTTCTGCATTCTTCCAGCGAGAGTCCTTGCAACAGTAAAAGACTCCAACCGGAGATCAGCTCGAACCTGCAACTCTTGGGAATCGAGGACTGTGGCTTTCGGCGGATGCTCTTCCTTTGTTATGCCAAGACTCCGGAAGAATCAGAAACAGGGGTAAGTTACAGGGTTTCTAACCTACCCCTATAGTCCCATTATAAGTCTATGGGTTTATAATAAAGTTTATTTCTAACACTTTTGGCTTTGATATTGCTTGCTTGTGCAAGACATCTGACTGTTGGGGTTCCTTTTGGGCCTTAGTCTAACTTGAACCCTAACCCTAAGAACCCTTCACTGGAACCCAGAGACCCTACCTGCATTTTCTCCTGCATCCTACGTTCTGTGGAACTGTATCCTGAACTATTAGGCAAAGGCCCCAGGCAACTTAGGGCTGGACAATTTTAGTTAGGGATCATCTCTGTGGACCTTTTTGTGCATTTATACTTGGCTAACCTTTCCTTTACAGGAGTTTCTGATTTGTATTATGCCCTATACCAAAGTGAAAGTATATATATATATATATTTAGTTTGATAGTGTTGTGTGATATGTCTACTTGCTTGTAGTCATTTTTCTATAGTGTGTTTTGGCCATACATAAATAACTGTATTTGTATACATCCTGTCTAAGTGTAATCTGTGATTCCCATTGTGTGACCTCATTGTGGACCCCTTACTAGCTCACCACCTCGGAAGAACTTAGCCAAGACCACCTGTCACTGCTACCTAAATTGGTTTGGCTACAGCTTCCCAGAGATGTTCCTGTCACAGTATAGGTTGGCCTTCAATACATCTGTCCACCAGGCCGGAGTATAGAAAATCAGTCCTAACAAATTGGTGTACAGCGGTGGGATGACCCTCTACACATAACATCTGGGTGTTTTGTGAAAAGGATCGGTATTGGGTACCAGAGTGTAGATCACTGGTGTTGTGTCCAGATAATACTTACCCAGAACGTAGATAGAAGTCATGTACTGTACTAAATATAATGGAGACAATCACAGAGTGCCTCAAAGGTGGATCAGTTGAGAAAGCTGTGTGCTGAAAGGGGTTTGACAGTCTCTGCCACTAAAGCGGAGTTAGTTGTCAAAATTCTGGACTTTGAGAGAAACAAGGTTGTGCCTAACTTGACAAATGGTCCTCATAGTGGAGCTGGGGTTGGACCCAGCACCAATAATGTAATTGCTGCCACTACAGTGGCTACTGATGAGGATGAGGAGGAGGAAAGTGCATCCTCTGGAATTCTGGCTGTGACCTCAAATGCTGAGGCATTGTTCAATTTGAAAAGAGACACACTTAGGCTCAAAGAGAAAGAGCTTGAGTTTGAAATGACCAACTTGGAAATTGTGAGGGTTGAAAGGGAGTAAGACAGGGATCACCAGCTGGAGCTTGCCAAGATTCAGGCTTCACAAGGTTCTTCCAGAAGATTTGGAGATGGTTCTGGGTTCTCTTCACTAGGTTTCCTAAAGATCTCTTGACTGGTTTGTACATTTTGAGTATTCATGTGAGGTAAAAGGAGTGAGTGATGCTGACAGGATTGCATGGGTGATCAGCAGACTGCCCCATTCTCGCTGCAGTGCCATTATGGAAATGTCAAAGGCTGATAGATTAGACTTTGTAACACTGAAGCAATCTCTGATCCTCAAGTTTGGGAAGACACCTGCCCAATACTTGAGGAGGTTTAGAGACTACAAAAGAAAAGAATGTATGACCTATGTAAGTTTGGTAGCAGATTCTTTGAAGAACTTGTGTGGCTGGATAGCGGCAACTCTGCGAAAATCCAGGCCCATTCGCATTCCTCTCGCTCGGGTGTTTCCGTGCCCGGCGGCTGACTGTCAGGGGTAACCATAGTAACCTCCCGAATGCCTGAAAAAAAATGTTGCTGCCTGTCTCCATTTTGATCGGATGCAAACTCTTGCATCTCTACATAGATTAGATTATTGCACACCCCTAGTATGGTGTCAGGGTTTGCCCGTCTTTGTTGTAGTGCACTGTTTATGTAGATCTTTTTTCCATCCGTGTCAAGTGCAGTCTCCTCCTAGCCTGAAAGGGTAAGAGACGGGGGTTCCAGACCATATACCACTGGTGGTAGGCACACTGACCTGCAACAGAGCAGCTGAAACACAGCCAAGTAATGCAGTGGATTGGTGCAGATACAGAGCGTTTTGGAAGGAGTCAGGCTGTAAAGGGCATCCAATGTCTTACTTATGGGACGTACATTGCAAGGCTTCATCCAGTTTTTCTTTGCCTCAGCTAGAATTTCTGGTTGTTGAGGGATCCCAGTTTTTTCTGGCCTGTTTGTGAGGACCTCAGCCAAAACCACAGTATAAGACAGAGCCTCTTGGATGGCCAGTTCCAGAAATTCCACAATGTCCTCCTACTTTCTTGTGAAATACACATATTGACAGAGGCATGTCATCATGTCCCTCTTCCTCAAGGTGAGCAGACTCTGGCAGTTCAGTGGGTGGTTGTTCTTTGGGATCCAACAGCCTTGTTGGGTCTGGCTGTCCAGAGTGGACTGGCTGTCTGGAAGATCCCTCTATAAGTGGACTTGTGGGCGTTTACGGTAGTCCCCTACTTGGTGTTGCCATATACAGCTTCCTGATGAGCGATGACCAGTGCACCCATGATTCAAAGCTGTGCAGCTCCTGTTTGAGTAATTCTGGGAGGTGCTGAGGTGGCCAGTACTGTTGGTGGAATGGCAATATTCTCAGCACTGAATATTGTGGATAATCTGGGCCCTTGGCCACTGCTCGTCCTTCTACGGCTGAAACATGCCTCCTGCACGGTTTCCCCATCCTCTTTACATGCATGCGCAATGCCGTTTTAGCAGAATCAGGGGATTCCTCTGGCTCCACTCCCAGCCACTCCACCAACAGGAGACCGGTGTCAGTCTTGCCTGTTTGGTTCTCTGCACACCTGATCCACTCAAAGCTCCCAGTGAGCCCTTCAATTTGTGCACAGGACAGATGAATATCTTTTCATGTTTCTTGTGAATCAGCACAATGACTAACCTTGACACTGCAAACGGTGTGACCTGCCCTCCTGGGATCCAGCTACTGGCAACGGGTGCAGTGGCTTGTATGCCAGTGACAGCTAGTCGTGTCTTCCCTCCCATACCTGTGCTGCTTAGTTCGGGGTCCAAATGTTGGGCCCAGCTGGAGACGAGCGTCTTCCTCCCGTCTTGGTGACTCACAGGTGCATTGAGCAAAGATATGCTGCAAGCCTCTTCCAGGACCATAGTCCGTTCTAGTGATGTATACAACCCCTCCCACGCGGGTGAAACCCCAGCAGGGTGTCCCCCACATTAGGTACCCTTGAGAAGAAGTTTCCTTACCTTTCCTTGGCTTTTGACATGACAGTCTTCTAGGTCTCACGGAGGTGGCTCGCCAACTCCTCCCACCCTGGAAGGCTCTGAATGAGAATGCATCCCGAGAGTGCACCACACACGTCACTGGAGTACCAGGCATGTGACCACCCTAAATGTGTGGGTCAGCAGAAGAAAAGCTCCATGGACAACCCACAGTACTTGCACCCGTTGGGCATGTGACACGGAGAAGAATAAAAAAGAGAATCTATGCGCAACTTAGTGCTGCTGTATCGGTTGGTTCCGTCCGACGTAGAGAAAGGGACCGATGGATGGGTGCCGTATGCACGGGCGTAGTCGCTGTGCGCAGGAGCTAGCCGAAAATTCTCAGAATGGGCTTTTTAGAAACAGGCTCTAGCCCCAGCCCCAGTCGAAGTCAAAAACAGAAGAGCTGGTTGCAAACCCCTGCCCGGGGCAAATCACTTTAGTCAAGACCTAACAAAATAAAAAAATAAAATGAAGAATGATCTGAGAAGTATAATATGTCAATGTGTGGGCCACCTCTAGACCTATGGAGTGAAAACTACGTGTAAGGATGCCAGCAAAAGCAAAACAGAAACAGCAAAATAAATATGTAATCTTAAACATCAAAACACCAAAGTTTAAAAATACCACTGACCATATCCCTTTTAATTTGTATTTATTTGAAGAACAGGGATGTCAACTTCGATCAGAAATTACTTACAATAACAGATTACCAGATGGCGAGGCATTCCCACGAATGGTGCCTGTACATTCGAATAAAAATGAGAACAAGTGGTGAGCCAATTTAGGAGGGTGTAGAAATAGTGGAACATGTCCAAGGGACAGCACAAAACCAACTGAAAAAAATATTTATATACAAGAAAGGTGACCTACAAAGGTGTATTAACCTGTGGTGGTAAGTGCTTCAAACTGAGGAGTACAATTTAAATACACACATTGCAGTACAGAGAAGCAAAATTGGCCCTCTTGCAAGCACTGAACCCAACCGAAAAATAAACCCAAAAAGAGTCACAAATAAAAGAATAGACTACACAACTCTAATAGCTAGGAAGAAAGCGAAGTTTAACTATGCTCTCTGGGTTTCCCCTTTAGATGCAGCCAATACACATAACAGCAAAGAATGGTGGCCTCTTGTATGATCCGGAGTGAGACCAGAGAGTGATTGTATAACCAACAATATTCCCCATGTCTGGCACAACTACTTCCAGTCTTTGTATTATACAGAGAAATTCCCCTCCATTTCTCAACGGAAAGCGCTCAAGAACCATAGGTATTTACCTCGCACAAACGATAGCCTGGCTTTCTCTACTTCTGAAGTTGAGAGGGCAATTGGCTCACAACATTCTGGCCAAGCCCCCAGACCCAAGTTGATCCCCCTCAGACCTTTTTAAGAGCAATGTGGAAATATGGATCCCCTTCTTAACAAAGTTTTTTAATGAGGTTAATAGTCAGTTCTCCCACCCCGCATAGTTGGAGGGGGCACAACTACAATACCAATATACAAAAAGGGTGACCGCGAACTGCCTTTGAACTAAAGACAGATGTTTCCATTTGACTCTCTGGCTAAAATATATTGTAAAATTCTGTTGCATCTATTTGAAGAATTGACAGACTTAATATACTCTGAATAGCCTAGGCAGGATTTCACAAAGGAGCCTCTACAATAGAACAGACCATTCCGATGATATCTAATTCTGCAGAGGTTTGTGCAATTGATGTCTCAAGCAATATATCTCACTTTTATAGACTTACAGACAGCTTTTGACACCATCCCAATACTGTGTCAGATTTTGAAAGAGCTCCAGGTACTCTCTAATCTTTGTCTTCCAATCACAAAAAAAGTAGGTTCAGGCACCCAAAAATAAGCAAAGCAATTGCCGTTCTCAAAGTCAGATTTGAAAGCCATTACACGACTATGGTACCAAAAGCTACACAAACAAGGAAAAAATGTCATATATTACTAAGTGTTGCGCTCTGAAACACGTGTACGAGCGCGATAGAAATAAAATATCAATCAATCAAGCAAAGTACCTGGTCAAAACATGTCACAGGGGAGTGTGACGAATCTAGCAACATTGTCACTGTTTCCCTGGAGAGGAGCTTCTCTTGCTTGGCCAGGGAAAGACAGAAGCTACCTAACTGGGGATGGCTATCTGCATGATGACCACATGTGGGAAGACACACTCCAGAGGGGCAAGAAAATACTGGACTGAAATAATCTTGCAGCCATTTCTAATGACATCCAGGTACCTTTACAACATACCTATATGGCTTATTGTAATGTAGATGAAGAACATTCAGGTATTCCCAGTTAATCACTGTATTTGCACCCCCCCCCTTTTAGTACTGAGACGAGGAAGAGAGCAATGAAGATGACCAGAAGGAGTAAACCAACACTGCAGTCTAGTCTATGGAAACTGTTCAGCAATGCCAGGATGTTTAAAACTGCCACAGCTTGACAGACAATTGAGAAAGAGGCAGAGACAGAGTTGTTTGGTAACTTTTTCTGAATCTGGTCAGAATGCTGGAAACTAGCAAATCGTAAGAAGCAGTATTACGGCTACCCAGAATGGTGTGCAGAGAAGCTGGAAGAAATGACGCTCCCATCTTGAGACTGAAGCAGTGAGAGCTGTGCACAGCAGAGGAAGGCAAAGCGAGGGCTAACCAGCTAACGGGATACACGCCGAGTCAGAAAATCGAAGAGGACAGACGGAGAGACGAAAGAGACACAAACTGTTCAGTAAGCCCAGGGAAAGCGGATGGGTTATCAGGGCACCTGAAAAGGTATGCCATGTCACAAAAACATCACGAGAGAGGCAAAGTGAAGCCCTTGAAGAAATTGAAACATTTGTGAATAATCCCAAATGGTCGATGACCCAACGCCTCAAAAGAGAAATTAATGTGAATGCAAATAGTATTGGAAAAAGGGCAAAGAGCCAATGTTTGAAAGGAAGAGTGAATATTGAAACAAACTGTGCTAAGCAAGGGTTAGTGACCCAGTATTGGACAAATATTCTTTCATGGATAAGAGGAAAAGTTAGTAAATCGTAAAATCCCTGGCAGCTTAGTGAACCAGGCAAACCGTGAGTCTGTGACGCACATCCAAGAAAGAGAAATAAAGAGACTCATTAATGTGATACCATGGCAGGAGAGTAAACCGAAAGTGGGAAGAGAAACAAAATTGACTTTGTGGAATAGTGGTGCGACATCCTGGCAGGAGAGTAAAACAGGATTGTGAAATTGTGAAACTGTGAGAAACTAATATTAAAGGGAAGAATCATACCCCTTCTTGGAGGATTGCTGAGAAAGTGGGGAATACCCTGACAGGAGAGTATACCAGGGGTATAAGGAAGAATAACAATGTAAAAGGGGCGGACCATGCCCCTTTAAAGTCAATGGAAATGTAGAGGATGAGAATCTGAACACTGGAGAAAACTGTGTTTAAATGAAGCTCAAGGTTCATGCCTCTTGAGACAATCGCGAACTGTGATAAAATGACCTTTCAATTACCTGCAGAAATCTCGGGGGAGGCAGACCCTTTTCCTGGTGGAACTTTATTCCTTTCTTTTCTACACCTTAAATCTTTCTGTTTTTGGAACTCTTAGGAAAAGCTATAAGGGTATAGCTCGCAGAAATCCCCTTGTGCACATTATATTGAGTTTAGAGAGTAAGGGTCAGTTTAGGGTTTGGACTAGGACGCTCTTTTGATTAGTATACTGACACAGATGTGCCTTAGTTTTGAGACAGGGAAACCCCTCTTAGAGTTTAGGGCTAGATAGGATTTCCCTCAAGCTTATTATTTTGTTGAGTCAAGGTTTATAACCAATACCTAAGAAGCCACTGTGTCCGAGTCTTACTCTTGACCCCTTTACAGGAGGCTGTTGTGACAGAGGCCAGGCCATAGGTCTCTGGTAGCTAGGAATGGTTGCCCTAGAGGTGGTACGTGGTGCATGGAAATGCGTCTCCCGCCAATTTCAAACAGACACATAAAGGAATTGTAGTTCCAACAGGAGTCAGTCAGTGGGGAGGCCCAATCCATTTGCCAATTCCGGTGCTCCCAATTTGGCAGTCAGAGGGCCTCATTACGACCTTGCCTGTCCGGTAACAACGGTGCCGGTAGGCTTACCGGCACCGCTGTTACCAGACCGGCAGAGTACAAGTTTCCAGGCCAGATGCCCTGCCGCCTGCCAGGCCTGACCTGGCGGGAGGAACGGCACCCGCTAGCAGACTTTGACGGTAGTGCCGGTGCTACCATCTTCCCCATTCCCATTGAGTCCTATGGGACTCGAATGGGAATGGGGAGTACCATTATTCCTGCGCCTGACTTCCCTGAAAGGCCGGGGTCGTAATACCCTGGTAATTCTGGGAAGCCAGGCGCTGGAAAAATCACGAGTCCGGCAGCTAGCCTGCCGGTTTAACCTGCACGGCTACCGCCGGACTCGTAATGAGGCCCAATGTCCCGTTTACAAGTCAGGGAGGAGTATAAAAGTGCTCATGACAAGAAATGGTGTTGGAGTTAAGAGTAGGTTGGCAATAGGCAAGAAGAGTGAGAATTGATGGAAGGCAGACCAGAGAGAAGGAAAAGGACAGAGCGGGCAAAAGGGGGGAGAGAAGGGAGAACATGCAGAGGAGAAAGGAAGGGGGTTGAAATGAGAAGAGAAAGGCGAACACCTGGCAGGAGAAAGAAGAGCGTGAAAACATCTAGAGGGAGCAAGAGAGTAGAGGAGGGAGAACATCAATTCAAATGAGGGTGAGAGTGCAAGGGGGAAGAGTATCTAAAGGAATAGTGGAAAAAACAAGAACATACATGGAATGGGCATAAGAGAGAGAAAGTGAGTGCAAGAAACTTCATAGAGGGGAAGAGAAGCAGGACAAGTGGGTGGAACGCATGGAGCGGTAAAAGAGAGAAATAGAGAACAGGTGGGAAAAGAACATAGAAGGAAAATAAAGTTGGAAAAGCGAGGGAGGGAAACAGGATGCAGAGATTAGTTCAAAGCATTGTTAAGGAACTGATAGCACCCACAATAAGGCTCTTCAGGGGCAATGCAGCCCAGCGTGGAGCTGAGCAAAATACTACCCTATGAGGTTCTATCTACATTTAAGAGTCTGATGCCTGTGCCTGGCCAAGACAGCCCAAGGCATCTCGAAGGTGGCACTATGAAGCAGTGAATCCTGGGGGATCAACTTCACAATGAAAGATCTCAGGAGGCCCAGAAGGATCACAGCGGCATCCTGACAAAGAAAGATCTCAGTGGCTAAAAAATAAAAGAAGTGACTGGAAACACTTTAAACATCACAGGATCTGTGACTGATTAACCCACAAATGGTGACAGACCTGATCCGGACTAGACTGCGGCCAATAAGAGAATAGGGAAACCACATGAAACACCATTATTTTTATTGTACTCCCAAACTCTTACCACGGTTTATTTAGTTGAGTCCACGTTTTATTTTACTATGCACAGAGTCCTCCAGAGGCCTTACTTCTTCCTTGTTTCTGCTGTGCTAGAAATAAAAACACAAGTAAATCAGGAAACCAGTTTTGCGTATTCTGTTAATCCCTTGGCCATTACAGTACTCACCTTTCCCTCAAAGGGGAGAAAAGGGGTTTAGTGATCGAGAGAAGCAGGGCATTTTTTGAGTGGAGGACACACATTATGAGGCCAATACAATAGTCCCCCTTCCCTCAGTGGAGAACAAAGGTTCAGTGGTATGCAACAGCACAGTATTCTGAGTGAAGGGTACACACAATTGTTGGTTTGGTTTCTAAGCATTAACTGCAAGGGCGTCTGGTCGAGGTAGGAAGTCCACTACAGAGGACAAAAAGGCAACATTCTAAGAAGAATAGAGAAATGTATCACCCAATAGTAGTCGAACTATTGTAAACAGACTTCCTTCTCTCATTTATTTCAACATGGAAAGCAAAGTGTGCAACAATTGATTGCTAGTATGAATTGAAACAATAAGATTTGTGACCAGCACAAAAGTGACTGACAGTCAATATTGTGCATTGTCTACTAAACACAATAACTGCTATTCTTCAAAACGTTCATGGTGTCTGGGTGTGGGCAGGCCCCCTCCCTGCTTACCTGAACAGATGGCAGCGTCCTTGCAACAACAAGGAGCCAGAGCCGGAGCCGTGACACTGCCAAAGAGGAGCACTGCTGGGCTCAGGATGGCCACAGGAGTGCCGTGAAGACTTCCCTGCCAGAGAAGACCTCGGTGGAGACTGTGAAGGATCCCGGAAACAGAGGGAGGCGTTGCGTGGCGTGATGTATCTGGTGAAGGGTCATGCTTTGCTGTGGCAAGCTCAACTGCACCGGACACCGACGGGAAAAGGAAAGTGTGGCTCCAGCTGACAGGAATTCAATTTTATGGATCAAAGGCTTAATCAATCCCACTAAACCAACAGGGATTTACAAAGGCATTTCAAACGGCCTCATGGATACCTCCAGTAGCCCACCAGGGAATCTACATTAATTATAAATGAACGCCTCCATACAGGCAATGATGACCCACTTTGTCAGCAGGTATATTTGTGGGGGGGGGGATTGCGGTTCCCCGAGGTCTAGTACATGGTCCAGGTTGAACTGCTGCAAGACTGCCTGGAGAAAGGGGGCGTGGCTTACAAGCCATCATCAGCCCATACCAAGCCTTTCCCCTAACACATCCCCTGGAGCAAGGTAGGTGATTCACCTGGGGAAGTTACCAGTCATGGGAGTGAGTGGAGTATTTACTGTGGTGTGTGAATGGTTTAGTGTGGGTAAGTTGGGTGAGAAAAGGAGGTGGAAGAGAACGTCAGAGAGACCAGAGAAGGTTAAAGGAGTATGGAGGCTGTTGTAGAGAGGGGGTCTGTGTAGTGCTTGTGTGTGAGATGTGACAAGTCCAGGGAATTCGTCCCTTCTCCCCAAGGCGGACCCCCCTCCCATGTGAGGCTAGGGAGGTGAGCCTGCTCTGCAAGACCCGCCATAGGAGTCATTGGGACCCCACCGGGAGAAACTCCCCCTTTGGGGACAAGGGCTCCCATTCCTGTGAGGAACTCCCTAGGCCATTCCCCTTAATGGCATTTATGGGATTGTCAGATATAAAGAACATTATGGAATCCCAAGACTTGGTTAAAGACAAACCCATAATATGGCACTACGAACAAGAAAGAGGATCTTTCTCTTTAAGGGGAACATGCCGATGAGGGGTGAAACAGAGTAAGCAGGGAAGCCCCCTGACAGCGTCACAGCTGAGAGAGGTTGAGCCAAAGACCTGCAGTTTTCAGAAGTATTCCAAACGCGAGACTGAAAGCTGGAAGCCCAGTGTTTCCCTGCACGGGAGAAACAAGGAGATGGGTAGCCAAATCCTGGTGGTGGCAGGACCACCACAGTTTCACGGTGGACAGTGTGCCCATCCAATGACACCAACCACCACGTTGGAGAGACAGCGAAGTATAAAGTGGCCCGCAGCTAAACCAGATCAAGGAGAAGACAGAGAGCTAGCAGGGTTAAAGAGAGAGCAAACTGCAGAAAAGGAGAAGAACCCGAGCGAGCGCTCATCCTGAGGACATTCGGCTACCGATCCAGAGGTAACAGGGAGGACGAGAGAAACGTGAGGCCACCAGGGAATCGTTATACATCAGCAAAAACTCATCCCAGTGAAACTGACGAGATGGGGAATAGTAAGGTGATAAAATGGAACAGTAACAATGTGAGAAAGAGAATCCAGAGTTACCCTGTAAGAGACAAATAAGCATTGGGTACAAATAACCTGGGAAGAGGGTAAAATATCCCATAAGACAAGTGCAGCATGAAACAAATCAGAAAGGGAAACATATGAATGCAAAGTGAAAGCCACTAGAACCTATATGAGAGAACAGCCAAGAAAGCTACCTCAGGAGAGGAAGAATGCTAATTACTAATAAACTCTATCCAGCTTAACAAAGTATATACCACAGGAGTCCAAAAGTCATATCCGCCTTGATCAAAGGATAAGAGAGAATAAGAGATAATTTGAACATTGACCAGGGAAAACAGAGTAAATCAAAAACTCTACTGAAGGGGTTACAAGATTGGGTATTGAAGGTGACGAGTGACTATCTAAAAATATTCTATTAAAAGAACTTTGCTTTGAAGAAGAAAGTCTTTGAAGGGGGTCATTCTCCTGACTTCATATCCTTTGGTTAGAATAGTGGTAGGGTTAGATAGAATTCTTTTTTTGGGACAGTGGACTATTTTTTTGTTTCGAGAGTTGCGACAACGGATGAGTACCTTATTTGTTTGTATAGGCTGGGAACACCCTCATGGCAATAGGGATAGATGGGCATTATTCTTATAGTTTAATAAAACATTCTCTGGAAAGGTCAATATCATGCCCGCATCCTACTGGCCCACCATGGAGAGTACAGATGTGTGGAGTACAGACGTGTGGAATAGTGATAGAGTAAAATATACTGGTAGTGGAAGTTAGTAGTAGTTGGTAGTGGAGATAGAAGTAGCTGTAACAGTCGTGAAGAATAAGGCGAGGGAAGACGGACAGTATAGTGATAGAATAAATAACGGAGTAGGAATAGTAGAAGAGGGAGAATAGTAAGAGCAACAGGGAGTGGGAGAATAGAAGTGGTGGTAAGAGCAGAGAGAGATTATAACAGACGAATAGCAAGAGGAAAGGAATTAGAGTGAGAGGAAGGCAGGAAGAGAAGATAACAGTCGACGTAGACGTAGAGGGGAAGTTTGAGGTAAGATTGATAGAAAAGGAATAAGAACAAAAGTAAGATGACAAAGATTGGAGGTGGAAAGGAGGAGTGAGAGATCAGAGGGACTGGAACATGGTGGGAGGAGGACATCATAGTTGTAGCGCAATACGCTATGTAACGCGCATGCGCAAGCCTCGTTATGAGCCGCGCATGCACGGTCAATAAACGGGAGTCCGTGCGTGCCAGTTGCCACCGGGACCCCAGACCAGCAAGACGTATCAGAGTATTCTTAAGTTACAGGTGCGTGCTTGAGTGACTGGGCGGCCTGGGGCTTCGACAAACAACATTGGCGACGAGAAAGGCCCTGTGTGGGGGGTGGTGGAATATTGGGACTGCAGTCCGGATCATCAAATATTCCTGTCACAATGCCTGCAAGGTGCCGGTTCCGACGCGGCACTAGCGGCTGCCATTTTGTTTCAAATCACGACAGTTGCGGCCCTCATGGGTGCTCATGCACCGATTCTGCCACTTGTGGACAATTTTTGGACACTCCACAGCTGTCTAGTATCAGATGGCTGTGGCAACGTTTCTTCAGGGTGCATTTTGATGTGTATTCTACTCTGCAACAGAAAGATAAGCCTTTCAGTGGGTTTATGTGCTTCGACGTGCCATCCAAGAACCCTGATATCCTGAATACAACACCAGGTCCCAGAATTTGCTGAGGGGACCGCAGACTTGCGGCCTCATACTGTTGTTGAGGTGCTCACTCGTGCAGTCTGATAACATGGGGGATCAGGAAGAGGCTGTTGCCCCAGCGCAAACGTCTCGGAGGCAGCAAGGAACATTGGCACCCATGCCTGAATTTGACTTATCAGGACCCCCTTCCAAACTGGGGCCTAAATGGCTGTTATGCGTGAAAAAGCTTGAGATGTTCTTCAGAGCCACTGGAGAGACTGAAGATGATGCCAAGGTAGCGACTATGCTATATTCGGCAGGGTCAGAGGTGGACTGTATTCTTCAGTCTCTGAACACGCAAGCAACAACCTACAATGAAGTTAAGAATGTTCTCAAAGAACATTTTCTACCCTTTGGCGAACCAGGACTTTGACAGGTTTGTCATGTGTGCAGAAATACAATCTGGGGAGGAGACTTTAGATAAATTCTGCGGGAGGCTGAGGCAGCTGGCCAGCACGTGCAGATGGGAAAATGAAGAGGGCATGGTGCAAAACCAACTTCTACAGGGATGTAGCTCTGGAAAGCTGCGATGGCAGGTGCTTCGTGATCCTGATTTGATCTTGGCACAGATTTTGGACATGGGGAGAGCATACGAGCTGGCAGAAAGTAGAGGTGCCCGAATGGATGCAGCAGTTCGCCCTGGGAAGGGTGAGGAAGCTTTTGCTGTGGGACGCTTAGCGATGAATGCAGCTCAAAAGCCGCAATGGACCACAAGATGGTAGGAGAGTTTTAAAAAAACAGAACAGGCACAACCATGTCAGTATTGTGGATATGACCTGCCCCATGCTGGTGAATGTCCGGCGAAGACAAGAGTGTGTGGTCGCTGCGGGGTGTCAGGACACTATGCCAGGGTTTGCAGAGCAGCCGTGCCGGTAGCTGCTTCAAGGGGACCAGCGAGATTCAGCAGTGGCAGCCAGAGAAAGATGAAGAGTGTTGCCGCAGTAGAACAAGGGATGCAGGAACTTGACATCGCGGAAGAAGAGGAAGACGATGATGAAGTGTTTTTCATTTCCAACATTGCATCGGGTGCCCGGAAGAGACGTCAACCCACATCTGTGGTCAACATCGGTGAAACTCCGACGCCTGTATTGATCGACACTGGGGCATCGGTGTGTGTCCTGGCGGCAGGGCACTATGAAGCACTACTGGGTCCACCAGCGCTTGAAGAAACCAAAGCAAGAATGTATACGTTTGGTGGTGATACGCCTTTGCCGCTGAGAGGGGTGTTTGTAGCAACTGTCACTCATGGACAAAACTCAATAAAGGCAAGATTCTTTGTGACGGAGGTGAGTCCACACTCGTTGAGCTGTGCGGCATCCGAAGCTCTCAACATCGTGCATTTCACCATGTCTGTGTATCTAGTGGACATACAAAACATCACCAACAGGTATGCAGACATATTCCAAGAGGTTGGCAAACTCAAGGACGACCCAATACGCCTCCATATTGACGAGTCCGTGAGACCCACTGTGCTGAAACATTGAAGAATTTCTTTCCACCTGAGAGCACAGGTTGAACATCAGCAGCAGGCGCTCATAGACATGGACATAATTGAGAGGGTGGAGGGCCCCACTCCGTGGGTCTCCCCAATAGTGTTGGCAGCCAAACCTAAACAACCGGGTGCAGTGCGCATCTGCGTAGACATGAGGCTGCCCAACATGGCAATCCATCGAAAGTGGCACATAACACTGACACTGGATGACATTGTTGGGGAACTTCAAGGGGCCAGAGTGTTTTCCAAACTTGACTTGCGTTCGGGATACCATCAACTGGAGCTGCACCCCAAGTCGCGTTATATCACAACATTCACAACGCATGAGGGTTTGTATCAGTTCAAGAGGCTAAGTTTTGGGATATCTTCAGCAGCTGAGGTTTTTCAGAATGTTATTAGAGGGGCACTTGCAGGACTAAAAGGGGTCATAAACCTCAGCGATGACATTCTAGTGTTTGCCTCATCCGAAGCAGAACATATGAAGAGGGTGGAGAAAACCCTGGACAGGATACGGAAGTTGGACCTGACTCTGCACAAAGGGAAATGTGATTTTTTCAGAGACAGAACAGAGTTTTTTGGGTTTGTAATTCACGCGGGAGGCATTTCCCTAGACCCAGAAAAGGTACGGGACATCAGGTAAGCAACACCCCCAGAATCACCCGCAGACATCAGAAGCTCTTTGGGGATGGTGAATTATTGTGTTCGATTCATCCGAGATCTGGCTCGTTATTTGAACCTTTAAGGGCCCTCACGAGGAGTGATGCCGTGTGGGAATGGTCCGCGAGGGAACAGAAGGCATTTCACATCAAAGCCGCACTAAGGGGAGATGAAACCATGGCCTATTTTGACGCCAGAAAGGAATCAGAACTTGTGGTAGATGCTAGTCCAGTGGGACTAGGGGCCGTACTGCTACAGCCTGATGCACAGGGCCAGATGCATCCAATAGCCTACGCAAGCAAAGCCCTGACTGACACTGAAAAGCGGTATTCTCAGATTGAGAGGGAGGCGCTCGCTATCTTATGGGGCTGTAAGCATTTTCGTCCATATATTTTGGGCAAGCCGGTGTCAGTAATTACGGACCACAAACCCTTAATCCCTATCATGGAAGGTGGATCATCAAAACCTCCGCCACGGATAGAGCGGTGGATGCTCTCATTGATGGAGTATGGGGTAAAACTTCACTATAGACCGGAAACAAACAACCCAGCATACTATTTATCTTGACACCCGGGCTCTGGCAATATGCATGTAAAACCAGACAAAAATGAATGCGCCGAGGTGGTCTATCAGGTGTTTACCATCCAAGAACTGGCAGACACATCCCGAGCAGATGAGATGTTCCAACTGGTTACGGCTGCCATGGAAAGTGGAGACTGGAAAGAGATGCTGGCCAACAACAACCGGAGAGAGAGAGGAGCCCAACAGGACTTGCAAGCACTGTGGCGAGCACCAAATGAACTGTCGATTTCAGATGAAGGACTACTGTTGAGAGGGCGCCAAATTGTGGTGCCATGAGCCACGATGGATAAAGTGTTGAAACTAGTTCATCAAGGGCATCAAGGGCTTCAAGGCACGGCCAAAACAAAGGCCTTCCTACCAGCCAAGGTGTGGTTAACGGACATGGATCGGAGGGTAGATGTGCATCAATGCATTTTGTGCCAAGCAGCTAGCCCGGCAGCCAAGGAACCCCACGTGAAGAGGAACCTACTTTTTGGCAGTGTTTGATCAGTGGTCCCAGTATCCTGAAATAGAAATTGTGGAATCTACAGCGAGTGACCACACTATCCAAGCCTTGGAGTAAATCCCCCCCCAGTTGATCTGTGTTCAGATAAAGGACCTCCAAGGACAGCAGTTTGCAAGATTCATGGAGGAGTGTGGGATAAAACATCGCAAGGTTACTCCTCTCTGGCCTAGAGCAAATGGTGAGGCTGAAAGATTCATGCAAACCCTGAATAAAGTGCTTAGGATATCGCTGAATGAAGGGGGGGAGTTGCGAAGAAACCTGTTTCAGTTTCTACGGGAATACAGAGCGACTCTGCATCAATCGACGGGAGTGGCGCCTGCAGAATCACTTTTCAAGAGGTACCCCAGAGGTCTCATTCCAGAAGTTGAAGGGAGAGAGCCGGGAAACATAGACAATGAAAGAGTCAGAGAAGAGCGGCAATTACGAAATGAGCAGGAGAGTGACCGGAGGAATCTAAGACATCCCACCATTTCAGTAGGGAATACTGTGCTGGTGTGCAAGCGTCACCCAGAAGGGAAATCGTCCCTCACATATGAACCAAAGCCCTTGGGGGTGATGCACGTAAATGGGTCCATTGTGACTGCTGCAGATGCTAGAGGAACAGTGACACGTAATGTGTCTTACTTCAAGAAAATTGAGAATCGCTCGGCGGTAAATGATCAACTGGACAGTGAGCCCAGGAACTCGGTGGACAGGTCAGTAGCTGGTGATGGTGAAGGTGGTGGGGACCACCACCTATGGACTCTCCATGTCAGAGCCAAGATGCCTGTTGAAGATACCCGAGCAGGGAAGGGTGTAGGTGCCTGTCACGGTTCCAAGACTGTATAATGGACATGGACCCCTGAGTCCTATTGTACACCGTTATGACCCACGTTGGGTCTGTGGCTTCACAAGTATTTGTTGTACCATGTGTCAGCCCCTGTTGGGCCATTTTATACTCATGTTTCATTGTTATGTCTCACTCCTTAAAGAAAGGAGGAATGTTAGCAAGAGGAAAGGAATTAGAGTGAGAGGAAGGCAGGAAGAGAAGATAACAGCGGAGGTAGACGTAGAGGGGAAATTTGAGGTAAGATTGATAGAAAAGGAATAAGAACAAAAGTAAGATGACAAAGATTGGAGGAGTGAGAGATCAGAGGGATTGGAACATGGTGGGAGGAGGACATCATTGTTGTAGCGCAATACGCTATGTAACGCGCATGTGCAAGCCTCGTTATGAGCCGCACATGCGCGGTCAAAAAAACAGGAGTCCGTGCACACAAGTTGCCGCCGGGAGCCCAGACCAGCAAGACGTGTCCGAGTATTCTTATGTTACAGGTGCGTGCTTGAGTAACTGGGGCGGCCTGGGGCTTCCACAAACAACAATCATGACACCCATTGTAGACAGGGTCAGGTGAGACTGTGCGTGCAAGGAGAGCAAGTGTCACTGAGCAGAAGAAGGCACCATCCCCATCTCCCCAGAACACTAAGCAGAATAGGCCGGGAGAAGAATAGAAGGCCCCTAAGCAGTCAGCCAGCCATCAGCTTAGTCAGAACATCAGACAGATAGGGGACACCTTTGGCCAGCAACCAACATCCATTTAATGATGCCTGGGTTAGGAAGGTGGGTAGAAGGTATCGCAATCGCGAGAAAGGGACAGCCATAGTGCCTTACATACTCTAAGAACCCAGTAGACCCGAAAGACCATTTAAAGAACCTTCAACCACATATTCGTTGTACAAATCACCAATAAATACAATTGGGAAGTCTGACAGCGTTGGAGTGGTTATTTGTGGCAGCTGCAACGCCAAATCTACTAAATGGCTATGAAGCCATTTGCAACCAACAAAAACATAGATCACTACTTAATAGACTGGATGCGCCATGATAAACATGCGTTTTTTCATACGAACAAATCTGGATGTAATGTCCACCTGTACATCAGGAAGAGATGTTATTTATTATTTCATGACATGCTTATGTAACTTTTCTTTACGTAGCATTAAAAAAACAAAAATAATAATATATAAAATAAGTTAACTTAAGTCATAGGAGTGAGTCTGTCAATTCAAAAGGGTCCACCGTCCTGTGCCAAGGAAACCTTACTACTATCCCTTACACTACAAACTATAAAATAAAGCATCTGTGTTCTTGTCCCAGGAGAATGACTCCCTTCTCCTGGGTTTAGGGTCCATGGCTTGTCAAGACCAGTTTTCACAGTCTTGGGTTTCAGGCATTATCGGGGGATTGGCTCCCTTCCCCAGGCTTGGTAAACTTCTCAAAACCACCTTTTATACTTCTTCTGGATGGACCACAAAAATGTCTCCTTCTCCTGGTGTTCGGTTTTACACAAAGTCTAGGGTAAGGTCTCCCTTCCCGAGACTTCTGGACTTTCCTACTAGTCTGGTTTACCAAGAGAATGGCTCCATTCTCCTGGTATCAGTTACAACCAGGGGGTAGGACGGGAGACGGTTTTCTTTTTGTTCAACTTCACTCTTAATCTCTAAGCTTTTGAGGGTTCTGCGACTCTTGCTACTCTCCTTCTTTGGTCTGCCTTTCTTGGTACACCTCCCTTCCAAGAACTGCAATGAGGAAGAGGACTTGCATTGCTCTCTTATTTTGGGTTCCAGACCCTGGCTTCTCTTTTTCTTTTCTCTGGCCTACTTGGCTCACTCTCCTGCCAAGTACAGTCACAAGGAAGATAACTCGTAGTTTAGGGAAGGTGTCTAACCGTCCTTTGCTTGTGAGTGGACTTCTCTCTACCCATGTCTTGGGGGACTCTCCCTCTGAGATTTCTCTTTCTCTTGGTGATGGTATCTAGCCCTCCTTTGGTTATCAGTAGGCTCTTCTCTGCCACCTTTGTGAGGGATTCTCTCTCCCTGGGTCTCTTTAATATGCTCAAGGTCTTCGCCCCTTCTCTGGAGGTCAGTGGCATTTATCCTACCACATTGATGATGAAGGGGGGATCTGTATGCCTCCTGCCCCTGCCGTGCCATGCCAGAGGCTGTGGGACAACTGCTTGCACCCTCTTATTGAGCTACCTGGCATTCCCTCCAGATCTCCCGCGCCAATCCTTACCCCGTCTGTAGTCTCAGGACGTCACCAGGGCTTGCTGGGCTGGCCAGCATTCAATTCTAAATCTGCTGCGTCTCATTTCCTCTGTGGCAGCGTGATGGCGCTCCCAGTTGCCGTCTGTGCTCCCACCTCCTTTCGGCAGCCCCAAGCAAAGGTGTGCTCCTGCAAACCCTCCAAACATAAGATGCGGCCGACTGCCAGCATCCTTGGAATGCATTCTCTTTGCATCGGTACTCAGATTTGAATCTCCCACGTTTGCTGATCAGCACACCTGCAACCCAATTTGTATACAATGTTGCCAGCTGTCCCTAGGCTCATTAGTCTTTAGTTTCTTTCACAGGACATATCTTAATTACTCCACACAGCCTACTCGTCCCAGCATTTACATTACATGGGTTCTTGTTGTTCTTCTTTGTCCCAGTACTTTTAAGGATCTCAAGATATTCAGCCTTAACATTGTACATAGGTCTATTGACTACATAGAAAGAAGAGGCAAGAGGAGCTGGAGTATGTGAGGGGGGAGATGTGTTCATAAGGTCTGTACCCTAGATGGTCGTCCTTATCCCCAGAGGGAGGTGTCCCTCCCCAAGAGATCCTCCCGCATTATACCACCCCCAGGGAGACTATCGTGTAGCAGCCTCCCAGGAAGGGGCTCCCCCTTGGGGAGAAGTGACCACACCTAGTGCTTCGTCCACAGAGCTCTCCTATGCCAGCAATAAGAGAGTGCAAAATTAAGTGCAGGCCATTCCTTACACATCGAGCCAACAGGTATGCACGCTGAGTGATGGCAGGCCACCACATGGGGCTTAGACCTAGCATCAAAAGTGCACAGAAAGGAATAGTTTTGTTTAAGGGCCATTCATGAATGAGGTAGAAGGGGAAGAACTTAAACTATTTTTGGTTTCCCACACACAGAAGCCCCGATCCGCCCTCTAGGCCCACAGTACCATACCACCAGACAGGCTTGCCCTCTATCCAACGCATTCCCCATCCTTCCCCTTAGACCCACATGCAACCAACCTTCCCTCTAGGCTCACATACCCCACCCTTCCATTCACCCTTAGATGTCCCCATTGCTCCCTCCAGATCTACATGCCACATCCCTCCCAGACCCACACCAAGATGCCCCATCCACTCCCTCCAGAGCGACACCAAGATGCCCCATCCCACCCTCCAGATGCAGACAGATGTCCCCATCCCACCCACACCAAGATGCCCCTACCCACCCTCCCTACCCACACCCAGATGACCCATGCCACCCCAGACCATCAGATGCCCCATACATGTTCCAGACTGACTCCAATGTGCCCCCATCCATCCGTTGCAGATCCCAATAAGATGCCACCATCCCTCCATCCACACAGCAAGATGCCCCAGCCTGCCCTCAAGACCCACACCAATGTACCCCATCCCTCCCCCAGACCAATGTGCCCCATCCCTCCCAGACCCACACCAAGATTCCCCAACCCTCCCTCAAGACCCAGACCAATGTGTTTCATCCCTCCCATCAAACCCACACCATTGTGCCCCTATCCCTCCATCCAGACCCACACCAAGATGCCCATCCCACTCTCCAGATGCATACAGATGTCCCCATCCCCCCCACACCAAGATCACCAACCCCACCCTCCCAAGAGACACCTAGATCACCCATGCCACCCTCCAGACTTACAGATGCCCCATACCTGTTCCAACCCAACACCAATGTATCCCCATCCATTGCAGACCCCACCAAGATGCCATCATCACTCCCTCCAAACAGCGAGAAGCCCCCATCCTGCCCTCTAGACTGACACCTAGATGATCCATCCCTCCTTCCAGACCCACACCAATATACCCCATCCTTCCCCCAAACCCACACCAATATGCCCCATCTCTCCCCCCAGACCCACACCAATGTGCCCCATCCCTCCAGACCCACACCAGTGGGCCCCTATCCAACAATTCAGACCCCACCAAGATGCCCCATCCCTCCCTCTAAACAAATACCATAATACCCCATCCTCCCTCCACACAGCCATATGCCCAATCCCCCTTGCAGACCCACAACAAGAAGCCCATGTGCCTCTCTCCTGAACCACTCGCAGTTAGCCACAGCCGACCCCCTCTAAAACCACACATTCCAAATACACTCTCATCAAACATTAAATTCCCCTATTAGCCTCCTTTGATCAGTTAAACACCACCATCCACTGTCCCTGCACTGTCCCTTTTCTTAGCCCTCCATATCTTTCACGTTGAAATGATGAACATGATTTTTAAAGTAAATGTAATTTTCCACTCCCCGTCTCAATCTGGTGTCTTGCAGGAAATTTCACGGTATCCCGAAGAAAATGCCTATTGTAATTTCAGCCAACCAAGAACACACAGATTCCTGCTGCTTTTGCAGCCTGGCAGACAGAGCCTACCCCGGTTCCCGCTCACAAAAATCACGACCAGAGACTAGACGAAGTCAGATGCTCCACGTGGGGTCTTGTAAAAACTTTCCCAGTATCCCGAATAAAATGCCAAACTTAACCTCAGCCAGCCAGAGCACGCAGATTCTGGTTGCTTTCCACTACCCCAACTCCATTTGGTCTTACAGAAATGTTCCCGGTATCCTGAAGAAAATGCCCACCTTAACCACAGCCAGCCAAAAGCATGCAGATTCTGGTTGCTTTCCGCTCCCCCATCTCCATTTGGTGTCTTGCAGAAACGTTCCCGGTATCTCGAAGAAAATGCCCACCTTAACCTCAGCCAGCCAAGAGTATGCAGATTCCGTTTGCTCCCCACCCACCCATTCCATCTGGTGTCTTGCAGGAACTCTCCCGGTATCCTGAAGAAAATGCCCACCTTGATCTCAGCCAGCTCACAGCATGCAGATTTTCAGATGCCACATCCTACCCTCTAGATGCACACAGATGTCCTCACTCCACCCACACCTTGATGCCCCATCCCACCCTCCCAACCCAAACCTAGATCGCTGATGCCACCCTCCAGACCAACAGATGACCCATACATGTTCCAGACAACACCAATGTGCCCCATCCATTGCAGACCCCACCAGAATGCCACCATCACCCCCTCCACACAGCAAGATGCCCCCTGCTATTCAGACCCACACCTAGATGATCCATCCCTCCCTCCAGATCCACATCGTGCCCCCATACCTCCCTCCAGACCCACACCAATATGCCCCCGTCCCTTCCACCAGACCCATACCAATATGTCCCCATCCCTCCCCAGACCCGAACCAATGTGCCCCATCCCTCCCCAGACCCACACCAATATGCCCCATCCCTCCCATTAAACCCACATTAAACCCCCACCAATGTGCCCCATCCCCTCTCTCCAGACCCACACCAAGATAACCCCATCCCACCCTCCAGATGCACACAGTTGTCCCCATCCCACCCACACCAGGATGGCCCATACCTGTTCCAGACCGACACCAATGTGCCCCCATCCATTGCAGACCCCACCAAGATGCCACCCTCAGTCCCTCCACATAGCAAGATGCCACCATCCTGCCCTCCAGAGCCACACCTAGACTATCCATCCGTCCCTCCAGACCCACACTGTGTCCCCTTACCTCCCTCAAGACACATACCAATATGCCCCATCCCTCCCCCCAAACCGACACCAATGTGCCCCCACCCATTATTTGCAGACCCCACCAAGATGCCACTATCCCTCTCTCCACACAGCAAGATGCCCCCATCCTGCCCTCCAGACCCACACCGTGCCCTATAACTCCCTCAAAACCCACAGCAAGATGCCCCCCTCCCACACTCCCAACCCACACCTAGATGACCCATTGCTCCTGTTGGGAAGGAGCCTAGTGCTTTCCTTCATTCCCAAGTTTCCCAAGCGCTTTAGAATTAGGCAAGACTTCTGTTAACTGTTTTCTAAGCACTACAAGAGTCCAGGGGGAGGAGGGTCACTACATAAAGTATTTCAAATATAAGGTGCAAATAACCATTAGTTGAAAACACATGTAAATGTTTAATCAAATCTCAAAGCAGGCTCTCTGCCAGAAGGAATGCAGCCTGTGCTAAAAGTAGACTACAGGCTGGCTGGCAGAGCACACAGTGGCTGAGCAGCTGTTCCTGTCCATCAAAAGCCCATGCACACTAAGAATATGAGTGTACAGATTCAATGTACGACAGAGTACTATGGGAAAATAGGGTTTTGTGTAGAAATTACAGGACCAGATAAAATATAATTTTATTGAGTGAAGTGTTGTTACGCTCACCTGGCTCCCACAGAGGCGTCGATCTGGACTGGACTGCTGCTGTCTCCACCAATGTGACGCGTAGGGCCGAGATGATGGACTGGACTGGGCCACCTAGCTTTGTTGCTTGGCCCGTAGGAATATTCTTCTGCAAGTGGCGAAAGGGAATTAACCACCCGTGGAGTTGAGCGTAAATCCCCCCACCCCGCTGTTCTCCCCACTGATCACCTTGGATGTTCCCTCTTATTGTCTCACCTGATGATTTGAAAAGATGAGCTCTCCATCCTGCATTGAGCGCAGGGGCGCGTAGATAACCAGTTGCTTCACTGGCTCGAAAGAATTGGTGAGTTCCAGGACAATAATGACTCTGATATTCCTGGCAAGACGCTGTAAGTATGTAGTTCGTAAGAGTTCAAATGCCTGACTTTCACTCTTGTCCGATTCCTTGCAGGTTGCAGCTTGACCCTACTGAAGAGTTCCTTATGGCAACCGGTAATATTATGGTAAGGATTTGTATTATCCAACACAGTTCGATAAAATAATGTCCATATGTAACCTGTTGCTTTCTCCCTTATTCAGGCGCTGAGAAAAAGTATGAAGTCTTGGGGAATAATGCCTCCGGCGGTAAAATTAGGTAAGTCTTTTGTGGTGAGGAGGGTTCCCCTTGTTAGTCCCTTGTTTCACCTTGCTGTCCTTTTGTTCCCCTTAGGGGCCGGGGTTCGGCTAGGATGCAGTGGAAGCTGCGCCGACCCGTGAAGAAGAATAGAACCCCCGGTGGTAAAATCAGGTAAGTCTATGGGGGGTATTCCTCTGTGTATTCGCTTGGCTCACCTTGCTGTTCTTGTCTTCTCCTTAGGTGCCGGAGTGCGGCGGTAACATGCAGGAGGATGCGGTGAAATGTGAAGATGCTGCGAAGGCCGGTGAGTTCAGCACGGCGCTGCAGCAGGCAAGGCGATGCGCATAAAATAACTTCTTTCTTCCAGCTCGAAGGATCAGGAATTCAATTAAGGATCAAAGGTATTGCTCTTGTTCTAACCTTTTCTCCTTCTTTTTCCCTTTTTCTAGGAGCTCCAATCTCAAGGCGGGCGGGGCAGAAGATTGGATGCAGACTTGCAGGCACGGTGAGCGTTACGCTGCTGGATACAGAACAACGCGAAGCGTGTGCTGCTCTTCAGGCGTGGTTTAAATAGCCTCCAAAGTAGTCCCAGGTAAGTATTCCTCCCCAGCCCCACCTGAGTAAAAAAAATAGTCCCTAGGTAAAATAGTCCCTTCCAAGCCTTGTTTGGCTTGGAGCTCTTGCAGCATGGTCTGCATCAGGTAAGTTTGCAGCATGGTCTGCATCAGGTAAGTTTTAATCTATGAGCCTGGCGCCTATGGCGCCAGGACTGACTCTCCATATGAGCCTGGCGCCATAGGCGCCAGGACTGCAATCAAATAGCCCCTACCGGGGGTTGTTGGGCTTGCTTGGGGTAACTTAATGCCTGCTTCCAGGGTTGCTGGACTTGGTCTGGGTCCCCGGGGTTAGGCATCATGACAGCACTCCCCCCCAAGGCCCCTCCTAAAGTCATTCTTCCTTCTGGTTTCAGTTTGTCTGGGAAATTTCGGTGGAATTTTTTCACCAATAGGGGTGCATGAACATGGTCACTAGGTTCCCATAACCTTTCCTGTGGTCCGTAACCTTTCCAGTCGATTAAATAAAAAAGTTTTGACTTTATCAGCTTGGAGTCCAGGATGTTCTTAACTTCAAATTCTGGTTCTCCGTCTACAAGGATGGGGTCTAGTGGCTTGGTTAGTCTTGTCACTGGTTGCACTGGCTTCAAAAGTGACACATGAAAGACGGGATGAATTTGCATATTAGCAGGTAAGTCCAACTTGACAGCCACCGGGTTCATAATGGCCTTAATGGAGTAAGGTCCCAAATATCTGAGGTTAAAGGTCTGTGTTCCCTTTAGAGGTATATGTTTTGTGGCTAACCATACTTGGTCCCCTATTTGGTATTGTGGAGAATCACTTCTATGCCGATCAGCATTTTTCTTGTATTTTTCTTTTGCCTGTTTTAAATGTGTAGTTGCTTCCTTAAAGGCTTGTGTAATCGTAGCGTGCAGATGGTCCACTGCGGGCAGTTCTAAGTCTTGGGGTGAGTCAAGGTCTGAGGTTCGAGGATGGTGCCATATAAGGTATAAAAGGGGCTTTGTCCAGTTCCAGAGTGTACTGAATTATTGTATGCATATTCGGCGATCCAAAGAATGTCTTTCCAATTACTCTCCGTCTGATGTAACATACAACGCAGGTATTGTTTGAGAGTCTGGTTGGTCCTCTCCGTTTGACCATCGGTCTGAGGGTGGTGACTGGTCGATAACCTCACATCGATCTGCGACAATTGACAGCATTTTTTCCAAAAATGTGTAATGAATTAACTGCCCCGGTCAGAGATCAACACGGACGGAAATCCATGTATGCGAACAATGTTTTTGAGGAATTCTTTGGCCAGGATTGAGGCTGAAGGTAGTCCTTTTAAAGGAATAAAGTGGGCCATCTTGGAAAAAAGATCCACAATAACTAGAATGGTGTTAAACCCATTACAAGGAGGTAGATTGTTAATTAAGTCTAACGATGAGGTGTGCCATGGTGTAGGCGGAATGTCTAAAGGTTGTAAGAGTCCAGGTGTTTTTTTCTTTTGACTTTTGTTTTGGGCACAAATGCCACAAGACATCACAAATGATTTAATATCCTTTCACCAGGTGGGCCACCAGCATTGTCTTTTAATTTTAGCTTCAGTTTTTGCAATACCTGGGTGCCCCTCCATTAGGGTATCATGATAACGGGAAATTACTAGCTCTTGTAGTTCCTTGTGTGGCAGAAATAGCCGCCCTTGGTAATAAGGAAGATCATTGGTGACAGAGTAGTCCGGGCCTTTCCTTACCCAGTCCTGCAGGGCTGTAGGATCAAAGAGTTGCTGGATCTTTACCTGAATGTCCTCTAGTGTCTGTAGAGTAGTTATGCCAAGAATCGTTTGTTCGGAAATTATAGGTACTGGTTCTGGGTTCACTTCTGCCTCTCCCATCCCTATTCGGCATAAGGCGTCTGCTTTACCATTTTTACAACCTGGTCGATAGGTTATCACGAAATCCAACTCGGCAAAGAACAATGCCCATCGGAGTTGACGTGACGATTGGGCCTGGGCTGTTTTTAAATACTGTAAGTTCCGGTGATCGGTGATCACAGTAATGGTATGCCTGGCACTGAGAAGATAGTGCCGCCAAGCCTTGAAGGTGGATTTAATGGCTAATAACTCCTTGTCGGTAACCGCATAGTTTAACTCGGGTGCCGAGAACTTTCTGGACCAAAATGCTACTGGGTGAAGCTGGCCAGTTTCAGTCCTTTTGAGACAGGACACCTCCCATGGCTACACTGGATGCATTAGTTTCCATGTATGGAAGTTCAGGGCGCGGGTGCTTTAACACAGGTGCAGACGTGAATTTCGCTTTCAGCTCTTGGAAGGCATTTTCAGCTTCTTCAGTCCACATAAAGCGTTTATTTTTGCGCAAGAGTGCTGTGATGGGATGTACGACATGTGAAAAATCTGTGATGAATCTGCGGTAGAAATTGGCAAAGCCGAGCATGCTTTGTACTCCTTTAACTGAACTTGGTGATGGCCACTTAAGGATTGCGTCCACCTTTCGTGAGTCCATTCGGACTCCCTTTCGGTCAGGATAAACCCAAGGAATTCAACTTCTGTGGCATGAAAAACGCATTTTTCTAGTTTTGCATATAGTTTGTGCTGTCGCAATTTCTCAAGGACTGCTCGGACGTGCTTCACATGGTCAGATACTGAAGAGGAGTATACTAGAATATCATCGATATACACGACAACACAAACGTCAATGAGTTCACGAAGGACATCGTTCATGAAGTATTGGAAGGCTGCTGGTGCATTGCACAACCCAAAAGGCATGTCCTGGTATTCGAATAACCCATACTTATTGCGGAAAGCAGTCTTCCATTTGTCGCCCTCTTTTACATGTACCAGATGGTATGCCCTCCGGAGATCTAATTTAGTGTATATACAAGCGTCCTTCACTTGGTCTAGTAGTTCAGGGATCAGAGGCAACGGGTATCGGTTCTTAACAGTTATCTGGTTCAATGCGCGGTAGTCTATGCACGTTCTGAGGTCACCTTCCTTTTTGGGTACGAAGAACAAAGCTGAAGATGCAGGGGACTTGGATGGGCGAAACAAGCCATTGGCAAGGTACTGGTCTAAGTATTGTCGTAGGTGAAGGTTCTCAGGTTCCATAAGGGCATAGATCCTGCTACAAGGGGGTTGTGCACCGGGTATGAGATCGATTTGACAATCGTACGATCTGTGAGGAGGTAAGGTGTTTGCCTGTTCTTTTTGGAAGACATCCTGGAATTCATGGTATTCTGGAGGTAGTTGCATGACTGCTGTGGTTACTGTGGCCAGGCCTGCGTTCTGATTTTTCTTTGGGTAACAGATTTGTGCACAATCCGGGAAGGTTATTCTCTTCTCTCACCAATCAATACAAGAATTATGTGTTTCCAACCAAGGTATCCCCAATATTATTTGGAACTGTGGGGCTTTGATTAGATCAAACACAATAGTCTCTTGATGCCCATCCTGACCCAATAGTGTCATCTCTGCGGTGGAATGAGTTACAGGCCCAGAGGCAATTTCAGTTCCATCGACTGTGGTGATGACATCTGGGGTGGTTTTTCGGCAGAGAGGTAGATTCATCCTGGAAGCCAATTCATAGTCCACATAGTTTCCTATGGCCCCGCTATCAATGTATGCCCTTACTGCGTGCATACGCGATGGCTGCCCTGGATCTACGAGGACCATTGGTATGATGAAATGCGAGGTCTGAGTATCCTTCTTCAAGCTCGGCAAGCGGACCTCTACGCTTGTTGGGCGTGGTTGTTTCCCGAGTCTGACTCCATATGGCTTTTATCAGCAGCTCCTACCACCTTCTTGGGTGGTTTTACAGGGCAATCCCGTAGAAAATGTCCAGAAGTTCCACAATATAGACACAATTGAATTTGTCGTCTCCTTTCTCTTTCCTTCTGGGTTAAGGGGTCTTTAACCCCTCCGATTTGCATGGGTTCTGAAGCATCTGCTCCTTTGGGGTTAGCGTGGGTTTTGACCAACACCCGATTCTCAAACTTGGCTCGATCAGCCTTTCTGTTCTGAAGTCTGTGATCTGACTGGACCACTAAGTCTATATATTCAGCGCAGTCTTGAGGTGGGTTCACGACTTGAGCCAAGACATCCTTGAGTTCTCCTCGAAGCCCTCGATGAAATAACGTGATTCGTTTTACCTCAGGCCATCCAGTTTCCACTTTTAACCTATTAAAGGTCGCGATGTAGGATAGAGGTTCCTGGTTACCCGGTTGTAGGGACAAAAGTTCGTTATCCAGGGCCTGTCCTTGGGAGTGCCGGGCAAATAGTATTTCCATGCTAGTTTGAAAGCCCTGAAAATCCCGAAGAATTGGGTCATCCTGAGTAACTAGTGAAATTGACCAATCCGCTGCACTGCCACTGAGATATGACAATACAAAGGCTACCTTGGCTTGATCGTTTGCGAAGGCTCCAGGTTTGCATAAAAAGTGCAAGCGGCATTGGTTCATAAACACGGCAAACCTTTTGGGATCTCCGGCAAAGTGTTCGGGTGGGGCTAATGGAATATGTCCTGGTAGGTTTATTTTCACAGGGTTACTCGATAACACAGGAGCTGAATTTTCCCCAGAACCAGGTAGGGGTGCTTGTCAAGCCTGGCTTTGCAACAGTTGCCTAGCAAGATCATCAGTTCGCTCCTTTGACAAAATCAGTTCTCTCCTAAGAGCATTGGTTTCTTGATGGGCGGAATACACTTCAGCCCTCAGTCCCCCTAGTAATTGGGCCAATTGGTCAGTCTCTGAGGTATCCATAACGCCTGGGTGGGAATTTGTGGGTAGGCTTCGCGTTCTGTTACGCTCACCTGGCTCCCACAGAGGCGTCGATCTGGACTGGACTGCTGCAGTCTCCACCAATGTGACGCGTTGGGCCGAGATGACGGACTGGACTGGCCCACCTAGCTTTGTTTGCTTGGCCCGTAGGAATATTCTTCTGCAAATGGAGAAAGGGAATTAACCACCCGTGGAGTTGAGCGTAAATCCCCCCACCCCGCTGTTCTCCCCATTGATCACCTTGGATGTTCCCTCTTATAGTCTCACCTGATGATTTGAAAAGATGAGCTCTCCATCCTGCATTGAGCGCAAGGGCGCGTAGATAACCAGTTGCTTCACTGGCTCGAAGGAATTGGTGAGTTCCAGGACAATAATGACTCTGATATTTCCGGCAAGACGCCGTAAGTATGTAGTTCGTAAGAGTTCAAATGCCTGACTTTCACTCTTGTCTGATTCCTTGCAGGTTGCAGCTTGACCCTACTGAAGAGTTCCTCGTGGCAACCGGTAATGTTCTGGTAAGGATTTGTATTATCCAACACAGTTCGATAAAATAATGTCCATATGTAACCTGTTGCTTTCTCCCTTATTCAGGTGCTGAGAGAAAGTATGAAGTCTCGGGGAATAATGCCTCCGGCTGTAAAATTAGGTAAGTATTTTGTGGTGAGGAGGGTTCCCCTTATTAGTCCCTTGTTTCACCTTGCTGTCCTTTTGTTTCCCCTTAGGGACTGGGGTTCGGCTAGGATGCAGTGGAAGCTGCGCCGACCCGTGAAGAGGAATAGAACCCCCGGTGGTAAAATCAGGTAAGTCTATGGGGGGTATTCCTCTGTGTAGTCCCTTGGCTCACCTTGCTGTTCTTGTCATGTCAGGAAATCAGTTTAGGATCAAAGGTATTGCTCTTGTTCTAACCTTTTCTCCTTCTTTCTCCCTTTTTCTAGGAGCTCCAAACTCGAGGCGGGCATGGCAGAAGACTGGTTGCAGACTTGCAGGCACGGTGAGCGTTACGCTGCTGGATGCAGAATAATGCGAAGCGTGTGCTGCTCTTCGGGTGTGGTTTACATAGCCTTCAAGGTAGTCCCAGGTAAGTATTCCTCCCCAGCCCCCACCCGAGTAAAAAAATAGTGCCTAGGTAAAATAGTCCCTTCCAAGCCTCGTTTGGCTTGGAGCTCTTGCAGCATGGTCTGCATCAGGTAAGTTTGCAGCATGGTCTGCATCAGGTACGTTTTAATCTATGAGCCTGGCGCCTATGGCACCAAGACTGACTCTCCATATGAGCCTGGCGCTATAGGCGCCAGGACTGCACCCAAATAGCCCCTAGCGGGGGTTGTTGGGCTTGCTTGGGGTAACTTGATGCCTGCTTCCGGGGTTGCTGGACTTGGTCTGGGTCCCCGGGGCTAGGCATCATGAGAGTATGGCGGGAAGATGTGTTTATGTATGAATGTTTATAACATATCAAATGATGCTAAGCAAGAGCTACAATGTATTCCTGCAGAGGCAGCAGTATGTTAAGCAGGACTGGTCTAAATGTAAACCTGGCCATGCAACACTGGAGACAACAGCATCCCTTGTATGGCACGAAGAACAGTTTTTGGATGAGATTGGTATCCAGTGACCAATTTGAAGTGTATATAAAGGCACCTGCTGGCTATTCGTCGGTAGGAGCCAGCCAAGGAAGACAGAATGCTGGTCGGAATGGCAGTGTCCTCTGCCATTCCCCCAATCCTCATCTTTGTAAAGATTTGCAAGATAGACTCATGGCCTTAATTCCCTAGAGGGGTGCATTTAATCTGGTGTCAGCATGAACAGGGGGTATCCCAATATATTTAAGGGATACAAGTATGGCCTACCATTCACTTCCTCCACACCCACACCAATATGCCCCCATGCCCCCCTCGACCCACACCAATGTGCCTGCATCTGTTAGGCAGAAACCTGTGCAGTTCCCTTAGGGACCACTGCAAACGATTTAGGTCTACAGGTGGTTGACAGTAAACCCAATTGGTAGCAGTCTGTACCACCCAGATTTACCTGGTAGCTGTGGCTGAGCAGTCAGACTTCTCTCAAGATGAGTTAGGCAGTATATAGAGTATACACAATAGGTACAGAGACACAGTAGCACAAGCAAACACTGACCAGAGCTTTGGTGTAAAAGTATATAATTATTTATTTAAAGACACACTTGTTTATATATATACAACCCTAATTACTTATTAGACAAGTCTTAATGAGAAACACCACTTATTTTCAGACAGAGGTGAGCGCTTAACATAAGATGGCACTCTAATAAGTTATTAAAAAGGGAGGGAAAAAGGCAGAGTTATGAAAGCACACAAATTTCAATACTTTTCAAAGAACCACAGTGAGGCAGGTTAGGCAAAGTCTACTGGGGAGCAAGGAAGTTCAAATGCCAGGCCCACTCTTAGAGAGAGCAAGCAAAATGTGTCCAGGATCACACAGTGGGGTTATGCCCAAAGAGTCTTTGTAGAAAGTTCACAAAAGATTGAGGTTAAGTCAGGAAAAGTTAGTTAACAGGCCTCAGGCTAGGCCAGGTTAGAAAGTCGAGGATTTATTGTCACCCCCAACGATCTGTCGCAAGGGAAACCGGGCGGGACACAGTACCTGAAAGTGGGAAGAACCCTCCAGCGGGGGCAGTTGTTCCTGGCAGTGGGTGCAAGTCAGTGTTTCGTCCAGAGAAAGAGGAGGTCCCGACGTGGAGGAAAGCTGAAGGTCGTTGCGCTGCCAGGAAAGAAACCAGCCACGGAGTTTCCCCGGTTACAAGGTACCACCCTTTTCTTCGCGGTAGTGGTGATCCGTGGTATTCCGGTTGCCGGGGTGCTCGGCACGGGCAAGGCAGCCACGAGATGGTCCAGGAAGGCGAAAAGACGGGCAAACTGGTTATCCCCACCAGTCAAAGGAAGAAGACTCTCCGGGCTGGAGATCTCCTATGTCGTCGGGAAAGTGGTGAGACGGTTCCGCAGGGCTCCACCGGTGGTGTCATCGTTGCAGGTCGGCTCGGCTTCTCCCTTCTCAGATTCTTTAGGTCCTGTGGCGACTTCTGAAGTTCCAGTCCCCAAAGCCCTGCTTTTATGCAGAAAACCCCCATTCATTCAGCCTAGCTGTCAATCAAACATGCTAAGTGGTGAGCCGGGCGGCTCACCACTTGGGCCAATCACACAAGAGTGCGACTTGAGTTGCCGAGGCAACTCAGTCCAGGGTGCCTAAACCCCCTCCCACACCCCCTGTGGTACCCAGACAGAGTGCCACCACCTTTGGAGGCTTCTGTGGAGAAGCCCGCCAAAAAGTGGAACAAAGGGCTCGACTTGGGTTGGAGCCACAGAAGCGAACACAAACGCCATTTTGGAACCAAGTTTCGGCAAAAATTATCAACTGGTGAATTAATATTAATTTAATAAACCGGCGGTATGTTCGAGGCTATATTAAAAAGTGGTAGCCTTGAACAATGGGAAAATCCCATAGGAATATATTTGCGGTCGAATATAAAAAGTAGTATCCACTGCCACCAGCCAAAACTCGGTCGGGGGGACTAGACAGTGCCCCCTCGAACAACAGACCCCGGGGCAATCGAATTGCCCCGACCAGTACGTCCACAATAGGATGGTTTGTACTGGTTCTGTTCACAATTTGAGACTCGTAAAGCCAATGGTGACTTTACATGCCCTGGGAGACAGTAGTCAGTCCCAGGGTACGGAGTCTATGTTTGGGGGTCGCTATGACACCCCTGGGTTACGGCACGGAGGTTGCTGTGTAACCCACATACCAAAAACACATGAAGCCCTATGGGATGAAGGACCCCATAGCCCATAAAACACATACAAAGTCAAAGGAACACCTCAAATCATGTCTAAGAGTGGGAGAAAAAGAGTCTCACTCTTAGCAGGAGAAAAAAATAAACCCCAAAAATCAGGGTACGGAGTCTATGTTTGGGGGTCGCTATGACACCCCTGGGTTACGGCACGGAGGTTGCTGTGTAACCCACATACCAAAAACACATGAAGCCCTATGGGATAAAGGACCCCATAGCCCATAAAACACATACAAAGTCAAAGGAACACCTCAAATCATGTCTAAGAGTGGGAGAAAAAGAGTCTCACTCTTAGCAGGAGAAAAAAATAAACCCCAAAAATCCAGCAAAGCTGCTGGGGGACTCACTAGGTTTGGGAAATTAGCCTTTACAGAGAATTCTCCCTAACCGCATCTCTCCTCCAGACCCACACCAATGTGTCCCATCCATCCCCCAGACCCAAACCAATGTGCCCCATCCCTCCCATGAAGCCCACACCAATGTGCCTTCTTACACTCCCTCCAGACCTACACCAATATGTCCCCATCCTTCCCCCCAACCCACACTAATGTGCCTCCATCTCTCCCCCAGACCCACACCAATGTGCCCCATCAATCCCCCAGACCCACACCAATGTGCCCCATCCTTCCCATCAAACCCACACCAATGTGCCTCCATCCACTCCCTCCAGAGCCACACCAAGATGCCCCCATCCCACCCTCCATACTCAGATGCCCCATCCCACCCTCCAGATGCACACAGAGGTCCCCATTTCAGGGAGTCTTCAGCACTTCACCTTCACATCCATTGCCCTGTGTTCTGGCTTCACACACTACAGCTTCCTGTGGATTTGTTTTTTTTAACCAACTTGTCACCAAATTGAAGTATCCTGGGTCACAGTTAAGCCAGTCATGATGCAGGAATCAGAATGGACCCATGTTTGTAAAAAAGAAAGTTTACTTTATTGCTTCTTAGTTACAGCATAGGTAGAATGTTTGAGAGCAGGGTGGGTGCAGTATTTCAATCTCATCTCTCCCTCTCAAGTTCCCAAACGTCCTTTCTGGAACCCAGTGCACACCGGATGCCTCTGGGCCTGGCGCGCGCTACAAATAAAATAAATACAAATACAAATACCTAGGTTCCACATTACATCACAGCATTCGATAGGGCCTGTAATCTCATGCACGATCACACTCAGGGTCTAGGTACATATATCACTACAATGGCCATGGACAATAAATGGTTGATCACATAACTAAACAACACCAACAGACTGAGTGTCCCTCCTCATATGCCATTCTCCCCTATCTGTACTCCAATGCAATAGTTTCATCTTAAAAATAGCAAAAACAAAAAATAGACCTGGTTTATGTAGCCCGTCCTCCTTGTAGGAGTGGAGCTACTGACATTTTGGGGGGGTGGGGCGGGTTTGGTGCATTATGGTGGCAAAGCCACCAAAATATGGCCAACACCATTACTACAGATAATAAAGGGATGCTAAAAAGCAGTCTTTGTGGTTGGCATGACAACTGGAAATTCTGTGGCATACAAATGCCAATGTACTACGTGGTCATTCTTGTTGTACTACGTGGATGTAATCCAATAGTGCTTGTTTAATGTATTTTCTCCCAAACGAGAGTACTGTAACATGTCAAGTGTCTGTGTGACTTTTGTTGCTGGAGCCGTGGAGTGGTCGCTTTTTGAGACGCAGGCTTCCCTTCTTGCGACTGGGCAAGGGCAGCAATCTTATCTTTCTCAGTGGGATGTTTCCCCTGCCCTTTGTTTACTTTTTTATTTACTTGATTTGATCTTATAGCTATAACAATAACTTTTGACCAATAGAAGAAAAAAACAATTGAACAAGTCAACATACGTAAAATACATAAATAAATGTTAACCATTTAATAGATAAAGTCCATAAAATTCAACCATTACAATATATTATTACCATCAGTAATAAAGCAATTCGACCAATACATCCACATAAATAATCAGGTCAGAGAAGAAGTACAATTAAAATACGCTCACAAGTTGTTGCACAGATAAAAAACATACAAAAATAGAGCGACAAGGTCCAACATGTCCAAGAAACCATCAGCTGCTATTACTATGGAAGTTGAATGTCCCGTCAAGCAGGTACTCCAGAAATCTAACCCCCAATCATCATAAAAAAGTGAGCCCACCAAAAAACTCTGAAAGAAGCAATACCTTTCATTTTCCAATGATGGGCAAAAAAACAGGTGTCTAAGAGTTTCCAGACAGCGGTTGCTGCAACATTTTGATACGATGGAGCACCTGTCAAAAACAGGTTAAATTTGAACTTCAAGAAAGATCTCCTGTAATGATGGTTTGGATGTCTCAAAAGATAAGGAGCAACATATCCTCATTTTTTATGATCCTCAATCATATGTGAAAGGAGTAATAGGAGTGAAGTTCGTCAGTAGTGCAAGACCAATCATATCTGTGCAATATTTCTTTTATACAGCCAGGGTTCTGAATCAGATCACATTCAGACAAGTCAATTTTATGCACGACTTCTGAACACAAATTCTCAAAGTCCTCCAAATATGGGATGTTCTGCAAAATCCTACTTTGACACAGATCACAGAATAATGAGTCTTTTGGGGGTCAAGAATCTTTACGATAAAAAGATAACAGTTTCCACTTTGTCTTACCTTCCAAAGAATTCAATTCCAACTCATATCTAATTACAGAGATGGGAATAGATTTTTGAATGCCCAATACTTTTTTCCAAATAAAACCTTCTAAACTTTTCAAAATTAAAAAATCCATTAAAACAAGGATTTGATGCCATATAAACGCATGGATATCAACTTTTCCTCAAAAAGTTCAATTAAGGGTTTAGCAGAAAACATCCCATATTTAGAGCCAATCCTCTTCATTTCATTCGTAATGGCGAGGGCACAAGCTTTAGCCCAATATTTAATTTTCATAACACTCAGTTCGAATAGATTGAAAAGCCCAAATAAACAAAGCTCTCCACTTTTTCCAGAGCTGTTCCACCTACTCACCATGTTTAAGAGAAAGCATGAGTTTTTATGGTGCACTGCATAATCTTAGTTTTTTGAGAATTCATGACCAAGGAATTCTGTTTAGCGTAGCAATTGAAAGCGTTAAGCAAATATTGAAGTCCTCGTTCAGTGCAATCAAATAACAAAAAATCGTCGGCATAGCTGTGCCACGACACCTTGAGGTAGGCCAATTCAGTCGGATGTGAGAAACCGGAAGGTGTCTCCCTGACTAGTCCCTGGGGATCTGTCATCCAGGTGGCCAGGACATGGCCATCGCTATTGGATCCAGTTCCTGGGGGTGGACCAGTGAGGGAGGATCACCTGGATGGGGGGGGTCCTTGGGGAGTGGACGTGGGACACTGACGGGTGAGACGCGGTATCCCCCGCGTCTCAGCTGTGGAACTCCCTACCCCCTGCCATAAGGACAGACCAAACATACCCACACTTCAGACACATCATTAACTGCATCAAAGAAAATGATCGATACAACTCTGGGCGATACCACCGGCTCCATTACACCCTCCTTCACTATACATATTGCCACGACTTCGCAATATCCGGCATAATAGCACATCCCTACCTCCCTTGTATATTTCTTCCTAAGGTCCGCCGCATTTTACTGCTACTTGTATTGGCCTCTGTCTGTATATATTATCTGTATATATTATTTAGTATATATTATCTTCTGTTGCCCTCTTTGATCTCCCAACCTTTCTGGAATGGTTTTACTCTTTGCTCTTTTGTATATACCTGTACAGCATTGTAACCTAAGCTGAAAATATTCTTGTCTCTTTTCTGCGCCCTGATACCCTTGGATCTGGTGCGCACTATAAATAATAAAACAAACAAACAAACAAACAAACAAACTCTACCCCCCCTTTTCCGACATGAACAACTTCGCCCACCACAAAAGAAGACGGACAAACACCAGAGCTATTTACCTGACATGTCCCAACACAAGGGTCAGGCAAAGACAGGCAATTGACCAGAATCATAAACATCTGATGGTCCTTTACGTTCCCCACAGGGATAAAAGGTGGATCATGAAAGCACAATACGAGCAAGGCAGACCGCACAACGAGAGAGCTAACTCAGCACAGCAGTTCAAGAGGAGGAGAAAGATGGCGCGAATTGAGAGGGTGCCGAGGAGAGTAGCGACCTTGCCCTTTCCGACACAGGCGTGTGAAACCTCTGCAGAAGGAATTGTAAGGCTGCAAACAATAGCCAGCGTGTCTTGCAGCAGATGTCAATGGTACACAGGGCCCTCCTCTGCTGACAACCAAGCCGGGGAGAGACGCTCATCCCCATGGTACCGACCTTGACTTCAGAGATAAGAAAAACCAAGTGGTTCATCACAGCGGGGGGGGGGGTCGAGGGGAGAGCTGATAAGAAACAGAACTGTGTTGAACGAAAGTAGCAAGCTGCTAATTAAAAAAAGTACAAAGAACTATTGATACGCAAGGGGAATGCCAGCTACAGAGGAGTCAGACACCACGTGGGTCCTCACTCGGGAAACTCTGGGCAACTACCCTATTGTTGGAACTACTGTTATCAGAAGGCCTTGGGAAAAGGCATGAAAGGGGTCAAAGTGGTCATACAGGGGACTTGTAAAATCCTTTTACAGTCGAAAGTCTTTGACCAAAAGATGATTGTGAAGCTAAGGCAGGTGAATCCTGCATCGTAAGAACTGTTCAAGAAACTGTGTGATTGATACAGGGTGGCAAGAGGGAACCCGACGGATGGATGCCGATAAAGAAGGGGCGAAGCTGAAAATCCTGATAAACAGTGCTTACAAGAGTTAACCAGGCAGAGGGATGTCCACAGTGAACTGTTTAAAAATGACATTAAGAGTCGTGAAAGTCACAGATGAGATTGAATTGAAAACCGTAGTAAATCCGATGGATGGAAGCTAAAATTTGAGAAGCATCTGAGCCCGGAACAGGGGGATCCGAGGTTCTGAATGAATCACCCAATGTACAAGTGGAAAGGAACTTTTGTTTATTATATTTTTGGAAGACAGCAGGTCCTCGGAGGCAAGAGACAATTTTATAGAAAAGAGACTCAACCACCGAAGGCTCTGACAGCTGAACTTTTGGCTCGTGCAGGGAAAGTTTGAGCGTGTGCTATGCTCAGTAGTCCCGCCTTGTCAAGTGCTCAAAACATGAGGAAGGGAGACTCCGACTACCACATCCTGACTTATTATTTATGTACACTTCTTTCTTTCTTATGAACCTCATCCCACACTCTTTGTTTGTATTTAGTGTAAGGATTGGCAATAGGTTTTTCTTAGTATAGGCCCTTTTATTTTGACAAGGCGCTACTAGGACTGCCTTATTATTATTTGATGGTTGTAATTTTGCTCCCATTTTAGCCTTAGGTTTAGATTAGGCCTTTTTCCAACCCACATATACAATTTAATAAACGCCCTTGAACTGTGATAACTTGTGTCTATCTTTAATGTTGCCGCCTTGAGTTCCTTATATATGGTGTTAGAAGTGGGATGTGACAATTGAAATTAATAGGGAAACCCTACAATTTCAAAAACGTAGTCAGCAAGCCTCTAAACCTTCCATCACCACCAAGGAATCAATAGGGTTTGATATCTGCAGTAGTAGGAAAGCTAGTATCCCCCTAGGAAAAGAGGAATGATTATCACAGACTTGGTCCTGATACCCGCTCCGGTGTGTTACATATGATTGGCCCCAAAATCTAGCCTAGCGTGGAAGTTTGCGATAGACGTCTTGGCAAGCTTTATTGATCCCGACTTCCGAGGAGATGTGAAGGTTCTCTTACAGAATCATGGTGAGATCCCCTTTGAGGTACGTCGGGGAGATCAAATTGCCCAGGGAATTTTAGAAAGAGCCTTATTCCCTCGGTTTAAAGAAGGTGAACCAGATAAAACAGACAGAGGCAACTTAGGTTTTGGGGAAGCCGATAAAGCTCTTAACATCGAAGAAAGGAATGGAGAAGAGCCCACCATCTATCCCGACCTAGCCTTCGCCCAGCAAAATGATCCAGGTCTTGCTGAAGCTTTTCTACAAGCAATTCCAGAAGGAGAAGGTTTAGAGAAGGGATGTCCCTTTTTTCTTCTTAAACAAGGATTACTTTATAGAAGAGAGACATCTACGAAAGGTCTATTGAAAACACAACTAGTAATACCCAAGAGCCACCGAAAGGTTGTACTTGCTATTGCACTTTCTCACCTTTCCGGGGGCATTTAGGACAATCTAAAACCCAGGCGCATATTAGTGGGAAGTTTTACTGGCCAGGTATCAGTGCTGATATCAAAAACGTCATCCAGACATGCAAGATCTGTGAAAAGACAAGCACACACATCCAATTACTTGTCCCTGTGAACCTGTTTCCAATCATTGAAATCCCCTTTTCACAAATCGGTATGGACATAATTGGTCCTCTGGAGACATCCTGATTAGGGAATAAATATATCCTGGTAATTGTGGATTATGTAACCAGATATCCTGAGGTCTTCCCAATGCGAAATAACACCACACAGCAGATCCTCAAACATCTTCTACCGTATTTCTCCAGAATCGCTATTCCTAAAGAAATACTAACAGACCAGGGTTAAAACTTTGAGTAATCTTATGGCCGCAGTCAAAGAGCTGCTGTACATTACCACCCTACGAATTTCTGATTACCATCCCCAAACCTATGGCTTGGTAGAAAGATTCAATAAAACCCTGAAACTGATTTTACGGAAATTTGTAGACAAGGACAGGAAAGACGGGGATTTAATGTTCCTGTGGGCACTGTTTGCAGTGAGGAAAACCCCCCAAGCTTCCACAGGATTCTCTCCCTTCGAACTGCTCTATGTCCTGGACATGCTCTGGGAAACCTGGTAAGAATGAGAGGACGCCCCCATTCCCATCTCACAAACTCCCACCAGAATGCGAGAACATACAAAATTGGTTCGAGACTTGGTTTGTACCCATATGGAAAAGGCCCAAAGCTAATAAAAATCAACTTATGACAAAACAGTTAATTCAAGATAATTCTCCATAGGACAGAAAGTACTGGTCCTCTTACCCACCTCAGTAAATAAACTTGTATCCAAGTGGCACAGACCTTATGAAATCATAGAGCGAACGGGATCCTGTACTTATAAAGTAGCCCAACCAGACAGAAAGTATAAAATCCAGTTATATCACACAAATCTCTTGAAAGAGTGGAAAGAGAACCCGTCAGCCACCCATACCAAAGTACTAGCTTGTCTGGTTCCCGAAGAGATAGATAACTCTGAGTTAATCCCCCTCGAGCTATCTATCCAACAACAAAAAGAGTGTAACGCTTACCTGACTCTGCGGGGACACCACTCCCTATAGTTCTAACTCTCTTCTCAGAGTGCGTTGTTCTTACCTTTTCACTTCCTGTACCCCAAAGTTCTTTAGACTTGGAATCTAAGGGTAAACACAGGGACACAGATCAATATATAACTCCCCAAGGTTGCCTGGGACTGACTACAATCCTTCTCTAACCATTTCTTGAAACCTCACTACTCTTACCTTAGATTGGTATATGGTGGGCTATCCATCCTGCTTCTGCGCAGGGGCGCGAGTTCTGAAGAAGGGGGGGGAATAGGGACTTATGGAGGAAGGGCTACAGTGGAGTGTGTGCACAAGAGAACTGGAGATGGAACCACTAAAGGCAACTGTATGAATGATCCACCGACAACTCTAATTCAAGATGGAATGCCTCCTAAACCCTAGAACTGGACTAGAGTGGAACCATAAGGTGAGGTGTGACACATGACTAAACCCAACCTGAGGAGAAAACTAAAAGGGGCACTAATTTTGAATGCCACAGGAATTCCTAATGACTCTGTATTCCAAATAAATAATGATAATGAAATGCATTTTTTAAACAATTGCGGATTCAAAAGATGTGTAACAGTTCATCCAAAATTTTCACTAAAATGTCACAGCTGTTGGGAACCTAAAAACCCACGTAATATTATTAACAGACTCCCTTTTGTGTTGTATGACAGAATTTCCTAAACCCTAAACAAGGTATGCCTAATATACACACAATAGCCTTCTGTGAAGTGATTAAACAACCACACACCTCACATGCGTTTGAGTGCCGGAGCCCCGACACTCGATACCTGACAGGAAATACCAATGTGCGCAACGCACAAGCGCTCTAGCCACCACAAAATGAACATGCAAGGAATATACTGGCGGCTTAGAGTGCAAGCAGGAAAGTTGCCGCTGACTTACTTCAAATGGAAGGTTTCACCACAAAAGTATCGCGGATCACAGAAGGTGCATTACAGCAATGAACAGGGTAAAGGGAAACAACTAATAACGGGGGCACAGGACCAGAGACCAAAAACCATGAAACTATGAAAGGGTGCTGAGGTGAATCTTGAAGGGAACTTCGATCCGCGGTAAGCGTCCAAGCAAAGAAAACAGACGTGAAGCGCGGAACGTAAAGGGGGAGGGGCTTAAATACTGAAATCGTGAGGACAACTAGGCTGCACAGCCCAATGCAAGGAATTTCCCTGGGAGCCATGTTGGAGGATGAGGAAGTGTCGAACAGCATAGCCCAGGTCCTACTTTCCCTTAGCCCAGGACCTATATGCAGTTAGCCAAGAAACTTTGGAAGTCCTTGTGAGGGGAAACCCAGTAGTCATGACAGTACTCCCCCCCCAAAGCCCCTCCGAGACTGGAACTCCCCCTCCCAGGTTTGCACGGGTTATTTCGGTGAAAAGTCTTTAGCAACCTAGGGGCATGAAGGTTTTCAAAAGGTTCCCATGTTCTGTCCTGAGGACCGTAACCTTTCCATCCACTAAGTAGTACAGTTTATTACGCACAATCTTTGAGTCCAAGATGGCCTTAACTTCATACTCCAGCTCATCATTCTCCACTTCCACCGGAGCTGGAGCCTCTTGGATTCGGGTGTTTGGATAAACTGGTTTTAAAAGGGAAACATGAAACACAGAGTGGATCTTCATGGTTCTTGGAAGGATGAGTTTCAAGGCTACGGATTGATTACTTTCTCAATGGCAAAGGGTCCCAGGAATCATGGAAGGAATTTTCGCAATCCCTTTAAGGCCAAATTCCGAGTGGATAACCACACCAAATTCCCCACCTTATACTCAGGAGCATCACATCTTTTGCTGTCAGCAAATTTCTTCTGGGACTCTTTAGCCAAAGATAAGTGTTCCTTTGCTTGAGCAATGGCTGTAGTGATTTTTTCATGCAGACATTTAACTGCTGGCATTTCCAAAGGTTCTGGAGGGTCGTAGGCTGATGAACGAGGATGCCTGCCGTGCAGGGTGTAGAAAGGACTCAATCCAGTGGAGGTATGCACTGAGTTATTATATGCATATTCTGCAATCCCTAAAACGTTTAGCCAGGTGTCTTCAAGTTGATGTAGCATGCATCTGAGATACTGCTCCAGGGTTTGGTTGGTTCGCTCAGTTTGGCCATCAGTTTGGGGATGATGGCTCGTGGACAGGCGTACATCAATTTTCGCCAACTCGCAACACTTCTTCCAAAATGTAGATACAAATTGACTTCCCCGAACTGAAACCACTATTGTGGGGAAGCCATGCAACTTCACGATATTCTCCAGAAAAGTCTTTGCCAACACTGCAGCTGAAGGGAGTCCTTTCAATGCGATAAAATGCGCCATCTTTGAGAATAAGTCCACTACCACTAAAATAGTATCATAACCTTCACAATTTGGTAAATCTGTGATGAAGTCCATCGAAATTGTGTGCCAGGGGGCTCACTCAATGGCTGAAGAAGACCAGGTGGTTTCCTTTTTTGAGCTTTATTTTGAGCGCAGTTGCCACATGTTTTCAAATACTGAATGACATCTTTTCTCCAAGTTGGCCACCAGTACGATCTCTTTATCTTTTCCAAAGTCTTAGTGATTCCAGGATGACCTTCCAGCAGGGCTCCATGATAATTAGCAATGACTTGTTCTTGCAGTTTCGGTGTGGGTAAGTACAGACGTTCCTGATAGAAAGGTACGCCATCCAACATAGTGAAACGTTCTTCTTTCGACTCCCATCTCATCAACTCGTCCTTAGGCATGCTGGTTCTAATCTCATTTCGTAGTTCTTCAAATGTCGAATCAGCAGTGTCCATAACTCCAAGTACCTTCTCTCCAGAAATGATTTCCACTGGATTCACAGGTACATAAGCTCCATCACCTTTCCCAATATGCGATAAGGCATCCGCCTTACCATTTCGCACTCCTGGTCTGAAGGTAATGATGAAATCATATTCGGCAAAAAAGAGGGCCCATCGCAACTGTCTCGAGGATTGTGCCTTTGCAGAGCGCAACTATTGCAAGTTGCGATGGTCAGTGAAAATGGTCACAGTGTGTCTTGCTCCGAGCAGATGGTGCCTCCATTCTTTTAGTCCACACTTTATTGCCAAAAGCTCTTTATCTGTGATGGTATAGTTCAGTTCAGCAGCAGAGAATTTCTTAGACCAAAAGGCCACTGGGTGCAGTTCTTGGGTGTTAGGATTGCGCTGAGACAAAACAGCTCCCATGGCAACATTTGAGGCATCCGTTTCAACCACAAACGGAAGGTCAGGTCTTGGATCTTGGAGAATTGGTGCGGCGGTGAATCGCTCCTTTAATTTTTTTAAAGCTTTATCTGCTTCCTTAGTCCAATCAAATTTTCTATTTTTTCTGAGTAACGAGGTAATGGGATGAACTAGGTGAGAAAAATCGGAAACAAATCGCCTATAAAAATTGGCAAATCCAAGAAAACTCTGAATTCCTTTGACTGAAGTAGGGGCGGGCCAAGATAGAATGGCATCAACCTTTCTGTTGTCCATCTTAATTCCTCGTGCAGACAGAATAAAACCCCAAAACTCCACTTCCGGGACATGAAACTGACATTTCTCTAATTTAACGTACAAAGAGTTATCCTTCAGTATTTGCAGCACTGATGTTACATGGTTCACATGATCCGAATGGTTTTCAGAGAAGATGAGAATGTCATCCACATAAACCACCATACAGATGTCCAACAATTCTCTAAGGATGTCATTCATAAATGACTGAAAGGCTGCTGGAGCATTGCAAAGTCCAAAGGGCATAACCTGATATTCGAAGAGCCCAAACCGCGTTCGAAAGGCGGTTTTCCACTCCTCACCTTCCTTAATACAGATAAGGTGATAGGCACCTCTCAGATCAAGCTTAGTGAATACTTGTGCCTGTTTCACCTGCTCCAGTAAAGTTGAAATAAGGGGGAGAGGATATCGATACTTCACAGTAATTTAGTTTAAGGCTCTGTAATCAATACATGTTCTTAAATCACCCTCTTTCTTGGGCACAAAAAAAAGAGGGGATGCCGCTGGTGACTTGGATGGCCTAATAAACCCATTGGCTAATTACTGGTCCAGATAAGACTTCAAGTGTGCATTCTCTTTTTCTGTGAGGGCATAAATTCTACTGCACGGAAGCTGAGCTCCTGGAATGAGGTCAATTTGACAGTCATACGGTCTATGTGGAGGTAATACTTCTGCTTGTCTTTCTTCTTGAAATATATCCTAAAATCTTTGATATTCACCTGGCAATGAACCTATTAAACCCAAGGTAGATTGAGTAGATGCATCAGGTTGTCTTGTAACTTGTGATCCTTCTGTTGAAAAACACACACTCTGACACTTAGAGGGGAAGGTCAGGGTCCGGGCACACCAATCAATAATAGGGTTATGCTTCTCCAGCCAGGGTATACCCAAGAGGACTCGGAATTGTGGAGCTCGAATTAGGTCAAAAGAGATCCTCTCCTTGTGTCCTTCCTGGCAAAGCATAGTGAGTGGGTTGGTGCACTGTGTAACAGGTCCTGACACCAATGGAGTGCCATCGACCCCAGATACATTCTCGGCTTCCAACTTGTTCCTTAAAGAGAATCCCAATTTGCTTGCCAGATGCTGATCCATGTAATTGCCAACTGCCCCACAGTGAATGTATGCCATTAATGCATGCCTTTCGGTGGGAGTTTCTGGATTAAAAAGGACAATAGGAAACACAAAGTGTGAGGTCACTGCAACCCTTTCCATGCTCGACAAGCGGACCTCTAGACTTGTCGGGCACTGGAGTTTTCCGCCATCTGTTCTTTTTTGTCCTGATTAACTCCTCCTAGGGGCTTTCGAGCAGGTTTCACTGGACAATCTTTCAAAAAGTGACCAGCCTTGCCACAATATAAACACAACTGCAATTGACGTCTTTTCTCCCGCTCAGCTTGAGATATTGGGCCTCTGATTCCACCCAACTGCATGGGTTCCGAATGAGCATCCACTCCTGACTTAACCACTGGTTCTCTGGGACGGACCAGAAAGGGTCGATTGTCTTGACAAGCCCCATCTGTTCTCCTGTCCTGAAGACGATGATCCAATTGGATAGTTAAATCTATTAAATTCGTAATGTCTTCAGGCGGGTTTACAACTTGAGCCAAAACATCTTTCAATTCACTGCGTAGACCACGATAGAATAGTGTTGTTCTCTTTTCTGTAGGCCAATTGGTTTCTGCCACCAGCCTATTAAAGGTAGCAACATATGCAAGCAGCTCTTGGTTGCCCTGCTTTAAAGACAGCAACTCATTGTCCAGAGCTTGTCCTTGCGTGTGACGAGCAAACAGTTTCTCTAATTCTCGTTGAAATTCTGTGAAGTTTTGTACTACTGGATCATCCCTATTTACCAGGGGAATGGACCAATCCGCCGCAACACCTCCCAGATAGGACAACACAAAGGCTACCTTCGATTGGTCATTGGGAAATACTCCTGGCCTGCACATAAAGTGTAATCTGCACTGATTTAAAAACACTGCAAACCTTTTTGGGTCCCCTGTAAAGCGCTCCGGAGGAGCCAAGGGTATATTCCCTGGAATAAACACCTGAACAGTAACTGGGGGCGAAGTGGAGGAAGAAGCCTGGTCACTACCATGGGGTAAAGGGACCTGCCCTGTTTGCTCCTGTAACAGTTGACGAGCTAGTTCTTCAGTCCGTTCTCTATTTATTCCTAGTTCTCTTCTAAGAGCACTAGTTTCAGACCGGGCTGCAAGGACTACGGTTCTTAATTCTCCCAATAGTTGGGTGAGCTGATCTACCTCAGAAGATCCCATGATGTCCAGGCAGAGTATTTTTCAGTACGGCTTCGCGTTCTGTAACGCTTACCTGACTCTGCGGGGACACCACTCCCTATAGTTCTAACTCTCTTCTCAGAGTGCGTTGTTCTCACCTTTTCACTTCCTGTACCCCAAAGTTCTCTAGACTTGGAATCTAAGAGTAAACACAGGGACACAGATCAATATATAACTCCCCAAGGTTGCCTGGGACTGACTACAATCCTTCTCTAACCCTTCCTTGAAACCTCACTACTCTTACCTTAGATTGGTATATGGTGGGCTATCCATCCTGCTTCTGCGCAGGGGCGCGAGTTCTGAAGAAGGGGGGGGGAATAGGGACTTATGGAGGAAGGGCTACAGTGGAGTGTGTGCACAAGAGAACTGGAGATGGAACCACTAAAGGCAACTGTATGAATGATCCACCGACAACTCTAATTCAAGATGGAATGACTCCTAAACCCTAGAACTGGACTAGAGTGGAACCATAAGGTGAGGTGTGACACATGACTAAACACAACCTGAGGAGAAAACTAAAAGGGGCACTAATTTTGAATGCCACGGGAATTCCTAATCACTCCGTATTCCAAATAAATAATGATAATGAAATGCAGTTTTTAAACAATTGCGGATTCAAAAGATGTGTAACAGTTCATCCAAAATTTTCACTACAATGTCACAGCTGTTGGGAACCTAAAAACCCACGTAATATTATTAACAGACTCCCTTTTGTGTTCTATGACAGAATTTCCTAAACCCTAAACAAGGTATGCCTAATATACACACACTAGCCTTCTGTGAAGTGATTAAACAACCACACTCCTCACATGCGTTTGAGTGCCGGAGCCCCGACACTCGATACCTGACAGGAAATACCAATGTGCGCAACGCACAAGAGCTCTAGCCACCACAAAATGAACATGCAAGGAATATACTGGTGGCTTAGAGTGCAAGCAGGAATGTTGACGCTGACTTACTTCAAATGGAAGGTTTCACCACAAAAGTATCGCAGATCACAGAAGGTGCATTACAGCAATGAACAGGGTAAAGGGAAACAACTAATAACGGGGGCACAGGACTAGAGACCAAAAATCATGAAACTATGAAAGGGTGCTGAGGTGAATCTTGAAGGGAACTTAGATCCGCGTTAAGCGTCCAAGCAAAGAAAACAGATGCGAAGCGCGGAACGTAAAGGCGGAGGGGCCTAAATACTGAAATCGTGAGGACAACTAGGCTGCACAGCCCAATTCAAGGAATTTCCCTGGGAGCCATGTTGGAGGATGTGGAAGTGTCGAACAGCATAGCCCAGGTCCTACTTTCCCTTAGCCCAGGACCTATATGCAGTTAGTCAAGAAACTTTGGAAGACCTTGTGAGGGGAAACCCAGTAGTCATGACAAAGAGTTAAAAGACGAAGTAGTCTCCTTTCCCGATGTATTCTCTGATAAACCAGGGAGAGTAAAAGGCACATACCACTATAGTAGAACACCTAAATGTATAGTGGTTCATTTCAAACCGTATCGATTCCCAGAATCCCGTAAACAGATATCATTGAACCATCTTCAAGCCCATGGTCCTCTCCTATCGTGTTGGTCACTAAACTTGACAGTTCCTGGAGATTCTGCACAGACTTCCGTTAAGTTAATGCCATCGCGGACTTCGATGCATATCCCATGCCTTGCATCAATGACCTAATTGATAAACTCGGAGCCGCCACCTTTTAATCTACCCTAGATTTAACCAAAGGGTACTGGCAAATCCCTGTATACGGGCCAGACAAAGAGAAAACCGCATTTTCAATGCCTCTAGGACTATTTCAATTTAAAGCCCTGCCTGATGGCTTACACAGTGCGCCAGCCACTTTCCAATGCCTCATGGATCAAATTTTACCACGCCACTCTGAATGCTGCAGAGCTTACATTGACAATATTGTCATTTATAGTAAAACCTGGAAGGACCATCTCTTCCATCTTTATAGCATCATGAAAGTCCTCAGAAACGCCAGCCTAACTGCAAAACTAGCTAAATGCAGATTGCCTCTGTCAGCCGTGAAATACCTAGTCTTCTACGTTGGAAATGGGAATGTACAGGCCCAACAGGAGAAGGTAAAAGCGGTCTTAGATACACCAACCCCCAAGACCAGAAGAGATCTTAGAGCTTTTCTCTCGTTAATAGGATATTACCTTAGGTGTATCCACAGCTTTTTGGATAAAACAGCCCAACTAACAGACAAACTTAAGAATGCTGAACCCCAGAAACTTCATTGGAATGACGAGGATGAGGTATGCTACAACACCCTGAAACAGACTATGTGCCAGAACCCGATCCTGAAGGTAGTCGACTTTTCTCAAGAGTTCATTTTACAAACGGATGCCTCCCTTACACGGTTAGGAGCAGTCCTGTCCCAGGTTTGCGATCTATTGGAACATCCTATATTATTCAACAGCCCCAAACTATTCCTACATGAACGAAATTACTCCGTGCTGGGACTAGAGGCCTTGGCCATCAAGTGGGCCATACTCCATCTCAGATAATACCTCTTAGGACAAAAGTTCACACTCGTCACATATCACTCACCCATAGTTTGGATTAGCCAACGCAAAGACTCCAACCACCGGGTCATGCAGTGATTTCTAGACCTATAAACCTATTGTTCCACTGTGGAACATCGAAATAGAAAAGACCAGGGAAATGTAGATTTTCTTTCCTGGTTCCCCTGAGAAACAAATGTGGGTATATCGCATGGAGGAACGTTATGTGAGAAACCCGAAGGTGTCTCCCTGACTAGTCCATGGGGATCTGTCATCCAGGTGATCAGGACAAGGCCATCGCTATTGGATCCAGTTCCTGGGGGTGGACCAGTGAGGGAGGATCACCTGGATGGGGGTTCTCTGGGAGTGGGACTGGGACACCAATGGGTGAGACACGGTATCCCCCTTCTTAAAACACCTTTTCCCCATCCTACCACGTAGGATCCTCAGAGACTCTACTCTCTGACCCCCTTTTTCTGACACAAACCCTTTCGCACACCACAAAAGAAGACGGACTAACACCAGACCCGTTTACTTGACATGTCCCACCACAAGGGTCAGGCAAAGTCAGGCAATTGACCAGAATTACACACACCTGATGGCCCTTTCCCTTCTCCACAGGCATAAAAGGTGGAGCACGAAAGCACAATACAAGCAAGACAGACCGCATGACGAGAGAGCTAACTCAGCACAGCAGTTCAAGAGGAGGAGAAAGACGATGCAAATCGAGAGGGTGCCAAAGAGAGAAGCGACCTTGCCCTTCCCGACCAAGGCCTGTGAAACCTCCGCAGAAGGAATAGTAAGACCGCGAACAATAGCCAGCGCTTGTTGCAGCAGATGTCAATGGTACACAGGGCCCTCCTCTGCTGAGAATCAAGTGGTGGAGAGACGCTCACCCCCATGGTACCGACCTTGACTTCAGAGACAAGAAAAACCAAGCGGTTCTTCACAGCCAGTGAGTCGAGGGGAGAGCCGATAAGAAACCGAACTGTGTTGAACGAAAGTAGGAATCTGCTAATTAAAGAAAGTACAAAGAACTATTGATACGCAAAGGGAAAGCCACCTACAGAGGGGTCCGGCACCACGTGGGTGCTCACTCAGGACCCTCTGGGTGACTACCCTATTGTTCAAACTACAGTTACCAGAAGGCCTTGGGGAAAGGCACGAAAGGGATCAAAGTGGTCATACAGGGGTCTCATAAAATCCTCTGTACGGTCGAAAGTCTTTGACCGACAGACGATTATGAAGCTAAGGGTGGTGAATCCTGCATCGTTGGAACTGTTCAAGAAACTTTGTGATTGAAAAGGGTGGCAGGAGCGAACCAGATGGAGGGATGTCCACAGTGAACTGTTTAAAAAGATATTAAGAGTCATGAATGTCACAGATGAGATTGAATTGAAAACCGTAGTAAAACCGACGCAGGGAAGCTAATATTCGAGAAGGATCTGAGCCCGAAAGAGGGGATCCCGAGGGTGAGAAGGCATGACCCAACATACAAGCAGAATGGAACTTTTGTTTATTATTTTTTTCGGATGACATCAGGTCCTTGGAGGCAAGAGACTTTTTTATAGAAAAGAGACTTAACCACTGAAGGCTATGATAGCTGAGAGCAGAACTGTTGGCTCGTGCTGGGAAAGCTAGAGCATGTGCTGTGCTCAGGAGTCCCGCCTTGTCCCGTGCTCAAAGTGTGGGGAACAGAGACTCCGACTAACAAAGTGTGGGGAACAAAGACCCCGACTACCACATCCAGACTTATTATTTATGAACACTTCTTTCTTTCTTATAAACCTCATCCCAAACTCTTTGTTTGTATTTAGTGTAAGGAATGGCAATGGGTTTTTCTTAGTATAGACCCTTTTATTTTGACAAAATGCCACTAGGACTGCCTTATTATTATTTGATGGTTGTAGCTTGCTCCCATTTTAGCTTTAGGTTTAGATTAGGTGTTTTCCAACCCACATATGAATTTTAATAAACACCCTTGAACTGTGACCACCTGTGTCTGTCTTTACTGTTGCCACCATGAGTTCCTCACACAGACTTGCATCACTGAGTTCTCATGTAAGCCGATCAGCGGCCTCAGCAAACCAGATGGCATGGCCCAACTCTGTAATTTCCTCCACAATAATTTGCGGTTCTCACTATCAAAAGCGGCATTAAGATTAATTGTTGCTATGTATATAGAGGTATACGTTTTGGCCCATGCAGATGATTCAAGACATTTCAATAGGAAACCATTTAAAGTTGTGCCCATAAATTTCCTAAAGCCAATTTGTCACTTTTGTAATCTACCTGTCTCCTTCGCCCACTCCTCGACATGACGCAACAGTAAGGCAGCAAACACCTTACTGTCGGCATCAAGAATTGAGATAGGGCGATAATTCTTTGAGTCGGATTAAGGGTCCTGTTTATAAATTGGAATTCCATCGGCAATCTTCCAAGTGCCAGGGAAACAATTCAAGTCAATAATATTCTGAAATAAATAAGCCAATATTTTAGCCCAGATTGCCGGGTCACCATGAAATAATACATTCGACAAATTATGCAGTCCAGGAGCCGGTGAAGTGCTTAATTTAGTCAGAATATTAAAGATAGTCCCTTCGTCTACTTCCAATTTGCGAATTACCAGAGAACTCAGTGGGCAATAAACTCTTATTTGGAAGGCCACAAGTAAAAACCCTTTCAAAATGCGAAACCCATTCTAGTTCTGCGAATGCATTTAATTGCGGATGTAAACTACCATTGATAATACGCCAGAACATTGAGGAGAGTTTGCTCCTTAAGACCTCCAGCATATTATCACAGTCTCACTGAAAAAGATGAGATCTTCTTCCTTTGATCCAGTTGCAATATTTTAAATGCAATTTCTTAATAGCCAGGGCCACCGTACGAGGCTCTCCCCCATACTTGTCCTTTACAGCTTTAATTTCAGAACAAAGTATCTTTTTGCGGGCAGCCACATCATGGTCCTACTTATGAAGCGGGTAGGGGCCAACCTTGATGGTTTGTCGTGGCCAAGTCTAAAGACTTTCGACAGGATGCTGTTGACGAATGGATTAAAGATTCAACAGTTATGTTACTAATAATCCAATCTCCAGCCCTTGTGTTGCACCATTTTTTTCGAAGACCATATTGGCCTCAGCGACTTTGAGCGGATTCCACAACACACGATTACAGGAGCTCCTAAATTCTATTCCCCGCGGACAAGCCTCCTATCGAGTTGCCCCATGTCAAGTCGATGTCTATGCTCAGGAGGCAGTGATCAATAAGAGTTGTTTTAGTGATTACCAGGGGAGAGAATTTCTCTGATAACCCTTCGTCCATAAATATGTAGTCTTTGTTTACTTTTCGAGTCCATTTGTCTGACTACCACGTGCACACCTGAGGTGGTGGTGGCAGAAGAGGCCCCGCACGGGAAGCCGGCAGATGCGTGTGTTTCTTTTCAGTGCAGTTGTGGGCATTGGCTGTTATCAGGAAGGGTGATGTATTCTAAGTGCTAAGAGCCATAAATGCAGGGGTGCATTGGCTTGTTCGGCATAACAGAGCCAAAATGCAGGGGTGCATTGGCTTGCTCGGCATAACGGAGCCAAATTAATCAGAGTTGTTCTGACAAGGTGCTATTGCTGGGTGCTTTGTGGTAGGTGGCGTGTGCAGTGAGGTGTACAAGCTGGAGCCGGGAGATTGTCATGGGGTTGAACCCTGTGAGGCTGATTATAAAACCCCCTTCCCCCACAACCTTAAGATGGTGTCACTACACACATCCAGAAACCCCCCTGGCAAGCCCATGGGCCAGGAGGGGTCTTGGCCCGGGTCTCCAACAAACTTAGGCATCCTTTGCCTAGGCAGTCTTGGGGCCAGTCCTGGCGCCTTTGGCGCCAGGCTCATGCTTAATTAAGACTTGTGTTTAGGGAACTACTTTATTTCAAGTGCCAGCCAACATGGAGGCATCCACATAGCTTGGCTTTTTGGAACCAAGCTATGCGGTATAGTGTTTTGGGCGGGGTAGCCTAGGAACTACTTTACCTGGACTACTTTCTTGAAGCTATTTAAAGCACACCGACTTAGATAACACACTTTGCGTTACTTTGCAATCCTGCAACGTGACGCTCATCGTGTTCAGCTGTACCCGCGAGCCTCGGATGAACAGCATCTGTAAAGAGACAAAGGACATCGTTAACAGCTCCTGCGAACAGCATCCTAGCATCAGCGCGTCTCCCGGACCGGCGGATCTTCAAAAAAGGAAGAAACAAGACATTAGACACTTTTAAAACATAACGAATTGTGCTGAAAAGCTTACCTCGCAAGTCACCCCTCGACCAGCATCCCCTCGGGTGAGCACCGCAATCTATGGGAAAGAAAAGACAGTAGGTTAGCAAAGGCAAGGCATCATAGCGCTGCGCATAGCGCCTACTTACCACATCAAGGCGCTCTTAATATGCCAAAATTTACCAGCGAGACCCAATTCAGCCAATGCATCACATTGGACTTCCGCGCACCTAAGGAAGAGAAAAAGACATTATTTAAACCAAGAAAGGCATGCAAGAATAACAACAATATACAACAGCAATAACACCTACCTGAAAGACTCAAAACGGGCCGGCATCAGTGAAGTAACTAGATCGCATTCGCCCACAAAGGACAACGCGCCCCTGCCAAGAAGGCAGGATGGAAAGCACACCTGAATTAACAACAAGGTGAGGAGAGGTCCAGAGGGGCTGCGGGCATACGGGGTGGTGGGGGGTTGCTTACCCCAGTTGCCCAGTCTTGAACATTGCCCACCTGTATTCCAGGCAGAACTTCCCCGCTGGTCACAACTGGGAACCACAGAGAAGGATACCAGAGTCCCTACGGCTGGGTGGCGCCCCCGTGGATACCAGGTGAGCGTAACAGATGGACATCATTTTTTTTATGCGAAAATAGCTGTGTCGAAGTTAATTGAAAATCTATTAGGTTTACATGTGTATGCATGTTCTACACAACCAAGGATGTGGGCAGGTGCTGTTCAATAAACAATGGAGAAACTAATTGTAAACACTGTGCCCTCTTCCCTCCTTATACACTGTCCTCCATAACCAAGTTTAAATGTACTAGCTGTTGCCGGCGTAACATTTGCCGTTCTAGCATATCTTAAAGGTCAATATCGGTTGGTAATACATAGGGTCACTTATACCCCCCTTATTAAATATCGGAAATTACCACTGATTGCTTCCAGGAAGAGAGCATAGGTCCGTGTGACTTATTAATGGTCATTGAAAAGGCTAAATGTATCAGATGGAATTAGAGGTATGCGTGGTATAAGAACAGTATCTAAGTTCCATCGATCACACAAGCCTGTACGATGTATCTTTGTAGGCACGTAATTGTCAACTTTGTTCCATTGCAGAGTCCCTGTGATGGCATAAGATTGCGTAGGAGCATAATTACAGAACCTACTTTCAGTTTTAGCTTGTGAGGAGTTATTCACCCTACAGCGCTTCGCTTTTTAGAGACCGAAATGCTGAGCCGGTAATTATGTGTTCATTGACACTGGAACCACCAAGCCCTGTGTGAAGAGAAGTGGGACTGGAAAGAAGTAACTTCCGAATGTTTGCGATCGTGGAAGGTGAAGGTGACCGCGTAGAACTGTGCTCCTTCCGTTTGTTGAAATGGTAGCCGTTGTTGAAGTGGGTGCACTTTGCCATTTGGACAGCAGAGGGTAACCTAACACTGATAAATTGCATTAGTGGAGTACAGAAACATACCTAAGAATTTTATATATATATATATATATATATCTTAATGAAAAAACGTTGTTAAAGGGACGTTATGGTCAAGTTGCGCTACTAAAAACCTATCAAATTCAGTGAAAAAACGTTGTTAAAGGGACGTTATGGTTACAAGTAAAACCGAAAACCCCCTGAAATTTACTCGCGCCACCACCGAGCATTTAATTTTCATAGGAAGTCCCTACAAGGGGTTGTGAATGTAATGTTGGCAAAAAAGTGTGAGGGGTCATCTGGAGATGTGTGATGAACTACATACTTGATTATGCAATGTATTGCTCCAAAGAACATTCCATTGCAGTGTTGTTTCTAGAACAGGAACCTACTCATACAGAAACATAGGTGTTGGCTGCACCATACACCATAGAGATGTAATATTTCTAATTTTCCCATGTTGGATAGTAAAACGGTGAATGCTTCTGTATCACACTTTTGCATACTGTGAAACATATATTAAGTAGGTAATAATGCATCACTTACTACATGCTTGTACTACTACCCACAAAACATTAAGGCTTCTACAGGGAGAGTAAAGTAAGTAAACAAGAGGCAGTAACATGAGCCACTGTGCATAACCAACATTATTTTCTTTATCCATAGAAATGATTGCTGTGTTTCAGGCCTGCTTCTTCCCCTATGTATGGGCATCATAATATGCAATTGAATTCTAAGGAAAGTACTGTAAGAACATGTTTGAATAGCAACGTCTACAAATGTAATACCTTTTGAAGTTTAAGTTTTTGACTGTCAGTGAATAAACTCACCTGGCCTAGATATGTCAGTGAACAAAAAAAGAAGGGGGCTAGACATGTGATGTCATCAGTGATGTCATCAATCATATCTGTGATGTCATCTTTGATGTCATGGGTGTTATTCTTAGCATGGTGGTGGCGCGTGTTATGGTTGCTTAGCTTACCATAACTGCCGAATTTCAGGGTTTTTTCGGTTTTACTTGTAACCATAATGTCCCTTTAACAAAGTTTTTTCACTGAATTTGATAGGTTTTTAGTAGCGCAACTTAACCATAACGTCTTTTTAACAGAGTTTTTTCATAACCATAACATAGACTTAACCATAACGTCTACGAACATCTGACTTCATTGCTCACCTTCCGGACAGTGCCACATGACCATATGTTGGCACGCGGCATGATGACGTCTCCGAGAACCCGTCCGCACTTCACGATAAGATCCGTGCTTTGCGGACTGTTCAGAACTGCATTTTCTCCTGATCTAGGAACTTTCTTTTTTTTAACAATTTGTTTTATTGACAACATACATATAAGGCTGAACGAAACGAACCGTTCCATCAGTAAGACACAGAAAATTAGAGAGACAAGTCGCCAGTTTTTCCAAAATTAACTCCCTTCGCACCATCCCCCTCCCTCCCGCCCTAACCCGCTATTAACACAACAAGTTTTGAGAGTTCACGGACAATAATAGCTCTGGGGAGAACGGTTACTTGCCATGTACCAATTAGACAAATCAGTTGACACAGTGGGTTCAGCTCGAGGATTAAACAGAAGGATACAATCACAGTCTCAAGGAAGAAAGGAGATAGGCATCTCGTGGAGGCGACCCAAAATACAATCTACAGGCGCATAGAAATACAATCCTCGTGAAGAAGAACTGCAGTCCATTCTTGCACAAAGTCCGTCATGGTGTCATTAGTTATTGAGATAAGCTTTTCGTATATGAAGATCGACCTGAGTTTGCAGAGCCATTCCTCTTTGGACGGGGCCAGTACACTTTTCCACTTTTGGGCGAGCGCTAGCCTCCCCGCTCTCAACATGGGCCCAATGACCTTAGGGAACGCATTAAGTTCTGTCTCGGGTGCGGGGATGCCCAGGAGGATTTCCAATGGCAGTAAGGTCGGGCAGAACCCCTCGATTTCCTTGATCCAACTAAGTAGCTCCGACCAATAGACCTGAATGGCTGGGCATTCCCACCATAAATGAAACCATGTGCCCCGCTGGAGACACCCTCTGGGGCAAAAGGGGGACACATCCCTAAACATTTTGGACAGGGTGGCCGGGGGGCGATGCCATGAATGGAGGATTTTGAAATTATGTTCCATAGCAGCCGTATACAGAGACCCTGTGAAAATGCATTTGAAAATCGCCCTCCACGTGTGATCATCCAGAGGCATGCCCAGCCTGGTCTCCCAGATCTCCTTGAAAGGTTGCCTACCCTCCAGGTCAGCTGTAATCAAAACACCATAGAACCTAGATAGGGAGCCTCTCCGCGTTGTGCTTGTGGTCAGGATTGTCTCAAAAGGGGTGAGGGGGCATTTGAGACGATCTGCCCAGCGAGGGTGGGTCAAGATCCCCTTCAAGCGTAGGTATTCGAAGACTGAGGGAGGGTTATCCGCCAATGCTTCGGTCAATTTATCATATTCTATAAAACCCTCCTCACGGTACAATTGAGAGATTCTCTCCAGGGCCATGTCTGACCAAGATTGGGTGTCTCGGAATCCCTTGGAACCTAGATCAACAGGGGGGCCCCAAAGTGAAGTCAGGGGGGATGGCCAAGAGGATAGTCGTTTGTTAGCAGTGTTAGGCTTCCAAACCGCCCAGAGGGCCGCCAGGGTGGGATGAGTCCTGAGATGTGGGGGGAGATCCCTAAGGGGGGCCCACAAAAGGTCTCTAACTTTTCTCGGGTGGGCGTGGATGTCCTCAATATATGTCCAATATGTTCCCATGTCATCCCTCATAAGTTCCAACATTACTCGGAGCTGGGCTGCTTTATAGTAGAGCCTGAAGTCCGGGAGACCGAATCCACCCTCTGACTTTGGTAGGGTCAAAGTGGAAGTCTTGATTCTCGTCCTTTTGCCATTCCAGATAAATTGGAGGACCCGGGATTGGAGAACCTCAAAAAAGGCCTCGGGTATCACCACAGGGAGTGCCGCGAAGAGATAGAGGAGGCGGGGCAAAATATTAATCTTCACCGTAACCATGCGCCCCAGCCAAGAGAGTGTAAGGGGAGCCCATCGTTGGAGGTCGCTACTAACCTGAGCCAAGATCCCCAGGAAGTTGCAATGGTATAGTCGGGAGAGGTCTCTGGGGATGGTGGTGCCCAGGTATCTGGTGGATTCCCGCTCTATTCTTACCCCCAGTATTTCGGTGCTGCCCTCAATCTCATGTTCCCCTGGTCCCATGGGCATTACGCTAGATTTGGGCGTATTTATCTTCAGTCCCGAGAAGGAGCCGAAGTGGTGTATGAGATCAAATAATCGTGGTAGGGAGACCCGGAGGTTGGTTAGGTAGCCCAGGATATCATCTGCGAACAGGGATAGTTTAAAGTCGCAGTCGCCACACCGTATCCCTGTGATCTCTTGGTCTGTCCTGATTGCTACAGCCAGGGGTTCCATCGCTAGGGCATATAAAAGGGGAGAGAGGGGGCATCCCTGTCGGGTACCCCTGGAGAGGGAAAACTGCTCTGAGGTGCCTCCGTTGACCAATACTCTCGCTAAAGGGCCGTTGTAAAGTGCAGTGATCCACCCACAGAAGTTATCTCCCAACCCCATCTTGCAGAGAACTCTGCCCATGTAGGGCCACTCGACACGGTCAAAGGCCTTTTCTGAGTCTAACGAAAGAAGGTAGCCTTCCGCCTCTTGTCTCGAAGCTTCATGCATGAGATCGAGGGTTTTCCTAATGTTGTCTGATCCCTGGCGCCCCGAAACAAAACCCACCTGATCGCCATGTACTAGGTAGGGAAGGAGTTTTGCTAATCTATTTGCTAGGAGTTTAGCTAGAATTTTAACATCGGTGTTAAGAAGGGAGATGGGGCGATATGATTGGCATCGGGCGGGATCTTTTCCTTCCTTAGGGAGCACTACAATCAGAGCCGACATCATCGTGGGTGGGAGGGAGCCCTGATTCAGTGCGGCATTGAACATCTTAGCCATGAATGGGGCAAGCGTGGACATATATGTTTTATAGAACTTGACTGTGTAGCCATCGTCCCCCGGGGCTGTTCCGCTTTTCAGCGAGGATATGGTATCTATTATTTCTTGTGGGGTTACGGGCAGCTCCAGTAACTCAGCTTTGTCGGGGTGGAGGCCCGGTATCGGGAGGGAGTCGAGAAAGCTGTCAACCTCGTTCCCGTCACCCACGTATTCCGAGCTATACAGCCTTTCGTAATATTGCCTGAATTGTTCTGCGATTTTACTATCTCGCACTGTCGAGTCCCCCTCCGGGGTGCGGATGGAATTAACCCTTCTGCTGTTTCTGAGCTCACGGAGCCTCCAAGCCAGTATCCTATCCGCCTTTTCCCCCTTTTCCATATATTTCTGTTTTAAGAAAGAGAGTTTCTTCTCCGTCTGTCCCACCAGGAGGTCTGCTAATCTGATTCGTAACCTCTGCAATTCCTCCCATTTGCCAGGGAACATCTGAGTTTTTAATTTCCCCCCTGGTTGTATTGCCTCTATCTTCTCCCTTAGTGATTTCTCCTCCTGGGCTCTTTCCCTCTTTTTACCCAAACCTATCCCTATGAGGGTACCTCTGATAGTAGCTTTAAATGCCTCCCATACTCCCATGACCCCCACCTCACCGTTATCATTGAGGGAAAAATAGTCCTCGATGGCCACCAGAAGGGCTTGGCGGATCTCTTTGTCTTGCAGGAGAAGGTCGTTACACCTCCACTGGGTTCCTACTGCTGGAGCGGGGGGGAGGCCCAATCTAATCTTTACCATGTCGTGGTCAGTCCAAGGGACAATCTCCACTCCCAAGTCAGTGACCTCCCTCTGAAGCGAGGTCTCGACCAAAATGTAATCAATACGAGAGAAAGCTGCGTGAGGCCTTGAGAAAAAAGTATAGTCGGGGTTCCGACCCTGCTTGCAGGTGCTTGCGTCGCTCAGGCCCAGTTCCCTGTTCACTTCGCTAAAGGCCACAGCGAGTTTCTCGTGAAGGTGCATGTTTGGGCAGGGTTTAGCAGACTTCCTATCCCTCTCGGGGCATAGAACCATATTAAAATCTCCCCCAACCAATAGGGTACCCTCAGAGAATGATATTATAATCTCTTTCATTCCAACCCAGAAGGTGTCCTGTGCTTCATTCGGGGCGTAGATACCCACCAGTGTGAACAGCCGACCCCGCACCTCCCCCTTAACCAAGAGAAATCATCCCTCTGGATCTGATTTCAAGGCTTTAAGCACAAAGTGGGCCCCGGGGGATACAACCAAGGCTACTCCTCGCTTCTTTGCCTGAGAAGATGCCGTGAATACCTGATCAATAGTTTTAGCCCTGAGCTTTGGTTCCTTGCCCCGGACCCAGTGGGTTTCCTGTACAAATAAGAAGTGAAGCCGGAGCCTCGCAAATTCCCGCACCAACAACGATCTCTTTGTGGGCGAGTTGAGCCCCCGCACATTTAGCGATCCCACTGTCAAGTATTGGAGCGAATCATCCATTAATACACAGGTAAAAGCTTGTAGCTCCCCTCAACAAACAGCAACAGTTCCTGTTCCCACAGTGCATGTCTACCCCTTTAGAGGCTCGTAAAAGCCCTGGGGGCGTGTAGTAGACCCCAAAACTTGGCATTCCATAACTGTAACCCCAACATCCCAACCCCCTTACTTTCCCCCCTCCTCCCCCCTCCCCCCTGATCGCCTGGCAGGTTGTTGGTGTCATCCTATCGCCAACCAGGCCACCATTGTCTCCCCCTCCGGGCTCAATAACTCTTGATTAACAACAACTCGAGCCCCCCCCAACCCCCAAGGTCGTCCTTGGGTATAAACAATTGTCTCCCCCATCCACTCACAAAGTCACTTGCAGGCTTTTTCATTAATCACCACGGTCCCTTTCATGTGTCCGGAAGCCCCGGGGATGCCGGGGCCAGTCTCCTGAATTTCCTTTGGCCTCGGACCCTGCGTCTTTCCCTTGGGGCCCTGGTCCCTTTTGGGCCTGTTGGTGCTCGCTCACCCTCCTGGTCGCCCAGCTCCATATTCGGACCGGTCAACAGTTCGCTGGACACTCTCTGGATGTCATCCTCCGTCACTAGGGCGTATTTGTAGCCCTCAAGCTCGAAAGAGAGTGAGAAGGGGTATCCCCATCTGTACCGGACCCCCTTGGACTGGAACATTTTTGTCAACGGAGCGCATAGTCGGCATCTTGCCAGTGTGAAAGCTGACAGGTCCTGGTAGATTGAGATCCGGGCCCCTTCCCACTCCACTGGGCCTGTCTTACGAGCCAGTTTGAGGATCTTACTTTTCTCAGCAAAATAGTGAAAGCGAACAAGAATGGACCTGGGGCCTCTAGAGGAAGCACCCGCTCTGTGGGCCCTGTCGATAGTGGGCACATTCGTGTTGGCTCCTTCGAACAGCAGACCAACCACTGCGCTGACGGCTCTATTAATGTCCGCTTGCGTTTCACCTTCTTGCTCCGGAAAACCTAGAAAGCGCAAGTTGCACCGGCGTTCCCTGTTTTCTAAGTCGTCCAACTTTAAGGAGCATTTCTCTTCCCTCCTTTCGAGCTCCGCCAGGCGCATATCGAATTGGGTCTCGAGGATGTCGTTGGAGGCAGTGTTATTCTCGAGCGCTAGGACTCTATCGTCTATTTTGTCGATTTTCTTATCCAGGGTGTCCAGACGCAGCGCTATATCTGCCCTGAAGCCTCTGATTTCCTCCAAGAGGGCCGCCATGCCCCTGGTGACGGTGCTGGTGTCCGCCGCTTCCTGGTGTGTCTGTGCCGCCATTTCAGGACTTACTTGGGGGCCCGAGGACGGGCGGCGAAATCTCTGTAGTGCCTCCTTCCAGCTCATAGGCCCCCCCCGGACACCTCTGACACGGGGGGCCTACCTCCAGGAAGCGTGTGTTCAGGGGGGCCTCCCCGCCGGCTTGCTCCGGGCACCGGGGGACCCGGCGGCACCGCTCTGGGCTCTCCCCGGACGTTGCGGGGGGCTTGCGTCTGTCCCAGGGGGAGCGGGTCCAGCTACATCCAGGGTGCGCCCTGCCACCACTACCTCCCTCCAGGGAGAAGGGGGAAGGCGCCAGCCAGCGTCGCTAGGCCTAGTCACAGGCCGCTCTCTAGCCCGGGCTCCGCGTAGTTTCTTGTGGAGCCGCGGTGCAGAAGGGGGGAGGGGTCCCTCTCCCTCCAAACTTCAACGGGCTGCGGTTTCGCAGCGGCTCCACTGCGGAAGTTCAAATTTCGCGGTGATGTGCCCGCCGACGTTGGCAAGGTGGGGGTATGGTTTGCTCCTCACTCCGGGGGTTTAGGGGGGGCTCAAGACCCTCAAATGGTGCCCAAAGGAGGAGACGAGCTGAGATGCGTCAGCACATCTCCGCGCCCCCTGGTGGATCCCCGATCTAGGAACTTTCAACGTCAAAATTTCCCTTGCACAGCTCCAACACCTATTCCTACTCATCCATTAACAATCTAGTACACAGTACATACTTTTAGCAAAACTGCTATCTATCTTAAAATGGAATCAGCTAATGCCATAACACACATGCAACATTTTCCCCTGCCCACCTGACCCTCCATATTAGTGTTTGGTGCCCCTTCCGTCATTTCCCTTCCCACGTTTTGTTCTAAGCTCTCCTGCCAAAAAAAAAAAAAAAACAATAAAAGAAATGTTCCTTTAGGAACCACCTTTCACAGTTAAAAAATAGAACAAAAAAAACGTATAGACTCCATCTACTTTATATTTCTCAGTAAAGTACATAGACTCAATAAGATTTTCCAACATTTCCATTTGCATTTTGCGTTATGCTAATGGCAATATTGTGGCGTTTATCCTCCGTTTTAGGGATGGAACGGTGGACTCTGGCCTGGCAGCCCAAGTTATCAGCCTAAGCGAAGCGAGGGATAACAAGGTCTCTGGACCATTATCCCCCCATTCCAGCCCCTGTAATGGGGATGAAGGCCATTAGCACCCTATGTTCTCAAAGCAGGAACCCATGGTGCTAAAAAAAGGATTTTTCTTCCTTGAAATGACACAAATGACAATTATTAGAATGATTAGAAAACAAAAACATACCTATAAATGAAATTCTCCAGATTTCATACATGTGGAGACATACATGCACTCTCTGTAACAATGTGACACAGGAAGAAATCCCAAATGTGCGATTTGTGTATGTATCCATACCTAATTGTGAATCCATTCCATTTCAGCAACTTCTTCAGAACGCAAACCATGGCAGATCATGTACTATCTGCAATTATGATAATCGCTCCACCTTACTGATACAAACACATATTAACTACATAATGCTAATACTTCTACGTTACAATGCAGATGGTACCAAAAACAAATGCAAGCTGATTGGATTCACACACGGTCAAGTGTCACTTGGTAAGAAAACCTTCACAACAATAGGTATAATCTACCACACAGGAGCCACAACCAATGCAGGTCACTACACTGCATATATTAAAAAGAAATGTGGATGGTTTGAATGTAATGATAGTACCATTACTCTAAAGCAGAGATTACCAGCAAATCTTACAAACACGTATTTAATTTCCTTAAAGCCAAAATTTAATAACTAATGTGTACTTCAACATTAACAAAAATTCAAGTAAAAGACTATATGGCCCTCATTACGACCCTTGCGGAAAGCGACTGACCGGAGCGCCACAGCGTAAATAGCGTTTCCGCCATTGTACGAAGGAGCAAAGTGCGGCCCATTCCGACCCATCGGGCACGAGCACCACGCCACGGCGGAAGTGCAAAGTCCGCGATGGCGGAAATGACCCCAAAACGGCCCACACCGCCGCCGTACGGCACCCTAGGTGCAATACCGCCACCCCTCTTAGCGGTCACCGCAGTGTGCGCCTACCGGAAAGTACGGTGCCCGGAAATATACGGAAACGGAAGTTAAAACATGGGCCCGGAACGGGAAACATCCCGGCGTACACCTATAAAAACACCAAAACCACACAACCACTAAAATCACTACCCTGAAACACACCCCAACCCGTCAACCACCCTAGCGAAATCACGAAAAATGGGAAAAGTAGCGAAGAAAGCATGCGACCGCAAGCGGCAGGTCCACTTCTCCCGTGAGGAACTCACCGTGCTAACAGAGACCCTCCAGGAGAATGCTGCCGTCGTCTTCTCCACGCAAATGACCAGGACGGCACTTGCAAACAAGAAGGCCATATGGGCTCTGGTGGCACAGCGGGTAAGTGCGGTGGGGACCGCACCCCGCACCCCACAGCAATGCCGCAAGCGATGGGACGACCTGCGGATACGCGTCCGCAGCATACTCTCTGCCAACCGCAACATTGCCACAGCCACCGGGGGAGGTCCTGAATCACCCATCAAGTTGACCCCCTGGGAAGAAATCTGTGCCTCCACCATCGGAATGGAGAGCATAGAGGGAGTCGGAGGGATGGAGAAAGGAGTGCAGACATCCGAAGATTCAGGTAGGTGGGCCAGATAAAACAATGCCAAATCCACAAAGTCCAACCATGTGAAGTACCATGCGTCCACATAGTGCAACAGAAACACATGTCCAGGAGAACGTCCACACACATCGGCCTGAAAGCGCACGTCAAAACCCACAATAAATACATAAATAATTAAAAACCCCTAATACACGCACTACACGTGCAGCAGGCACACCCTAACTGCAGGCTGCCAAACAACTGCACCCTCACTCCACACACAAATCAAAGCACCTCCAAGACCCCGACCCAAATCACCCTCAGGTACCACCCCAATGCATGTGATACAATGCCATTCCAATTCCCACTGACCCATCAATAACCCTCGCCCTCCTTTACTCCACCACAGGGTCCGATCCAAACGACGAGCTACAGGACACCCCTACCAGCACACCTGCAAAGAGGGCCAAGACCAACGGCCAGAGACCCTCCACCTCAGCTGCACGCATCAAGACACGGCAGCAGCACAAATCAGGTGGCAGCACAGAGGAGGGAACATCAACAGGCACCCCAGCAGCCAGCATGGCCACAACACCACCACCACAGGTCCCCCCAATGGATGCCACAGAAGGCACTGCCTCTGGTGGCAGCAGCACCATAGGTGACACCCCATTGATGGCAGCATGCTCGGACACAGAAGACGGGGATGTCGAGGTCAGATCCATCCATGACCTGTCCCAATCCCCCTGTCTGTCCCATCCCGTACAACATGAGGATACCACGCAGGTGCAGCCACAAGACGACGACTGGCCATCCCCCACAAGCCCTGTGGCAAGGCAACATGAGGACAACAGCCCCTCTGTGACACCACCGCAAATGGCCATGGCCCAGCAGAGGCAACAGTCCCTCGACAAGTTAATCGTCCAACAGCAGCAAATGGCCACACTCCTCAAGGGCCATGCCGATGAATGTGGGGGCACCAAGGCAGACATAGAAACATCAACAGAGACACTTAGGGCAGAAATGGAGAGAGGTACAGAGACGCTAAGGGCACAAATTGAGAGTAGCACCGAGAGCCTGAGGGGGGAACTGCATGCGACGTCCAAAGACGTATGTGCCGAACTTGCCGCAGTGCGCCGTGTGCTCACTGAGCTCTCGCAAACCCTTAGGGACATGCATGGACGTGAGCAGGCAGACACATCATCCGTTGCAAGTTCCGTCCAGGGCAGCCCCCAACGTAGATCTGGAAGGAACCTGCGCTCCACAGGCAGGGGTGCCCCTGATACCCGCAGAGGGGGCATGCAATAGCGACAGCCCACTGACAATGAGCATCTTTGGACACTGGTGTTCGGGTGGGAGGTAGGAGGGTGGAGGGGGTGTGTTGGGCTCACTTGGGTGGCGGGTCGATAGGGTGTTCAACATGATATCACATATGCCATAAAAAGTGCACGATCAACCAATGAGAAGTGTGGACATTGATCTTTGTGTACTAGGCCATCATAGGCGTACAGTCCATATTGTGCATGTCCCAGACACACGCAGTGCCACGAGTCCCGTGTCCATGTATCAGCCACCAGGCGTGAGTGCTAGAAGCATACATCAATGAGATGCTGACGAATGTCACGGCCCTCCGGTGCCTCGCAGACTCCATGAGGTGCTGCCACATCCCCACCCTCATCATGACCATCATCAGGTGCTTGCAGTTCTGCGTCAGGGGGCATGGGCACATTTCTACGTACGCACATGTTGTGGAGCATGACACATGCCATCACCATCTTTGCAACCTTCTCATGGCGGTACAGGAGTGCCCCGCCAGACCTGCTGAGGCAGCGGAAACGGGTCTTCAGTAGGCCGAATGCCTGTTCTATGACTACACGGGTACGTGAGTGGGCATGGTTGTAGTCCTCCTCATGCTGGTCCCGTGGGTTCCGGACTGGTGTGAGGAGCCATCTCTTCAGTGGATATCCAGCATCACCTGTATGTGGACGAGAAACGTATGATGTGGAATGCCATTGATACGTACGCACACCCCCCCCCCCCCTTCCTGGCAGGTCATTGACAATTCACATACCCCACATCATCATGCATGTAATGAGACTCACCGAGTAGCCAGGATCTGTTCCCTGCGTGTCGTTCCATGTAGCGTGGTATTGTAGAGTTCCTCAAGACCATAGAATCATGGGTTGATCCAGGGAATCGGGCACAACAATGTGTAATGATCCTGTTGGAGTCACACACCATCTGTACATTCAGGGAATGAAATTGTTTTCGGTTGCGGTACTGGGCCTCCATGGCATGTGGGACGACCAATTCAACATGGGTGCAGTCGATGGCACCAATGCAACCCGGTATGCCGGCAAGTGCATGGAATCCCACTTTTGTGTTGGTAATTTCCTGCTCCGAGCGTGGTAGAGAGATGTAGTCGTCTGCGTGCTTCAGGAGGGCATCGAGCACTTGCAATAGTGTCCGTGAGAACAGTGGCTGAGAAATGCCATGCAACTGTCCGACTGTGTGCTGGTAGGTGCCTGTGGCCAGGAAGTGGAGTACAGACACCACCTTCAGTAGGGGTGGGATGGCGGTTGGGCTATCTATCATGCTGACAAGGTCAGCCTGTGTCATGTCCACAATGGCGGCTATGGTGTCCCGGTCCAGACGGTAGAGGGTGTGGATCTGCTCATCAGTGAGGTTGAACGGATGTGCTCGGAGGCGTTGAATTGCGGGCTGCCTGCGTGGTGGTAGTGGCTGTGCTGGTGGGCCTTGCTGGCCCTGCCTTGGCCTCCTCCTCCTCCTGCGTCTCCTCCGTGCGGCTGGTTGTAGTTGGTGTTCGTCTACTTCTTGGAGTCGGAGCACTTGCAGTGCTATCAGGTCCCCCAGGGCCAACATCGCGAGTCCTGCCGGTAGCATTTCGGTGTGGTTGTGGGAGGAGACTGGCTGTGCAATTTATGTGTTTTCAGGCTGTATGGCCTCCACCTGTGGTGATTGATTCCACCTGTGCAAACTGCTCTCCCCTTTGGCCGAGCACGTCCCGCGCACAACGCTGCAATTCGGGGAATTGTATCTTGCTATTGCAATCATGTATTTGTACCCGATGGCCGTGTAAGATTGGTTGATATGTTCATTCTGCTGTGGTCCCATTGTTTCACATACTATCTGTGCAGTCGCGAACAGACTTGTGAGGGGTCAGTGGGACGTAGTACTCGAGTAACGGTGGGCCCTCATGCATCACTGTACCGAGTTGCAACGACGGGCGGGGCGTCCCATTCGTGGGTGAAGGCAGTTGCCATTTTCACACACAGCCGCACTCGATGGGATAATTAGTGATTTCAAACGGCCACAGATGCCTTTTCGACGTGATGTTGCAAATGAGGAATTCGAAGGGCGGCGCTTTCGGTTTCCAGCTAGCGGCGAGGAGATGCCCACAGGTCTGACTGCAAATGTAACGTTCTATTGTTCTATGTCCTTGAGACAGGGCCCATGGCGAGGGAGCAATGATTGATATGAATAGTTTGGGATGCGCAATAGCTACGTGGGCGATGAGGCCGTCCGTTCCCAAATACATGTTACTTCACAACACTGGAATTACGGGCTGGGGCACTGTGGATTTAGCAGGCTGCATAACGCACAGACTCAATGGATGTTTCTAATGTCATGTGAGTAATTATTCAGGCATTTTGATCCCGGGATGAGGGAATGATGGATGGATGCATGGGCAGGTGATTTGATACAGAGTTTGCCATGTACAGGGCTTCTTGGGATCTATCCGCCTCCCCTACGCTATGTGATGCAGGGCTGCCATAGTGGGACCATCGTCCATCTGGCCTTGTTGAGCCCTCCCTGTCTCGAGGCGCCCTCAGACACTCGTTTGTGATGGTGTTTGCACCTCGATATAGATGGTTATGAGTCGCAAGTGGTTTTGGGGTGGTGATGTTCCTTTGGAGTGGGCTAGCATGCATATGGCTGTGGATTTCGTGTGATCATTGAAGTGAGTTGTTGGTATGTAGTTCTGATGGCCATTCTGTTCTTTTTCTTTTCTTTTGGTTGACAGGTATCTCCTCCCCTTTTGCCACTGCCATCTGTATGCCACTCCTGCAGATGGATTTTACTCCCGACACCTGCTGCTTCGTGTTAATCAGTGGAGCAGCATTACGATCTTATGGGACGATCGCCAATGGGCCACATGCCCTTACGCAGTACTGGTGGCTCGGAGCAACATTTCGGCCTTTCAGCTGGACTAGTGCCTCCCCATTGGGACGGCCCTGCGGTTCTGTGCGCTTCCATGTTGCCTTTTCGTACGTGAATGTGGCTCTGTGTACCATGGGGGAACAGGGCGACACACAGGTAGTGGCTGGTCATTTCTTGCGGAAGCAGCCCACAATGGTGATTAGTGTTTTGGATTTCATGGCCTGATGGCTGTATGTGCTTGGTGATTTTGATGTGCATTAAATTTCTATTCTGATTTGGCCCGTGTAGCGTTTTTCTTTGCAAGTGATGTGGCATATGCCTATTTGGGGGGCGATGTATTGTGAGGAGATCTGCATTGGGTTCCAGCTTCGGGGTTTAGTTGCGTGGTACTGTGCTGTGCGCGTTTGCCTACGAAGCCCAGTGAGGTCAGGGATGGGGGCTGCCAATATGCCAGTTTGAATGTTGTCATGCTCAGGGGCGGGGGATTGGGTTTTGTGTAACAGATGCCGGTCAGCCAGGTGGACTGGTTGAATGATGTGGTTTTCGGAATATTGCTGGTCACAGGTGCCTGTGTTTGCGTGCGTTTCTTGGTGGGGGTCTGTGGTCATGTCCATTGGGATGGCTTCTGTATTCGTGCCATCTGTGCCCTGCAGCTCCCATTGGCCCCTCTTGTGTTTCTTTTGTTCGTTGGCATGCATGGGTGACTTGTACATTTCAATGGTTGCATTGTGGCTTCATTGCACCTACGGGGAGTTGTACTTTGTGGGCAGGGAGCGGTGTACAGGCACTCAGTGGGGCCGTTTACGGTTGATTCGCGATGCCGTACTTCTCGCCATGGCGGAATGGTACATTCCGCCATGCCTGATGGCGTTAGGTACATGTCCGCTAGGGTCGGAATTGGCGTACCGTTGCACCATGGTGGTGTTTGCGGTTTGGCATGGCGCGCGCGCGCGTGCTTGGTGCAGTTAGCGTTGGCGTTCACTACGGTGTCGCTAATGGCTTCGTACTTTGCGGTGACGGGTCATAGTCGCACCGAGCGCTATTCGATGGCGGTATTGCATTTCCGCCATCGTTTTTCGATTTCCGCCAGGGTCGTAATGAGGGCCTATAACAGTTAGAATACGCCAACAGGTATCTAACTGCCCAAGAGTGTTTAACAACCACACAGATAAATGAATACTACAGATCCATAACAAAAAATACACAGTTAGAATACGCCAACAGGTATCTAATTGGTTAATAAATCTGCAACAAGCCAACATACATAACATTAATCAGAAACAACAAGTGAACTCTCAAAGGAAACAAAGAAAACGTTTGTAGCATAGTAAGGAAAGGTTTTTTTTTTATCCGACAAGGATTTTTTCCCCCAGACCCAAGGATTTGAAAAAAAAACACAGAAACTGAGCAAAATGCACAGTACACTGGTTTGTAAACTAAATATGAGGGTAAAAAAAGCTAAAATGTCTATTGTACAATGTAATAAGTCTTTATAAAATACAAACACTAACATGCTCTTTTCTTTTATCACAGAATTTAAAAAAGGATATTTCCGCCAAGTATTAAAGTCATGTAAGAAATATATTGAATCTCAACGAAGTAAACAGTAAGTATAATTTCACACATGTAATACGTATTCGAATCTGTACTTCTGATCTATGCCAGTAATATGGTGCAGTGGCTGTAGGCAGGGCCTAGAGTCTTGGATGTATAACCTGCGACCTACACCCTGCGGCCAAGCAACCAAGACTGTAGGTCCTACCCACAACCATCGCAGCATATCAAAACCATGGTGGCTTATAACTTCACTGCTTATAACTTTGGTCTTGGGTGCATGGCCTGCGGCCATGCACCTAAGACTGTAGGTCGTACACACAACCACTGCACCACATAACACCCATGCTGACTTATAACCTCAGTGCTTATAACTATAGTCTTGGGTATACAAGGCTCTAGGTCCTGGCCACAACGACTGCAGCATAACACAACCATTGTGGCCTATAACTGTAGTGCTTATAAATTTGGTCTTGGGTGCATGGCCTTTGGCCATGCACCCAACACTCTAGGCCCTCCCCACAACCACCTGGTTGATGTTTGATACTACGGGTGAATCTATAGCTGTGATATGCTGCAGTGCTTGTGGCCAGGGCCTAGAGTCTTGGGTGTAAGGCCATAGATATTTGAATGTATGGGTATGCAGTATAGAAAACCCATGGTGGCTTATAACTCCAGTGCTTATAACTTTGTTCTTGGGTGCATGGCGTTTGGCCATGCACCCAAGACTCTAGGTCCTGGCCACAACCACCACAGCATATCACACCCATTGTGGCTTGTAACTTCACTACGTATAAATTTGGTCTTGGGTGCATGGCCGCAGTGGTTCTGGCCAGGTCCTAGAGTCTTGGGTGTAAGGCCATAGATATTTGAATGTATGGGTGTGCAGTACATAAAACTCATAGTGGCTTATAACTCCAGTGCTTATATCTTTCTTCTTGGGTGCATGGACTTTGGCCATGCACCCACGATTGTAGACCCTCCCCACAACCATCTGATCGATAAGCGCTACTACGGGTGTATCCATTGCTGTGATATGCTGTGGTGGTTGTGTCCAGGGCCTAGAGTCTTGGGAGTATGGCCTACGGCCATGCACCCAAGACTCTAGGCCCTGGCCACAAGCACCGCACCATATTACATCCATGGTCCCTTATAAATCATTAGCACATCCATAGAATGAAACATTTTAACTGCAGCATGTACTTAATTTGCACCCAGGACTCTAGGCACTGCCCACACCTACCGGAGCATATGGGTCCCATACAGGTGTATCTATAGCTGCGATATGCTGCAGTGGTTCTGGCCAGAGCCTAGAGTCTTGGGTGTAAGCCCATAGATATTTGAATGTATGGGTGTGCAGTATATCAAACCCATAGTGGCTTATAACTCCAGTGCTTATAACTTTCTTCTTGGGTGCATGGCCTTTGGCCATGCACCCACGATTGTACACCCTCCCCACAACCATCTGATCGATAAGCGCTACTACGGGTGTATCCATTGCTGTGATATGCTGCAGTGGTTGTGGCCAGGGCCTAGAGTCTTGGGAGTATGGCCTACGCCTATGGCCTACGGCCATGCACCCAAGACTCTAGGCCCTGGCCACAAGCACCGCAGCATATTACACCCATGGTCCCTTATAAATCATTAGCACATCCATAGAATGAAACATTTTAACTGTAGCATGTACTCAATTTGCACCCAGGACTCTAGGCGCTGCCCACACCTACCATAGCATATTGGACCCATTGAGGATTATAACTTCTCTACGTATACATTTGATCTTGGGTGCATGGCCTTTGGCCATGCACCCAAGACTCTAGGGCCTCCCCACAACCACCTGATCGGTATGCGATACTACGGTGATATGCTGCGGTGGTTGTGGCCAGGGCCTAGAGTCTTGGAAGTATGGCCTACGGCCTACGGCCATGCACCCAAGACTCTAGGGCCTGGCCACAACCACCGCAGCATATCATACCCATGGCGGTTTATAAATCAGAGACACACCCATACAAAGAAACATTTTAACTACGGCATGTACTCAATTTTAGTATTCGCTAACACCATGCCTGTCCTTAGAACAGTTACAAGTTGCCTGCGCACAGCACGGACAGAAGTACTATCCTTATGAGACCCCTCATTTACAGTACTTACAAACATCCCGGACAGGGCGGGCATAGGGAATACATCATTAGCACCTGCTGCCTAAACAAATACAGTATTTCACACATTTCTTACTCTTTGAACCTTCCCAAGCACTCTGACACACCAAAACAGTTTCCGAAACAGCATTTCGCCTCTGGTTGCGGGTGCGCTGTCGGCGGATCCAAGATGTCGGGCGCATCCAAACAATCTGACGCACATCACGGCTTACTGCAGCCAATCGGCAGACACGTTGCGTGTCCGCGGTCATGATGCCAGCCCCTTAGCCAATCGGTATCTTGTCCGCGGAGCGAACAGGGAAGTGTGACCGCAGAGCGGACATAGATATCACTAATTATTTTTTTAGCTATACTTTTTGGTCGTTTTAAAGGAAACTACTGGACGGATTGTCACCAAATTTACAAAAGCACGCTTTCGGGACCAAGCCCTTGCCCCTGGCACACATTTGGTGAAAATCCATCCAGCGGCTTGGCCTGTAGGCATGCGCAAAGTTTTTCCCCCATTCAGTCTATGGGGAAAAAAAGACGTTTTGGGACCCACCCCTGTAACTTTTCCTCCCCGGACCAAACATCACCAAACTTTGCAAAGAAAATCAGAGTGGCCCATAAACTTTTTTTGCAAAGTTTGGTGAGGATTCGTCCAGGGGGAGCGGAGTTATAAGCCGCCCAAAAAGTGCTCTCCCTATGGAAACAGCAACTTGAAATTCATTAAATAAACTTTAGAAACATGACATTATGGTTCAAATTAAAACCGAAAACCCCCAGAAATTCACCAGTTATGGTAGGCTAAGCAACCATACCTGCCCGCACCACTGTGCACTGTTAACATTAACACCCAGGACATGAAAGATGGCGCCATAAATGTCATTGATGCCATCACTGATGATATCACATGTGTAGCCCCTTTGTTTTTGTTCACTGCCATATATATATAATTCAGTAAAAAAACTTTCTTAAAGGGACGTTATGCTTCAAAGTAAAACCGAAAAACCCTTGACATTCGCTAGTTATGGTAAGCTAAGCAACCATAACTCACACCACCTACGTGCATTGCTAAGACTAACACCCAGGACATAAAAGATGACATCACAAATGTCATTGCCTCGTGGACAATGTGGAAACAGATTTTATATTGATGTAGGAACGTCCACCTGCAACATTTGCCTTGCACAGCGGCAACACGTATTGGTAGTCAGCCATTAACAATGTAGTACACATTAAATACTTTTAGCAAAAGTTTTAGTTATGTGAAAATGACATCAGCTAAGGCCATCCCTCCTCCCCAAGAAACAGCAGCACTACTGTAATGAAGGAGCATGACAAACACTGCCCCAACCTTATAAATAACAAACGTACAATATTTTTGCACCGGCCCCCCACTCCTCCCATATCACTGTTTGATGCGTCTTTCCTCATTTCTGTTCGCAAAAGGCCTTATTAGCTGTCATACCAAAAAACGAACCCATCCGTTAACAAAGTAAATGTTGCGTTAAAAACCTCCTTTTGCAATGTAAAGGTATTAAAAAGAAATCGCATTCACTCCATGTACTTTACATTTCTCGGCAAAGGATATAGACGCTATAAGATTTATCAGTAATGGTATAGATGTGCAAAGAAGTAACATATACTACGGAAAAATAGGATTTCTGGTTATAATCCGGCCTGAAACAAAATCCTTTTTCAAGATTGCCATCATCGAAATTAAAGGCGGTTGTTGCATACATGGCCCGTCTGCATTTTCCATGGCAGCAAGCTAAAAGCAAAAGTACGTGCCGAGTCGCAGAACCTGTCCATAAGCATACAGCGATTACAAATCAAAATCCTTTTTCAAAATGGCCACCATAGAAAGGGAAAGCGGTTGTTACATACATTGCCCCTCTTCTCTTTCCATGACAACCTCCAAAAAGCAACAGCATGTGCCGTGAAGCAGAACCTGTAAATAAACATACAGCGACTTATAATGTAATACCTTACATTTTGAAATAATTAACAGGATTTTAAATGAAAATGTTAACATTTAAGAATTTGTAAAGTATGCATTTCTGTTAAAGCAACCGCTTTGTTTGCACAGGTTTTTGCGATATGCCGCCATGACCGTTGCCTTACACCATCATAAATGATGTTACATCACTCCTAATAGCTAGTTCAGCGTAGGGACAGAGGGGGCCAGGCCTGTCATCCCATAACATTACAATGGACAGGCAGCCGGTCACAAGTAGTTGCATCTGGCGTGGAAAGAAGCTGTCACTTGGTATCTGGAAACTGTGGCACGCACAGTACGGCAATATGTAGCTAGGCAGAAAACGTAAGAGAAAATCTGTGTCAATACCCAACCTTTAGGAAAACATTTCAAAACAGACACAAAGATTGTCAAAAGTAGTACACAAATGGAAGTGGACAAACATGACATTTTAAGGAATTATTGGCGAAGACCATGGGTACATATAGTGCAAGCCTACGAAGGCCGCCAAAAAGCAGTCGCCGTAAGGGTTAAAAAAATGCCAACTACACAGTGAGAGGGTAATTCAGTTATGAAATCAACATGAATGGGCACGGAAGAAAAAATGACATGTCTTGATGTTACACAAGACCAAAAAAAGTGCAACCTGATAGACAAAGCTCTGTGGGCAAGCATAACATTTGAAAGAAGAAGAAATAATGGTCAACAAGTGAGACTCTACTCATAGTCTTCAAACGCTAACAATGGGCTCTCTGTTATTGAAGGAAAAATATAACTGCAAAAAAAATAATACTTCAGTTACATTGTCACAATTAGTGTTGGGTAATATTAAATTAAAACGCGGCTCTGTGTAGAGTCGTCAAAATTAAACTTACATGATTTTGACAGCCTCCATTGCTTTTCGCAAAGTCAGACAGCAATGTGTTTGCAGCAAAGAATCTCTGTGAACTGATATTTCATGTTTCTTACAAACGATTTTAAAACATAACATTATCAAATGATATGTTTTTCCAAGCTCTCATTCCTTACATAGCTTTTGAAGTTTCCCTTTCGCTCAAGGTAAAAAAACAATAGCCCCTTATGGATTGACTTGGATGTGTGACACTCCAGGTTGCGGGCTCAGAAATCAAAATGTAGGACGCCAGTCCGACTTCAATATTAATCTGAAAACATTGTAACACACACGCAGGCATTGGGCCTCGTACATTTAACACCAACTTTCACTTTACCGTATGAATTTGGTGGCAAGAAAACGCCACTTTTTGAGTTTGCGCTGCCACATTCCATCCCAAGCTTATTAAACCTCACCTTCGGAAACAGTATTTTATAAGTATAACAAGTCCATAGGTGTTTGTTTTGTGTGTGCTACCGGCGATGTCCGTGTACACCAAAATATGAACGAAAGATTGCAGAGGCAGCGAAGAAATGTGACGCACTTCACGCTGTTCCACAGCCAATCAGTGAAAACGCCACATGTCCGCAGACATGACGCTATTGATTAGCCAATCGATTTCTTGTCCGCGGAGCGAACAGGGAATTGTGACCGCGGAGCGGACATAGATATCACTAAATTTGTCTGACCTACTTTTTGATCGTTTTAAAGGAAACTACTGGACGGATTTTCAGCAAATTTACAAAAGCACGCTTTCAGGACCAATCCGCTACTCCTGCCGCAAATTTGATGAAAATCCGTCCAGCGGTTTTGCCTGCAGGCGTGCGCAAAGTTTTCCCCCCATTCAGTCTATGGAAAAAAAAAGACGTTTTGGGACCCCCCCATATAACTTTTCCCCCCCTGGACCAAACATCACCAAACTTTGCAAAACAATTCAGAGTGGCCCATATACTTTTTTTTTCCAAAGTTTGGTGAGGATTCGTCCAGGGGGAGCGCAGTTATAAGCCGCCCAAAAAGTGCTCTTCCTATGGAAACAGCAACTTAATCATAACTACACAGCCACTACCGTGCCTGTGTTTTATATATATATACATATATATATATACATATATAGATGTGCATATTGTCGAACTGGGGGCAACACAATGATTTTTCATTTATATTCTGAGCCTGTTCCATTTGTATTCCTGTCTGCTACGATATGGTAACTTTATTTAATAAAACTGAATACAATTAAACTTGTCATAATTAATTAATGGCTAAAGAAGTGATTGTAGTCCTGAGGACTCATGTCTCATCCCGGTTATTGTAATTGACTGCAGTGTGTGACCCTGTGCCTCGGTTGCCTTATCTGACACCATTTGGGAGTAGGGATTAGAATCTGTTTATATCGCACGATGAGAGCATCGTGCCAGTGTAATTATATCTGCCCTCTGAGAGAAGCTGGTTTATGAAGGTGGAGAGGGGACCAGCTCTCAAGTCTCCAGTCTCCACGGCGCATCAATGCCAAGCCCTTTCGCCTGCCAGGAGAAGTGGGGCACCCTCTGGGGCGGACTTCCCCATAAGCATCGCTTGCCCCATGGTAATAAATGGTAGCTGATAACAGCTGTGTGCTGGGCTAGTACTCATGGTTCACTGAGCACTCTGTTACATTATGGTATTCCAGAGAAGCTTTGTGAATACTAAAGTACGCTTCCACTGATAAATCTGAGTGGTATAGGTGCCCTTCCACAGAAAACAGCCTGCTCTGCGAGTTAGTGGGCGCCTTCTTTCTGTAGGCGATATGTAGCAGGTGGAGATAGATTGTGGTAACCTATGGCCACTTTTTACCTCCCAGTTCCAGAATTATTTAGTGAACAGTGTCTGTTTGGAACCACCCCTATTTGTATAAACTTTCCTCTCAAGTCCATGGGGCAGTATTTTGTCGCCAGGCTGCAGCGGTTGTAGCCTATATGGTCCTTTGCATTCTCGGGCATTTTTTTGTTTTTCTACTAAAACACCAGCCCAACATTAATACTTTAGGGATACATCATACAGTTTTGTATACTTGAATTAGAATATTGATTACATTACTAAATTAATCATTTTATGTTTTCTTCAAAGTCTTTCTAAATTACACAATACGCACTTGGGGTTCAGCGTTTGGTCTAACCTCGATGCAGCAATAGTGGAATACCTCATATTCTGATGCACAGGTACTCCTAAATTTAAGAAAAAAGTTTGAAAATAGCGCAAAACGGATTCCACAGGTTCCTGTCGTATTCAACTATTAATAATATAAGCTATGATCTGAGATTCTACAGTCACTTACCAGAATTCTAGAAAAGACACAGTGAACGTAAAGGATTTGTACAAGAACACACACTTCGGTTAACTAGTGAAACCGCAATGTGGGCAATTTAGGCACTTGACCACATATATTCCCTGGTTTAGTTTATGCTATTTAGGTGTTATGCTTCGGCTATGTTGGCTCCTTCTTCACAGCCCCTTTTGGGTTTTGGTGCCTTTTGGTGGCTATTGCTCTATTCTCCTTCCTTCTCATTGTCTTGCACACCCGGGCCCTTTATCGCATCCTCCTTTGAAACTTTGCACCCTCCTGCTTGAACCGTGGTACCTATAAATGCAACATGAAAATAACTTCAGTAAACGCCAAAACTATTGGCATTGCCAATGCTTGTTTCTTTAAGCGTGGTAAACAAGTTCTTCCTGTATATTAGCGCTCTGTTTCACATCTGGCTGCGCGGGCATATCGCTCCCTTACTCTGCGTGCTACTGAAGCATGCTTCACAGTTCAGGCGGGTGGCCTGAAAGTAAACTTCTGAGATCAAAAACATGTAAGACGTCTCCCCTCTGTTGTGATTTATGCCCCTCCTGGGCTTGTGTAAAAGTCATGTGGTGTGACACATGGGAGATGTGTCATCAGGCCAATAAAAGGGCCGAGCGGATTCCCGCTCTGCTTCCCGCTCGGTAGTCTTTTACCACCATGACTCCTGCCTTATGTGCCTCCTTTCAGCACGTGCCAGCACTGTGTGTTAAGTCAGAGGCCCTGCCCAACAGAGCCTTTCACACAGATTACTTGTCCTCAACGGGAATATCCCAACTTGCAACGAAGGTGGGATGCAGAACCCTAGTGATCCCGATGGAAAAGGGGCTCGACCAGCCCCTACCATGCTACCAGCATGGCCCAGCTCGCTGGAGGAGTTGGAGTGGTGAAAGGGTGCCATGCAACCAGCATGGCAAAGCGGTCCAACAGTGTTGATGAAGCCGGGGTGTGCAGGGCACGAAAGGTCAAGATGGTGGGCTAAAACTTGCCCTGCCATTAATGAGTTAGTTGGAGCAAGAACAGCACTTGGGGCCAAAATGGTGGCCACAGTGAGGGAGGCAGCCTCCCTGCAGTCCTCAGAACGCAGCAAGGATCTGCTGGTCTCCTCCGCACATCATGGATCAGTTGGCTTCCCCGGCATGGTGCCCACTAGGGGCCGCCATCAGCTCACACCAGAGGACAACCTTGGCATTGATGGGCTCCACAGATGACTTCCCCAACCCTTATATGCCACTGAAAGTAAGCCCCCACCGGGAGGATGAGGGAAAGAGGTGCAGAGTCCACCGCATTGGCTTGAATGTGTCCCGCCTTGAGGGGAGAGTAAGTAGAAGTGGCCCCCGTCACAACAGAAAGAGGCCAGCAGAGAGGACACGCTGAGACACCGCCTGCAGCATCACTCCGGCCAGGGGCGTTGCTAGGGGGGGGCTAAGGGGGCTATAGCCCCTGATCTTTTGGTTGTAGCCCCGGATAGAATCTCAGGAGCTACAGCCAAAAGACTAGCTAGCCCCCAGTCCCAACAGTCCCGACATCAGTTTAGCCCCGGGTCTTTTCCAGACCTAGCAACTCCCCTGACTCCGGCCATGGCCTTCAGTGGGGAGGGTGCTCGTACGGCCAGAGCGGGGCAGAGGTCACACTAATGGAAGAGGCTTCCCACCTGGAAAGAGTGCATTGGGTTTCCACTGATGCCGGGGGTATAAGAACCTCTGTGTCTCTGGCTTGGAGCGCTCCTGCAGTGTGGGAGAGAAGATGCAGCCTCCACCGCGTACGCTAACGTAGGGGTAAGACCTACCTGCCTGCCCAGCTGCCCTCATCAGAGCACAGGTTGGTGCCCTCACTGCTCCCCCCTGGGGGGCATGACCCTGGTCATGGTGCACCGCCCACACTCTGCAAGAAGAACCCCGTAGAGAGTTGCCAGAATGTGTAGTGCAGTGACCATATACCACGTCCTGAAAGTCATTGCCTACCTGCCCCACCATCAGGGCACTGAAGATGCTGCAAAGACCTCCCTGCCTGAACCAACTGATATCCACAAGGCAGATGTGGCTTGTAGGAGTATGGGCTCTGCATTTCAACATTTAGACTCTGCATTTCAACATATGGACTCTGCATTTCACATTCACATTTTAGCAAGGGTTTGAACTTCAACTGGGGCCTAGGGGGTGAAACTCATTGCTGAACTCAAGAGTGTGTGTCACGATCATTCGCATTTACCATAGTACAATACCTGACTCCAACATGACGGCTCTCGCTGACATGCCTGACTCCAACATGGCGGCTCTCACGGACCACTGCAGTGTGTGCAACAGTCTAGTCATTGCAACGTTTCCGGGACGAGACGCCGACGGCTTATCAACCTGCAGATCCCGGACAAGGACGCGTTGCTACTCTCCAAGGAGATGGCGAACGCTACGTGAGTCCGTGTTAGGGAATCCCTTACTCTCTCTGCTCAGGCTTGCCTTTGTGCTGATTTGAATCTGTTGTGACTTTGTACATTGGATCCTAACTGAACTTTGTTTTTTGTTGACGTGTGTTGTTTTAGGACTTCTCAGAGCCTTTCAGTTTCAGTGTTTTACCGAGGTTGTTTAAGCAACTCGCTTTGGAGGATTTTGTTTTCTGCATCCGCCTTCGACCGGTGCGGGTTCCTAGGGTTTCTTTTGGTAGGCAGTCGTTTAGTTTGGAGCATTGAATGTTTAATGGTTTCTCTTCACTGTGGATTCATAGTTTACGTTTGTCATTATACAGACCCAACACCCTTTGCTCTCACTCCTTCTGGAGATCTGTTATCTCTCAATATAGAGAGGGTCTCTGTTTATTATGGGTAAGATTGTCTTCTTCTCTCCTCCTTGAGTTTAGATTGTTCCCAGTTACACCTCATTGTATGTTTACCATCTCTGTTCTATGCTCTGCCTTGTCCAGTGTACCCAGTCCTTTAGCTCATCCGTGGTCTACGGTTATCTTCATTTCAAAACCGAGTAACCATCAGATCCTTTGGTAAGATTACCGCTTCCAGAGTTGTCTTTCCCATTACAGGCAGACTCAAAAAACTAATCACTCTCTTTCCCTATATCTCTTTAGCTAGCCTGGCATTTCTGCTCTGGACCCAATCCTCTAAAGACACAACCAGTCATCACCAAACTCCCGGGATAGCGTAATCTACATCCCCGGGACTTCTCAAGGAGTCTACGTTCACTAGCAGCTCCGCAGGGTTTTATTCCCCAAGAGGGTTTCCCTGGGAACCCTCCTGTGCCCTGGCCTCTGTGCCGGTTCACTGGGTGTTTCTCGGTGGAAACTCCAATTATCATCTGAAGACAGAAGCAGACATCAATCCTCTCCTGGGTGTTCTTTTTTTACATCATCCTCAACAATCCTTGCTTCTACCCCCAGGTGAGAGTACTTTGTTTCTATGTTTTCCTTACACTGGGCATCTTTGAGTGTAAAACAGTGACGTATTGCATTTAGTCCTAACAGTTAGCAACGCCTAAAAGAAGAAGAGTTTCTGTTTCCACTCTCAGTTGCCCCTGGTAGGGAATTCATTTTTACTATAGGCCAGGATGGATCCACAGCAGCAACAGATTCAACAATTGATTGCTGCGGTTCAGTCCCTGACCAATGAAGTTCAGCGTTTAAAACATGAGAACACCTCTTTGAGACAGCAGCAGCAGCATGCTTCTCAACAGATTGCACAACAAGCTGCTGTGTCTCGTATTCCTCATTGTTCCGAGGTTCCTCCCGGACCTCTTCCGGGTGGGCAATTTGATGGGAACCCACATAAGGTGAAGGAATTTCTTGATGCATGTGCTGTGCAATTCGCATTCAAAGCCAATTTTTTCCATACGGATCGGGATCGGGTAGGCTACATGGTATCCCAGATGGTAGGACCTGCATTAGCCTGGGCTACTCCTTTGGTTACTAATAACAACCCACTATTAGACTCCCACACAGCCTTCTGCAATAACATTCGTACTATGTTTGGGTGACAGGAGATTAAGGTTGCTTCACAAGAACACCTCTTGGATCTCAAACAGGGCAATCTAGACATACTGGCATATATCACAAAATTTAAACAAATGGCCAGCGAGACCACATGGTCAGATGATGCGCAGGTCACGATATTCAGGAGGGGTTTATCAGAAGATCTCAAGGATGAGGTCTCTAGGGTTCCACGTCCCACTACTCTCACAGAGTTCATCGCCCTAGTGATGCAGATAGACTACAGGATGAAGGAGAGGATTGCTGAAAGGAGGAAGGGTAGGATAACAAGGACATCTTTTGGTCCTTCAACCTCTAAATCCCTGCCAACTGATGAACCTATGCAACTGGGTTCTGCATCTCGAGGACCCTTGAGTCCCGAGGAGAGAAATCGCAGACGGAATCTGGGACTGTGCATGTATTGTGGCACCAATACCCACTTGGTTCAGGAATGTCCAATTGCTCCGGTCCGGCGGTCGGGAAACGCCAGCGCCCGGTCGTAAGAGGAACCACGATCCGGGAACCAAAGTCTGATCAAGGTTCCTCACATACTACACATTCTTTCTATTGCACCAACCTTTCAACCACCAACATGTTGGTATTAAAGGTATCTTTCACTATAGAAAGTCTCATCTTACAAGATGTTCCGGCTCTAATTGATAGTGGGGCAGCGGGAAATTTCGTGGACGACCACTGGGCTGCTTCTCTAAAGATTCCACGTTCCCCCAAAGAGGAACCGATTCCTGTCGAAAGCGTGGATGGTAGCCCTCTGATCTCGAATTCCATCAAAGATCAGACCGAAGCAATCCTAATGTCCATTTCTACCCATCAGGAGATCCTGACTCTAGATATTATCTGAGCAGCCCATCATCCGGTGATTTTAGGGCTACCTTGGCTCAGGAAACATAATCCGTTTATCAACTGGACCGCTGGGTCATTTTTTCTTGGTTCAGAGTTTTGTTTGACACACTGCATAGGAAGCCACCAGAGGGTGGCCATAGAACCATCTCCTTCCACAAGTAACACCAAAGGGGTACAGTCTTTCAATCAGATAGCAGGTCTCCCTGAAGTTTACGAGAAATTTCATGATGTATTCTCATCCTCTGAGTTTAATCAGTTGCCTCCCCACAGGAGAGACGACTGTGCCATCGATTTGATACCAGATCAACCGCTCCCTTTTGGACGCATGTATATTCTGTCCAACGTGGAAAAAGAGGTTCTGCGTGAATATCTTCGCTCCAATTTGATGAACGGGCTGATAACAGAATCTACATCCCCAGCTGCCGCCTCTTTGTTCTTTGTAGCCAAAAAGAATTCTAAGGAACTACGTCCCTGTATTGACTTCCGCGGCTTGAACAAAATTACTGTGCCCGACAAATACCCCATGCCGCTTATCCCTGACATTCTGGAAGCAGTTAAAGGGGCTACTATATATACTAAGTTGGACTTAAAAGGAGCATACCACCTGATACGGATACGGCCCGGGGACGAATGGAAGACGGCTTTTAGAACGCCGTTTGGGCATTATCAGTATAGAGTCATGCCATTTGGGCTATCAAACGCCCCAGCCAGATTTCAACATTTCATGGACCATCTCTTTTCCGACCTTCTCTTACACAGTATGGTGGTTTACTTAGATGACATTTTGGTATTTTCTTCCTCCATACAAGAACACATACAACATGTTCAAGAAGTGCTTCGACGCCTGCAACAAAATCATTTGTTCTGTAACCCCGAAAAGTGTACTTTTCATCAATCTAAAGTAACTTACTTGGGATACGTTCTATCCGCCAAAGGGATAGCAATGGACCCAGAGAAGGTCTCGGCGGTACGAGACTGGCCTACACCTACATCTGGAAAAGAAATTCAACGCTCTATAGGTTTCGCGAATTTCTATCGGAGATTCATACCGGAATTCTCAAGACTTACCCAGCCACTTACTAATCTCCTTAAGAAAGGAGTCATATTTGTCTGGTCGTCAGCTACTGATCAAGCATTTGGCAAACTTAAAAAGCTATTTACTTCAGCACCAATTCTTCTAACTCCTAACCAGAACCGAAGATTCATCGTGGAGACTGATGCCTCCCAACACGCTCTAGGAGCCGTTCTACTACAACCTGATGACATTGATCAGGGAGGCCAGTAGCATTTCTTTCCAAAACTCTTTTGCCCTCAGAGATCAACTACACAGTCCTGGAGAAGGAACTTCTCGCGATCAAGCGTGCCTTTGAGGAATGGCGGCATTTACTTTTGGGAGCCAAATTCACGGTTGAAGTACGTACAGACCATCATAATCTTCGAATACTTCAATATGCTCAGACTTGTAACAGCCGTCAGGCAAGATGGGCTCACTTTTTCTCTCCCTTCAAGATCACGTTTTCATTTATTCCTGGAAGGGAGAATCTAAGAGCAGATGCCCTGTCTCGCAAGGACCATCCTATCGACAATCCTTTCAGATCAGAACCCATATTTCCACCACTAACCATGGGAGTAGTGTCAGCTCCAGATTTTCTGTCTCGCCTCAGAGCTCATTCTGATTCCATCGCAAAGAAATCGCTTTCATTATCTAACCGATCTGTTCTGGTAGAAGAGGATGGATGTTATTTCAAGGGACAGAAGGCGTACATTCCGACTCGTCCTCTTCAAAAGGAAGTTTTGGATATGTGCCATAAATCCAAGATCGCAGGACATCGAGGTTTCGCCTCCACTTTGGATCTAGTTTCACGTTTCTTTTGGTGGCCTGCTATTCGAAGAGACACCAAGGAATACGTGAGTTCATGTTCCACATGCTTACAAAATAAAATATCAAGACAAGCACCATTGGGAGAACTGGTCAGAATGCCCTTGCCTTCCCGTCCATGGCAAATAATATCCACGGATTTCATCGTGGATCTGCCACAATCTCAGGGCTATTCTACTATTATGGTCACAATTGACACCTTGACTAAGTTGGCTCATTTTGTCCCTTTGGGTGGGATACCCTCTGCTTCTCAAATGGCACGTATTTTCATCAAACTTGTTTTTTCCCTTCATGGCTTACCAGAAACAATAATTTCGGACAGAGGTCCACAATACACCTCCCAATATTGGAAACTAGTTTGCCGATTTCTGGGGGTATCAAGGGCTCTTAGTTCTGGTTACCACCCCCAATCGAATGGTCAAACTGAAAGGCTAAATCAAACATTAGAAGGTTATCTCAGGAGTTACATCTCTGCGGCTCAGGACGATTGGAAGGATCTCCTGCCTCTAGCTGAGTTTGCGTATAATAACTCTTACCATTCGGCCATTCATACTTCTCCTTTTCAGTGTACTTATGGGTTCAGTCCCACATCTTTTCCCACTATGAAGAGGTCTGACACTAAGTTTCCAGACCTAAATAAACTAACGGAACAAATCTGTCAAGGACACCGCTCCGCGGTTATCGCTCTATGCCATTCCCAGGACAGGAGAAAACACTTCGCTGATCGCCATCGTACACCTACACCTATCATCAAACCTGGAGATTGGGTGTGGCTTTCTTCCAGATTTATACCTAGACATCTTGTTCCGTCTAAACTCTCTCCTCGGTATTTTGGTCCCTCCTGAGTAATTGCTGCCATAGGTTCCGCGGCTTTCAGACTCTGTTTACCTAACTCCTGGACAAGAATACACCCAGTTTTTCATGTGTCACAACTGAAGCCCGATAATCGGAGTACATTCCATCCCATAGTTTCGGACTGTCCTGCACCCATCGTATCTGATTTAGGGCCAGAATTTAAAGTCAAAGAAATCTGCGACTCCCGATACCATCGGGGTCGTCTTCAGTACTTAGTTGACTGGAAGGGGTACACTCCTGCTGATCGTACCTGGGAACCAGTATCTGCCATCCATGCACCTCGGTTGATTAAAAGATTTCATATGAGATATCCTGGCAAACCGGGAGGTGCCAATCCTAAGGGGGGGCATACTGTCACGATCATTCGCATTTCCCATAGTACAATACCTGACTTCAACATGGCGGCTCTCACTGACATGCCTGACTCCAACATGGCGGCTCTCACGGACCACTGCAGTGTGTGCAACAGTCTAGTCATCGCGCCCCAGAATGCTTTGCAACGTTTCCGGGACGAGACGCCGACGGCTTATCAACCTGCAGATCCCGGACAAGGATGCGTTGCTACTCTCCAAGGAGCTGGCGAATGCTACGTGAGTCCGTATTAGGGAATCCCTTACTCTCTCTGCTCAGGCTTGCCTTTGTGCTGATTTGAATCTGTTGCGACTTTGTTCATTGGATCCTAACTGAACTTTGTTTTTGTTGACGTGTGTTGTTTTAGGACTTCTCAGAGCCTTTCAGTTTCAGTGTTTTACCGAGGTTGTTTAAGCAACTCGCTTTGGAGGATTTTGTTTTCTGCATCCGCCTTCGACCGGTGCAGGTTCCTAGGGTTTCTTTTGGTAGGCATTTGTTTAGTTTGGAGCATTGAATGTTTAATGGTTTCTCTTCACTGTGGATTCATAGTTTACGTTTGTCATTATACAGACCCAACACCCTTTGCTCTCACTCCTTCTGGAGATCTGTTATCTCTCAATATAGAGAGGGTCTCTGGTTATTCTGGGTAAGATTGTCTTCTTCTCTCCTCCTTGAGTTTAGATTGTTCCCAGTTACACCTCATTGTATGTTTACCATCTCTGTTCTATGCTCTGCCTTGTCCGGTGTACCCAGTCCTTTAGCTCATACGTGGTCTACAGTTATCTTCATTTCAAAACCGAGTAACCATCAGATCCTTTGGTAAGATTCCCACTTCCAGAGTTGTCTTTCCCATTACAGGCAGACTCAAAAGACTAATCACTCTCTTTCCCTATATCTCTTTAGCCAGCCTGGCATTTCTGACCCAGTCCTCTAAAGACACAACCAGTCATCACCAAACTCCCGGGATAGCGTAATCTACATCCCCGGGACTTCTCAAGGAGTCTACGTTCACTAGCAGCTCCGCAGGGTTTTATTCCCCAAGAGGGTTTCCCTCCTGTGCCCTGGCCTCTATGCCGGTTCACTGGGTGTTTCTCGGGGGAAACTCCAATTATCATCTGAAGACAGAAGCAGACATCAATCCTCTCCTGGGTGTTCTTTTTTTACATCAACCTCAACAATCCTTGCTTCTACCCCCAGGTGAGAGTACTTTGTTTCTATGTTTTCCTTACACGGGGCATCTTTGAGTGTAAAACAGTGAAGTATTGTATTAGTCCTAACAGTGTGAGTCTCAGGCAGAATTAAATAGATGCCAATGCACATAGCACATGCTTAAAATTGCACTTTGTTTCAGAATGCTATTTCAATGAACTGAACTGTATTAAAGATAATTCTAACCTAAATCTAACATACTAATTAACCCAACCCCATTTAACGTGTAACAGATTCCCATAATAACATTTAGTGCAATTAGCTCATGAAATGAACTGGATGCAGATTGAGCCAATGCATAATGCTCTGGCAATGGGAAAGAAAAATGAGCTTTAAACGTGCAGACTGAATCTGTGCTGTCTGGTAAACTGAAAAATGTGAAGATCCGTTCTGCTAGAACATGGCTTTGTTTTGGAGCAGGAAGCACAAGAGAAAAATTAAAAAAATGTCTCTCCAGCAATGCAGTTAGCGCAATGAGAACTGCAGATCGCATGATTCTTAGTGGGATGAGCTGGACAAGGGGAGGTGCTCGTGATTGACAGCTGGTTTCTTAAAAAAAGGGTTTTGAGGCAGAGTAGAGAAGCATTCCTCTTCTGGCACTGATGGGCGAAGGAGGCAGAAGTGCTAGTTGCTGAGCAGACTGAGGGCCTCATCATGACTTCGGCGGTAACCCTTAAATCTGGCGGTAGCGCTATTACCGCCGGATTTAAGGGTCTGCCGAATCAGGGCTTCGGCGGATTTTGCCCCAGCTCTAAGCTGGGGGGAAATCCGCCGAAAATGTGCGCTATTACCGCCGGCGGGAAATCCGCCGGCGGTATTAGCGCGAAGATTCCCCATTGAGCCCAATGGGGAATGGGGCATTCCCGAATGGGCTCAGTGGGGAATGGGGACTTACATTACCGCCGAACTCGTGATCCGGCGCTATTAGCACCGGGGAGTACGGCGGTAGGGCTAATACCGCCCGCGCTAATAGCGTTACCGTTACCGCCCAAGTCGTGATGAGGCCCTGAGTCTGGTGCTTGCAAGCTGGCTGTCTGCTGGGCTAAGGCTGAAATTGAGGCTGTCTCTACTGGGTTGACGATCGTTAGAAAAATTACAGTCTCGAGAATCCTTAACTCGCTTGACCCTGTGCAAGGAAGGCAGAAAGGATGGGGAAGATTTCACTGTCAAGCTGAGTCGGAATATCGCCAACAGATTTAGGGAAATATGAGGTTAATTGAGGTGCTGGTGATGTAAATGATACTATGTAGCACACGTTAAATAGTTCAGTTCATTTTAGGTACTGCATTAGAGATTCATATTTAACGTGCCAGGCTATTATGCAAGTCTATGCAAAAAGGACGAGCATACTCGTCCTTTGCACTTAAGGGGTTAAATGTTCATATTTCTCAAAGACATGCTGTTTTTTTTAAAGGGTATGTTTCTTGCCAAGTTTTACGAGGCCAAGGTCAATTGGCAATGCTTTGCACAGATAGATCGCTGAAATTCATTGCCTGAAAAAATGTACTTGCACTCTGAAGTACAATGTGGGCATAAGTGTCACTTTGTGTAACTTGCATGATTCTATCTATTTTATGATAAAGAACACATTCAAAAAAGGTAATTTAGTCTTATTATATTTATTCTACCTTCAGTCCCTTTGATTTGACATGCATAGAGAGATGCAGACGTGCGGTAAGAAATATCTCAACGCAAAGTAGCCGCAGTTAATTGTTTTATTTAGATAGACTTAATGAATGTATTGTATTTCAATTGCATGCTTTACATTTGTTGAAACTCAGCCCAAAGGGCATAATGTGGTATTGTACATAAGATATTGCAGGAGGGCATGAGCCATCTATTCAGAGTGTATTAAGTCCAGTATTTGTTGTTAGTGACCCTGGTAAAAATAATTATTAGGCAGTATTCTGAAATCAGTCTCACAACTATAAAAAAAATACCCCATCAAGTTTACCACAATAAACTACTATAGTCAAGGACTATAAAAATACCATCAAATACCAGCATAACAAAATAATACCACAAAGTAATAGATATAACACCAAAATAAATCTGACAGTTTTGATCTGTGTAAGGACCCTCACAAGGTGACCAATGTTGCAAGCCTATGGATAGTTGAGCACGTAGTGTAGATGTAGAATTCTTCCCTACAATGCGACTCCCAAAAGTACAGAGGGACTGTTTGGAAGGAGGATTGTTTGGAAGAAGGAAACCGCCCTGGGACACAGCTGGCTGCACAGAAAAACACGATGTCAGGTTTCAATTTGACAAGAGATACAACAAGAAAAATAAGAAAAACAAGTCCACTAGAAACTCATGTAAAAATTGTGTCTTTCTATGCAACTGTATTCAGGTAACAATCGGGGCGTAATCCTGTAGCAGAAGGAACCATAAATGGTACTTTAGACAAGTGCAATAGAATTAAGGTACTAGGAACACAATGGTATCACAGGAGATCTTATCTAACTTACCATGGCAGATCGGGGGGGGGGGGTATGTGAAGAATGAAGATGAACAGTTCTCCATAAGTAGAAAGTCAAAATAGAAGAACAATCCAAGTTTTCGAAAGCCAACCTAACCCCGCTGGCACGCGGATGCCTAAGGTGTTCAACGGCAGTCTCTAGTCCACACACCAATGTTCAGTGTTTGTTTGTGATGTCCATAAATCCTTTATACTAGAAACATAGGTAGAAAAAGCTGAGCAGTTCCAATAAACAACGTAGCAAAAAATCAGGAATCTGAGGCGAGGTCAAGCAGAATTCCGTGGTCAGCAAGGATCTGGGAAAAAAGTAGGTCAGACGTGAGGCAAGTGCGGAGTATTCATAGCGGTCCAAAAGTCGGCAACGTTCCAGGCAAAAAACACCAAGACATGAGGCAAGAGAGGAGTGGTTTCAGCGTTCCGTGGTCGAGTATTCCAAAGGTGCAAGATGAAGTAGAACAATAGCCAAGGGTCAAGCAGGAGAAAATCTGGAATCAAGAAAAAAGAGTCAAGGCGCTAAATGACAAAGTCCGTAATACATAAAGCTCAAGAACTAGCATTCAGAAGCAGTGTCTGTTGTCATGGGCGGTGCTTATATGGAATGCAGCACGTTCATATGGCGAGACGCTGAGAACGCCGTAACCTTGCGCGTTGGTATTCCGGCAACCAATGTTTCCATGACAAGCCCCAGCATTGTCTGAGTGAATGGAAATGTATGGGAAAAGTGAGCCTGTGTGTCCTCTTTGGTTTAAAGACAGCAATGGATTTAGATGCGGACAAAGGGGAAAGCAAACAAGAGGAAACACAAGCTGCTGGACGAGTGCTTTTCATGGAGGATGAACCATGACCTGATTTCTTGACAGCATCCTCCCACAAAGATGCATTCCCCCCCCCCAGGAGGCAAGAAAATGGGCCATCAACTCCGGGGCATGCAGATTCGATTTGGGCTCCCAAGTGAGGTCTTCAGGACCGTAACCTTTCCAGTCTATCAGAAAGAGCCGATCCCCCCGGGACACCTTAGTATCAAGGATGGCCTGGACCTAATATTCCTCAAGACCCTGCACCGTGAGCGGAGGGGGATGAACTGGGAACCTGGTACCATCAGAGCACGGCTTCAAAAGGGATACATGAAAGACAGGTTGGACCTTCCAGGACTCTGGCAAGTCCAGCCTGACCGCCAATGGATTAATAACTTCTTTGACAGGATAAGGACCCACGAATCACGGTTTCAAGCAACTCCCTATGGGGATGCAAAGATTCTTGGTGGACAACCATACTGACATGCCAGGATGATAATCGGGAGCAGGGGAAAGATGATGGTCCGCATACTTCTTAGAGCGTTCCTGAGCCTCCCTCAGACGGCTATACACTTGATGGTGTAAGGTGGTGATATCCCAGAGACTGTCCTGAACCGCCGGGTTGTCAGACAATAGCGGAAGGTCAATGGGCAATGATCTAGGATGATGCCCATACAGTCCAAAGAACGGGGTTGACCCTGTGGAAGTATGGACCAGGTTATTGTATGCAAACTCAGCCACCACCAATACTGACAACCAAGATTCTTGATGCTGCATAGTTAAGCAACGGAGATACTGTTCGAGTGTAGCGTTAAGACGCTCCATTTGTCCATCTGTTTCAGGATTGTACGCACTCGAATACCGACCATCAACTGCCAAAGACGTAGTAAGGTGCTGCCAAAAACCGGAGGTAGTTTGCGAGCCTCTGTCGGAGACCATGATCTCAGGCAAACCAAAAAAATAGAAAATATGATGAAGGAACAGGTCCGCCAAGGCGGAAGCAGTAGGTAAACCTTGGCATGGGACAAAAACCACCATCTTCCTAAAGGAATAAACAACCACCCATATCATGTCATAACCTTGGATAGATGGCAGTTCGACAATAAAATCCATAGAGATCATTATCCAAGGTTTACTCGGAATCGGGAAGGGACACAACAAACCCATTGGTTTAACTGTGGTGGATTTGCAGTGGGCACAAATTGCACAGGTCGAGATGTACTCCAACACATCCTTATGCATTGAGGGCCTCCAACACCATCTTTTCAACTGATCTAAGGTTTTGCGCCGACCAGGATGAGCTGCTACAAGGGAATCATGACACCAACTTAACGTGGTCCATCTGGACTCCTCATCCGGAAGAAAAAGACGACAGTTAACATACGTCATGGACTGGACTATGTCCATCTTGTATGCAGCTATCTCTGGCGGACTTCTTAGCACCCATTCCTGAATGATAGTCCTCAATGAAGGCCTCAGGGTGCAGGTACAAACAACCTGAGTACGCAACAACAGATTGCCGGCCTCAGCACGTGTGGTTTTCTCAACGTACATCCTCAAGAGTGCATCAGCCTTTGAATGCAAAGACCCAGGCCGATAGGTGATCACAAAATTAAATTGCAAGAAGAACTCATGCCACCTAGCATGTCTAGCTGTGGTACACTTTACAGACTGCAGGGCGAGCAGGTTGCGATGGTCAGTATATACCTGAACGGGAGTACGCATACCCAAGAGGTGATGTCGCCGCACCTTCAACGCATCACGCACAGACAATAGTTCACGTTCTGTGATTGTATAGTTGACTTCGTATTTGGTGAGTTTCCTAGAATGAAAAGCTACAGGGTGCAAAAACCCAGTATCAGTGCAAATCTGAAACAATACAGCACTGACTGCCTGATCCTAAGCATCAGCCTCAACATAGAAAGGCCGGGTAAGATCCAGTTGTTGGAGAACTGGAGCTGAGGTGAATGCAGTTTTAAGGCTATCAAAAGTGGCCTGTGCCGCTTCAGTCCACCTAAAAGGGTTCTTTGGGCTAGTAAGGGAAATCAATGGTGACACTGTGGCTGAGAACGAGCGTATGAAAAGCCTATAAAAATTAGCAAATCCTAAAACAGATTGTAATGATTTCATAGACGTTGGGGCAGGCCATTCTAATATGGCCTTAACCTTAGAATTGCTCATACAGATCCCCTGATTCGTGATGTCATAACCTAAAAATTCAACGTGTATAGCATGAAAAATACACTTCTCCAATTTAGCATAGAGGTTGCGGTCTCGCAACCTTTGTAGCACTGTGGATACGTGTTAGACGTGAGTCTCATAAGAAGGGGAATAGACCAGTATATCCTCAAGATATACTATGACATATCGGTTGAGTAGATCACTGAAGACGTCATTAATAAATCACTGAAATGTGGCTGGGGCATTGCATAAGCCAAACCGCATAACCAAGTATTCGTAAAGGCCATACTTAGGCTTGAAGGTCGTCTTCCACTCGTCTCCCCTCCGCATCCTTACCAGGTTATATGCACCACATAAGTCCAGCTTGGTGAAGAGTACTGAAGAGCTCAACTGATCCAGAAGAACTGAGATGAGTGGAATTGGGTACTGGTTGCGGATGGTAACCGCATTTAATGCTTGGTAATCGTTACAAGGCCGTAAATTGCCTTCCTTCTTGGGAACAAAGAAAGCAGGCGAGGCAGCTGGAGAATGTGACGGTCTAATGAAACATGAGGATAAAGCCTTATCCAGATATTCCTTAAGTACTGCGTCCTCTTTCTCGTCAAAGAGTACACACGACCAGAGGGTACAGTGGCATCCGGTATTAGGTCAATCGGGCAGTCATACTGCTGATGAGGAGGAAGGACCTCTGCCCCCTTTTTATCAAAAACATCCTCATAACCTTTGTATTCTCTGGGCAATACTGTAGTAGTAACAGCCCCAATAACCAGAGCAGAGTCCAATAAATGAGTACTGGGCCCCGGTATGGTGGTCTTTTAGACAAAACAGGACATAATGCAGTGATCAGAGGAAAAAAACACTGTTCCAGCGTCCCAATCCACTATAGGATTGTGTTTCTTTAGCCATGGTAGGCCAAGAATAAGTTTGAACTGGGGTGCAGCAATGACATCGAAATATATTGTTTCGGTATGGCCTGGTGACATTGTCATGATGAGATCAACAGTGTGCTCGGTTACGAGTCCAGACAACAAAGTTGTGCTGTCAACAGCGTTAACCAGTTTCGGACATGATTTGTAGACCAAGGGAATACAGTGGTCCCGAACGAACTGTGCATCAACATAGTTACCCGTTGCCCCAGAATACAGGACTGCGTCGGCAGAACAAGAGGTTGTGGAAAAAGAAACAATATCAACAGAGACTGAAAAGAAGACCAGAGATCCGGAGCCTAAATTGGGTTGGCTCTGCAAAGGGGCTCCTTCTATTGCCAAGCTTTGGAGTTTCCCTGTTTTCTTGGTTTCTTGGGGAATTGTCTCAAAAAATGCTCAGAAGAACCGCAGTAGTAGCATAAATTGTTCTTTCTACGGTTCTCCGTCTCCTCGGCTGTAATAGGACCCCTGAGAGTTCCGATCTGCATGGGTTCCGGTGTACTGGAGGACGGTTCTACAGAAGCGGTAGACATGAAAGAAACCACCCTCTTTTCCCCTTTCCGTTCTGCTCTCTGTGCATCAATCTGCAGAACCAAGTCCACAAATTCCGAAAAGGCAGTTGGTACCACTGGAAAAGTGGCTAACACATCCTTCAGAGTGTCAGGAAGCCCTTTATAAAAAAGGGCCCCCTTCTTTTCGTCAGGCCAACCGGTCTCTGATACTAACTGGTTGAATTTAGCCAAGTACGCTAAGAGGGACATGTCCTTCTGCTGCAAGGAGAGTAACTCCAAATCCAAGGCCTGAGACTTGTAATGGGTGTCAAAAACTCGTGACATGGCGGAGATAAGGGCGTCACAGACGTACAAGAGGTGGCTACCCTGCTCAAATTAAGGGTTAGCCCAAACTGCTGCCGTCCCACCTAAGTATGACAACACAAATGCTGCCTTAGTGTTGGCATCAGGAAACGATATAGGGCGACATAGAAAATGTAGCCTACATTGATTTATGACTGTTATAAAAGTTTTAGGATCACCCGTGAAGCGTTCAGGAGGGGCCAAGGGGAACTGAGCTGTCATGTAAACAGGGACATTCTCCTGTTGTGGAGGCACTCCACCCGAAGCAGAACCAGAAGGGGGGGCGGTAGCACCACCTCCAGTATGCAGGTCAGCCTGTAACACGTCTATCCGACGTTGAGTTGTGTCATGTGCCACACTCATGTCTGTGCGTAAGTCTGCCACTAACTGAACCAGGGCTGCTAAATTATAAAAGACTTCTGAATATGTAAGGGCCCTCACAAGGTGACCAATGTTGCAAGCCTATGGACAGTTGAGCGCGTATTGTAGACGTAGAATTCTTCCCTACAATGCGACTCCCATAAGTACAGAGGGACTGTTTGGAAGGAGGATTGTTTGGAAGAAGGAAACTGCCCCAGGACACAGTTGGCTGCACGATGTAAGGTTTCGATTTGACAAGAGATACAAGAAAAACAAGTCCACTAGAAACTCACATAATAATGTGTCTTTCTAGGCCACTGTATTCAGGTAACAATCGGGGAGTAATCCTGTAGCAGAAGAAACCATAAATGGTACTTTAGACAAGTGCAATAGAATGAACGTATTAGGCTCACAATGGTATCACAGGAGATCTTACCTAAACTACCATGGCAGATCGGGGGGTACGTGAAGAATGGAGATGACCAGTTCTCCATAAGTAGAAAGTCAAAATAGAAGAACAATCCAAGTTTCGAAAGCCAAACTAACCCCACCGGCACGCGGACGCCTAAGGTGTGCAACGGCAGTCTCTAGTCCACACACCAATGTTCAGTGTTTGTTCGTGATGTCCATAAATCCTTTACACTAGAAACATAGGTAGATAAAGCTGAGCAGTTCCAATGAACAATGTAGAAAAAAATCAAGAAGCTGAGGCGAGGTCAAGCAGAATTCTGTAGTCAGCAAGGATCTGGGTAAAAAGTAGGTCAGACATGAGGCAAGAGTGGCGTATTCATATCGGTCCAAGAGTCGGCAACGTTCCAGGCAAAAAACAACAAAACATGAGGCAAGAGAGGAGTGGTTTCAGCGTTCCGTGGTCGAGTATTCCAAAGGTGCAAGATGAAGTAGAACAATAGCCGAGGGTCAAGCAGGAGAAAATCTGTAATCCAGAAAAAAGGGTCAAGGCGCTAAATGACAAGGTCCGTAATACATAAAGCTCAAGAACTAACATTCAGAAGCAGCGTCTGTTGTCATGGGCGGTGCTTATATGGAATGCAGCACGTTCATATGGCGAGACGCTGAGAACGCCGTAACCTTGCGCGTTGGTATTCCGGCAACCAATGTTTCCATGACAAGCCCCAGCATTGTCTGAGTGAATGGAAATGTATGGGAAAAGTGAGCCTGTGTGTCCTCTTTGGTTTAAAGACAGCAATGGATTTAGATGCGGACAAAGGGGAAAGCAAACAAGAGGAAACACAAGCTGCTGGACGAGTGCTTTTCATGGAGGATGAACCATGAGCTGATTTCTTGACAGCATCCTCCCACAAAGATGCATTCCCCCCCCCCCCAGGAGGCAAGAAAATGGGCCATCAACTCCGGGGCATGCAGATTCGATTTGGGCTCCCAAGTGAGGTCTTCAGGACCGTAACCTTTCCAGTCTATAAGAAAGAGCCGATCCCCCCGGGACACCTTAGTATCAAGGATGGCCTGGACCTAATATTCCTCAAGACCCTGCACCGTGAGCGGAGGGGGATGAACTGGGAACCTGGTACCATCAGAGCACGGCTTCAAAAGGGATACATGAAAGACAGGTTGGACCTTCCAGGACTCTGGCAAGTCCAGCCTGACCGCCAATGGATTAATAACTTCTTTGACAGGATAAGGACCCACGAATCACGGTTTCAAGCAACTCCCTATGGGGATGCAAAGATTCTTGGTGGACAACCATACTGACATGCCAGGATGATAATCGGGAGCAGGGGAACGATGATGGTCCGCATACTTCTTAGAGCGTTCCTGAGCCTCCCTCAGACGGCTATGCACTTGATGGTGTAAGGTGGTGATATCCCAGAGACTGTCCTGAACCGCCGGGTTGTCAGACAATAGCGGAAGGTCAATGGGCAATGATCTAGGATGATGCCCATACAGTCCAAAGAACGGGGTTGACCCTGTGGAAGTATGGACCAGGTTATTGTATGCAAACTCAGCCACCACCAATACTGACAACCAAGACTCTTGATGCTGCATAGTTAAGCAACGGAGATACTGTTCGAGTGTAGCGTTAAGACGCTCCATTTGTCCATCTGTTTCAGGATTGTACGCACTCGAATACCGACCATCAACTGCCAAAGACGTAGTAAGGTGCTGCCAAAAACCGGAGGTAGTTTGCGAGCCTCTGTCGGAGACCATGATCTCAGGCAAACCAAAAAAATAGAAAATATGATGAAGGAACAGGTCCGCCAAGGCGGAAGCAGTAGGTAAACCTTGGCATGGGACAAAAACCACCATCTTCCTAAAGGAATAAACAACCACCCATATCGTGTCATAACCTTGGATAGATGGCAGTTCGACAATAAAATCCATAGAGATCATTATCCAAGGTTTACTCGGAATCGGGAGGGGACACAACAAACCCATTGGTTTAACTGTGGTGGATTTGCAGTGGGCACAAATTGCACAGGTCGAGATGTACTCCAACACATCCTTATGCATTGAGGGCCTCCAACACCATCTTTTCAACTGATCTAAGGTTTTGCGCCGACCAGGATGAGCTGCTACAAGGGAATCATGACACCAACTTAACGTGGTCCATCTGGACTCCTCATCCGGAAGAAAAAGACGACAGTTAACATACGGCATGGACTGGACTATGTCCATCTTGTATGCAGCTATCTCTGGCGGACTTCTTAGCACCCATTCCTGAATGATAGTCCTCAATGAAGGCCTCAGGGGGCAGGTACAAACAACCTGAGTACGCAACAACAGATTGCCGGCCTCAGCACGTGTGGTTTTCTCAACGTACATCCTCAAGAGTGCATCAGCCTTTGAATGCAAAGACCCAGGCCGATAGGTGATCACAAAATTAAATTGCAAGAAGAACTCATGCCACCTAGCATGTCTAGCTGTGGTACACTTTACAGACTGCAGGGCGAGCAGGTTGCGATGGTCAGTATATACCTGAACGGGAGTACGCATACCCAAGAGGTGATGTCGCCGCACCTTCAACGCATCACGCACAGACAATAGTTCACGTTCTGTGATTGTATAGTTGACTTCGTATTTGGTGAGTTTCCTAGAATGAAAAGCTACAGGGTGCAAAAACCCAGTATCAGTGCAAATCTGAAACAATACAGCACTGACTGCCTGATCCTAAGCATCAGCCTCCACATAGAAAGGCCGGGTAAGATCCAGTTGTTGGAGAACTGGAGCTGAGGTGAATGCAGTTTTAAGGCTATCAAAAGTGGCCTGTGCCGCTTCAGTCCACCTAAAAGGGTTCTTTGGGCTAGTAAGGGAAATCAATGGTGACACTGTGGCTGAGAACGAGCGTATGAAAAGCCTATAAAAATTAGCAAATCCTAAAACAGATTGTAATGATTTCATAGACGTTGGGGCAGGCCATTCTAATATGGCCTTAACCTTAGAATTGCTCATACAGATCCCCTGATTCGTGATGTCATAACCTAAAAATTCAACGTGTATAGCATGAAAAATACACTTCTCCAATTTAGCATAGAGGTTGCGGTCTCGCAACCTTTGTAGCACTGTGGATACGTGTTAGACGTGAGTCTCATAAGAAGGGGAATAGACCAGTATATCCTCAAGATATACTATGACATATCGGTTGAGTAGATCACTGAAGACGTCATTAATAAATCACTGAAATGTGGCTGGGGCATTGCATAAGCCAAACCGCATAACCAAGTATTCGTAAAGGCCATACTTAGTCTTGAAGGTCGTCTTCCACTCGTCTCCCCTCCGCATCCTTACCAGGTTATATGCACCACATAAGTCCAGCTTGGTGAAGAGTACTGAAGAGCTCAACTGATCCAGAAGAACTGAGATGAGTGGAATTGGGTACTGGTTGCGGATGGTAACCGCATTTAATGCTTGGTAATCGTTACAAGGCCGTAAATTGCCTTCCTTCTTGGGAACAAAGAAAGCAGGCGAGGCAGCTGGAGAATGTGACGGTCTAATGAAACATGAGGATAAAGCCTTATCCAGATATTCCTTAAGTACTGCGTCCTCTTTCTCGTCAAAGAGTACACACGACCAGAGGGTACAGTGGCATCCGGTATTAGGTCAATCGGGCAGTCATACTGCTGATGAGGAGGAAGGACCTCTGCCCCCTTTTTATCAAAAACATCCTCATAACCTTTGTATTCTCTGGGCAATACTGTAGTAGTAACAGCCCCAATAACCAGAGCAGAGTCCAATAAATGAGTACTGGGCCCCGGTATGGTGGTCTTTTAGACAAAACAGGACATAATGCAGTGATCAGAGGAAAAAAACACTGTTCCAGCGTCCCAATCCACTATAGGATTGTGTTTCTTTAGCCATGGTAGGCCAAGAATAAGTTTGAACTGGGGTGCAGCAATGACAACGAAATATATTGTTTCGGTATGGCCTGGTGACATTGTCATGATGAGATCAACAGTGTGCTCGGTTACGAGTCCAGACAACAAAGTTGTGCTGTCAACAGCGTTAACCAATTTCGGACATGATTTGTAGACCAAGGGAATACAGTGGTCCCGAACGAACTGTGCATCAACATAGTTACCCGTTGCCCCAGAATCCAGGACTGCGTCGGCAGAACAAGAGGTTGTGGAAAAAGAAACAATATCAACAGAGACTGAAAAGAAGACCAGAGATCCGGAGCCTAAATTGGGTTGGCTCTGCAAAGGGGCTCCTTCTATTGCCAAGCTTTGGAGTTTCCCTGTTTTCTTGGTTTCTTGGGGAATTGTCTCAAAAAATGCTCAGAAGAACCGCAGTAGTAGCATAAATTGTTCTTTCTACGGTTCTCCGTCTCCTCGGCTGTAATAGGACCCCTGAGAGTTCCGATCTGCATGGGTTCCGGTGTACTGGAGGACGGTTCTACAGAAGCGGTAGACATGAAAGAAACCACCCTCTTTTCCCCTTTCCGTTCTGCTCTCTGTGCATCAATCTGCAGAACCAAGTCCACAAATTCCGAAAAGGCAGTTGGTACCACTGGAAAAGTGGCTAACACATCCTTCAGAGTGTCAGGAAGCCCTTTATAAAAAAGGGCCCCCTTCTTTTCGTCAGGCCAACCGGTCTCTGATACTAACTGGTTGAATTTAGCCAAGTACGCTAAGAGGGACATGTCCTTCTGCTGCAAGGAGAGTAACTCCAAATCCAAGGCCTGAGACTTGTAATGGGTGTCAAAAACTCGTGACATGGCGGAGATAAGGGCGTCACAGACGTACAAGAGGTGGCTACCCTGCTCAAATTAAGGGTTAGCCCAAACTGCTGCCGTCCCACCTAAGTATGACAACACAAATGCTGCCTTAGTGTTGGCATCAGGAAACGATATAGGGCGACATAGAAAATGTAGCCTACATTGATTTATGACTGTTATAAAAGTTTTAGGATCACCCGTGAAGCGTTCAGGAGGGGCCAAGGGGAACTGAGCTGTCATGTAAACAGGGACATTCTCCTGTTGTGGAGGCACTCCACCCGAAGCAGAACCAGAAGGGGGGGCGGTAGCACCACCTCCAGTATGCAGGTCAGCCTGTAACACGTCTATCCGACGTTGAGTTGTGTCATGTGCCACACTCATGTCTGTGCGTAAGTCTGCCACTAACTGAACCAGGGCTGCTAAATTATAAAAGACTTCTGAATATGTAAGGGCCCTCACAAGGTGACCAATGTTGCAAGCCTATGGACAGTTGAGCGCGTATTGTAGACGTAGAATTCTTCCCTACAATGCGACTCCCATAAGTACAGAGGGACTGTTTGGAAGGAGGATTGTTTGGAAGAAGGAAACTGCCCCAGGACACAGTTGGCTGCACGATGTAAGGTTTCGATTTGACAAGAGATACAAGAAAAACAAGTCCACTAGAAACTCACATAATAATGTGTCTTTCTAGGCCACTGTATTCAGGTAACAATCGGGGAGTAATCCTGTAGCAGAAGAAACCATAAATGGTACTTTAGACAAGTGCAATAGAATGAACGTATTAGGCTCACAATGGTATCACAGGAGATCTTACCTAAACTACCATGGCAGATCGGGGGATACGTGAAGAATGGAGATGACCAGTTCTCCATAAGTAGAAAGTCAAAATAGAAGAACAATCCAAGTTTCGAAAGCCAAACTAACCCCACCGGCACGCGGACGCCTAAGGTGTGCAACGGCAGTCTCTAGTCCACACACCAATGTTCAGTGTTTGTTCGTGATGTCCATAAATCCTTTACACTAGAAACATAGGTAGATAAAGCTGAGCAGTTCCAATGAACAACGTAGAAAAAAATCAAGAAGCTGAGGCGAGGTCAAGCAGAATTCTGTAGTCAGCAAGGATCTGGGTAAAAAGTAGGTCAGACATGAGGCAAGAGTGGCGTATTCATATCGGTCCAAGAGTCGGCAACGTTCCAGGCAAAAAACAACAAAACATGAGGCAAGAGAGGAGTGGTTTCAGCGTTCCGTGGTCGAGTATTCCAAAGGTGCAAGATGAAGTAGAACAATAGCCGAGGGTCAAGCAGGAGAAAATCTGTAATCCAGAAAAAAGGGTCAAGGCGCTAAATGACAAGGTCCGTAATACATAAAGCTCAAGAACTAACATTCAGAAGCAGCGTCTGTTGTCATGGGCGGTGCTTATATGGAATGCAGCACGTTCATATGGCGAGACGCTGAGAACGCCGTAACCTTGCGCGTTGGTATTCCGGCAACCAATGTTTCCATGACAAGCCCCAGCATTGTCTGAGTGAATGGAAATGTATGGGAAAAGTGAGCCTGTGTGTCCTCTTTGGTTTAAAGACAGCAATGGATTTAGATGCGGACAAAGGGGAAAGCAAACAAGAGGAAACACAAGCTGCTGGACGAGTGCTTTTCATGGAGGATGAACCATGAGCTGATTTCTTGACAGCATCCTCCCACAAAGATGCATTCCCCCCCCCCCCCCCCCAGGAGGCAAGAAAATGGGCCATCAACTCCGGGGCATGCAGATTCGATTTGGGCTCCCAAGTGAGGTCTTCAGGACCGTAACCTTTCCAGTCTATCAGAAAGAGCCGATCCCCCCGGGACACCTTAGTATCAAGGATGGCCTGGACCTAATATTCCTCAAGACCCTGCACCGTGAGCGGAGGGGGATGAACTGGGAACCTGGTACCATCAGAGCACGGCTTCAAAAGGGATACATGAAAGACAGGTTGGACCTTCCAGGACTCTGGCAAGTCCAGCCTGACCGCCAATGGATTAATAACTTCTTTGACAGGATAAGGACCCACGAATCACGGTTTCAAGCAACTCCCTATGGGGATGCAAAGATTCTTGGTGGACAACCATACTGACATGCCAGGATGATAATCGGGAGCAGGGGAACGATGATGGTCCGCATACTTCTTAGAGCGTTCCTGAGCCTCCCTCAGACGGCTATGCACTTGATGGTGTAAGGTGGTGATATCCCAGAGACTGTCCTGAACCGCCGGGTTGTCAGACAATAGCGGAAGGTCAATGGGCAATGATCTAGGATGATGCCCATACAGTCCAAAGAACGGGGTTGACCCTGTGGAAGTATGGACCAGGTTATTGTATGCAAACTCAGCCACCACCAATACTGACAACCAAGACTCTTGATGCTGCATAGTTAAGCAACGGAGATACTGTTCGAGTGTAGCGTTAAGACGCTCCATTTGTCCATCTGTTTCAGGATTGTACGCACTCGAATACCGACCATCAACTGCCAAAGACGTAGTAAGGTGCTGCCAAAAACCGGAGGTAGTTTGCGAGCCTCTGTCGGAGACCATGATCTCAGGCAAACCAAAAAAATAGAAAATATGATGAAGGAACAGGTCCGCCAAGGCGGAAGCAGTAGGTAAACCTTGGCATGGGACAAAAACCACCATCTTCCTAAAGGAATAAACAACCACCCATATCGTGTCATAACCTTGGATAGATGGCAGTTCGACAATAAAATCCATAGAGATCATTATCCAAGGTTTACTCGGAATCGGGAGGGGACACAACAAACCCATTGGTTTAACTGTGGTGGATTTGCAGTGGGCACAAATTGCACAGGTCGAGATGTACTCCAACACATCCTTATGCATTGAGGGCCTCCAACACCATCTTTTCAACTGATCTAAGGTTTTGCGCCGACCAGGATGAGCTGCTACAAGGGAATCATGACACCAACTTAACGTGGTCCATCTGGACTCCTCATCCGGAAGAAAAAGACGACAGTTAACATACGGCATGGACTGGACTATGTCCATCTTGTATGCAGCTATCTCTGGCGGACTTCTTAGCACCCATTCCTGAATGATAGTCCTCAATGAAGGCCTCAGGGTGCAGGTACAAACAACCTGAGTACGCAACAACAGATTGCCGGCCTCAGCACGTGTGGTTTTCTCAACGTACATCCTCAAGAGTGCATCAGCCTTTGAATGCAAAGACCCAGGCCGATAGGTGATCACAAAATTAAATTGCAAGAAGAACTCATGCCACCTAGCATGTCTAGCTGTGGTACACTTTACAGACTGCAGGGCGAGCAGGTTGCGATGGTCAGTATATACCTGAACGGGAGTACGCATACCCAAGAGGTGATGTCGCCGCACCTTCAACGCATCACGCACAGACAATAGTTCACGTTCTGTGATTGTATAGTTGACTTCGTATTTGGTGAGTTTCCTAGAATGAAAAGCTACAGGGTGCAAAAACCCAGTATCAGTGCAAATCTGAAACAATACAGCACTGACTGCCTGATCCTAAGCATCAGCCTCCACATAGAAAGGCCGGGTAAGATCCAGTTGTTGGAGAACTGGAGCTGAGGTGAATGCAGTTTTAAGGCTATCAAAAGTGGCCTGTGCCGCTTCAGTCCACCTAAAAGGGTTCTTTGGGCTAGTAAGGGAAATCAATGGTGACACTGTGGCTGAGAACGAGCGTATGAAAAGCCTATAAAATGAGCAAATCCTAAAACAGATTGTAATGATTTCATAGACGTTGGGGCAGGCCATTCTAATATGGCCTTAACCTTAGAATTGCTCATACAGATCCCCTGATTCGTGATGTCATAACCTAAAAATTCAACGTGTATAGCATGAAAAATACACTTCTCCAATTTAGCATAGAGGTTGCGGTCTCGCAACCTTTGTAGCACTGTGGATACGTGTTAGACGTGAGTCTCATAAGAAGGGGAATAGACCAGTATATCCTCAAGATATACTATGACATATCGGTTGAGTAGATCACTGAAGACGTCATTAATAAATCACTGAAATGTGGCTGGGGCATTGCATAAGCCAAACCGCATAACCAAGTATTCGTAAAGGCCATACTTAGTCTTGAAGGTCGTCTTCCACTCGTCTCCCCTCCGCATCCTTACCAGGTTATATGCACCACATAAGTCCAGCTTGGTGAAGAGTACTGAAGAGCTCAACTGATCCAGAAGAACTGAGATGAGTGGAATTGGGTACTGGTTGCGGATGGTAACCGCATTTAATGCTTGGTAATCGTTACAAGGCCGTAAATTGCCTTCCTTCTTGGGAACAAAGAAAGCAGGCGAGGCAGCTGGAGAATGTGACCGTCTAATGAAACATGAGGATAAAGCCTTATCCAGATATTCCTTAAGTACTGCGTCCTCTTTCTCGTCAAAGAGTACACACGACCAGAGGGTACAGTGGCATCCGGTATTAGGTCAATCGGGCAGTCATACTGCTGATGAGGAGGAAGGACCTCTGCCCCCTTTTTATCAAAAACATCCTCATAACCTTTGTATTCTCTGGGCAATACTGTAGTAGTAACAGCCCCAATAACCAGAGCAGAGTCCAATAAATGAGTACTGGGCCCCGGTATGGTGGTCTTTTAGACAAAACAGGAAATAATGCAGTGATCAGAGGAAAAAAACACTGTTCCAGCGTCCCAATCCACTATAGGATTGTGTTTCTTTAGCCATGGTAGGCCAAGAATAAGTTTGAACTGGGGTGCAGCAATGACATCGAAATATATTGTTTCGGTATGGCCTGGTGACATTGTCATGATGAGATCAACAGTGTGCTCGGTTACGAGTCCAGACAACAAAGTTGTGCTGTCAACAGCGTTAACCAGTTTCGGACATGATTTGTAGACCAAGGGAATACAGTGGTCCCGAACGAACTGTGCATCAACATAGTTACCCGTTGCCCCAGAATCCAGGACTGCGTCGGCAGAACAAGAGGTTGTGGAAGAAGAAACAATATCAACAGAGACTGAAAAGAAGACCAGAGATCCGGAGCCTAAATTGGGTTGGCTCTGCAAAGGGGCTCCTTCTATTGCCAAGCTTTGGAGTTTCCCTGTTTTCTTGGTTTCTTGGGGAATTGTCTCAAAAAATGCTCAGAAGAACCGCAGTAGTAGCATAAATTGTTCTTTCTACGGTTCTCCGTCTCCTCGGCTGTAATAGGACCCCTGAGAGTTCCGATCTGCATGGGTTCCGGTGTACTGGAGGACGGTTCTACAGAAGCGGTAGACATGAAAGAAACCACCCTCTTTTCCCCTTTCCGTTCTGCTCTCTGTGCATCAATCTGCAGAACCAAGTCCACAAATTCCGAAAAGGCAGTTGGTACCACTGGAAAAGTGGCTAACACATCCTTCAGAGTGTCAGGAAGCCCTTTATAAAAAAGGGCCCCCTTCTTTTCGTCAGGCCAACCGGTCTCTGATACTAACTGGTTGAATTTAGCCAAGTACGCTAAGAGGGACATGTCCTTCTGCTGCAAGGAGAGTAACTCCAAATCCAAGGCCTGAGACTTGTAATGGGTGTCAAAAACTCGTGACATGGCGGAGATAAGGGCGTCACAGACGTACAAGAGGTGGCTACCCTGCTCAAATTAAGGGTTAGCCCAAACTGCTGCCGTCCCACCTAAGTATGACAACACAAATGCTGCCTTAGTGTTGGCATCAGGAAACGATATAGGGCGACATAGAAAATGTAGCCTACATTGATTTATGACTGTTATAAAAGTTTTAGGATCACCCGTGAAGCGTTCAGGAGGGGCCAAGGGGAACTGAGCTGTCATGTAAACAGGGACATTCTCCTGTTGTGGAGGCACTCCACCCGAAGCAGAACCAGAAGGGGGGGCGGTAGCACCACCTCCAGTATGCAGGTCAGCCTGTAACACGTCTATCCGACGTTGAGTTGTGTCATGTGCCACACTCATGTCTGTGCGTAAGTCTGCCACTAACTGAACCAGGGCTGCTAAATTATAAAAGACTTCTGAATATGTAAGGGCCCTCACAAGGTGACCAATGTTGCAAGCCTATGGACAGTTGAGCGCGTATTGTAGACGTAGAATTCTTCCCTACAATGCGACTCCCATAAGTACAGAGGGACTGTTTGGAAGGAGGATTGTTTGGAAGAAGGAAACTGCCCCAGGACACAGTTGGCTGCACGATGTAAGGTTTCGATTTGACAAGAGATACAAGAAAAACAAGTCCACTAGAAACTCACATAATAATGTGTCTTTCTAGGCCACTGTATTCAGGTAACAATCGGGGAGTAATCCTGTAGCAGAAGAAACCATAAATGGTACTTTAGACAAGTGCAATAGAATGAACGTATTAGGCTCACAATGGTATCACAGGAGATCTTACCTAAACTACCATGGCAGATCGGGGGGTACGTGAAGAATGGAGATGACCAGTTCTCCATAAGTAGAAAGTCAAAATAGAAGAACAATCCAAGTTTCGAAAGCCAAACTAACCCCACCGGCACGCGGACGCCTAAGGTGTGCAACGGCAGTCTCTAGTCCACACACCAATGTTCAGTGTTTGTTCGTGATGTCCATAAATCCTTTACACTAGAAACATAGGTAGATAAAGCTGAGCAGTTCCAATGAACAATGTAGAAAAAAATCAAGAAGCTGAGGCGAGGTCAAGCAGAATTCTGTAGTCAGCAAGGATCTGGGTAAAAAGTAGGTCAGACATGAGGCAAGAGTGGCGTATTCATATCGGTCCAAGAGTCGGCAACGTTCCAGGCAAAAAACAACAAAACATGAGGCAAGAGAGGAGTGGTTTCAGCGTTCCGTGGTCGAGTATTCCAAAGGTGCAAGATGAAGTAGAACAATAGCCGAGGGTCAAGCAGGAGAAAATCTGTAATCCAGAAAAAAGGGTCAAGGCGCTAAATGACAAGGTCCGTAATACATAAAGCTCAAGAACTAACATTCAGAAGCAGCGTCTGTTGTCATGGGCGGTGCTTATATGGAATGCAGCACGTTCATATGGCGAGACGCTGAGAACGCCGTAACCTTGCGCGTTGGTATTCCGGCAACCAATGTTTCCATGACAAGCCACAGCATTGTCTGAGTGAATGGAAATGTATGGGAAAAGTGAGCCTGTGTGTCCTCTTTGGTTTAAAGACAGCAATGGATTTAGATGCGGACAAAGGGGAAAGCAAACAAGAGGAAACACAAGCTGCTGGACGAGTGCTTTTCATGGAGGATGAACCATGAGCTGATTTCTTGACAGCATCCTCCCACAAAGATGCATTCCCCCCCCCCCCAGGAGGCAAGAAAATGGGCCATCAACTCCGGGGCATGCAGATTCGATTTGGGCTCCCAAGTGAGGTCTTCAGGACCGTAACCTTTCCAGTCTATAAGAAAGAGCCGATCCCCCCGGGACACCTTAGTATCAAGGATGGCCTGGACCTAATATTCCTCAAGACCCTGCACCGTGAGCGGAGGGGGATGAACTGGGAACCTGGTACCATCAGAGCACGGCTTCAAAAGGGATACATGAAAGACAGGTTGGACCTTCCAGGACTCTGGCAAGTCCAGCCTGACCGCCAATGGATTAATAACTTCTTTGACAGGATAAGGACCCACGAATCACGGTTTCAAGCAACTCCCTATGGGGATGCAAAGATTCTTGGTGGACAACCATACTGACATGCCAGGATGATAATCGGGAGCAGGGGAACGATGATGGTCCGCATACTTCTTAGAGCGTTCCTGAGCCTCCCTCAGACGGCTATGCACTTGATGGTGTAAGGTGGTGATATCCCAGAGACTGTCCTGAACCGCCGGGTTGTCAGACAATAGCGGAAGGTCAATGGGCAATGATCTAGGATGATGCCCATACAGTCCAAAGAACGGGGTTGACCCTGTGGAAGTATGGACCAGGTTATTGTATGCAAACTCAGCCACCACCAATACTGACAACCAAGACTCTTGATGCTGCATAGTTAAGCAACGGAGATACTGTTCGAGTGTAGCGTTAAGACGCTCCATTTGTCCATCTGTTTCAGGATTGTACGCACTCGAATACCGACCATCAACTGCCAAAGACGTAGTAAGGTGCTGCCAAAAACCGGAGGTAGTTTGCGAGCCTCTGTCGGAGACCATGATCTCAGGCAAACCAAAAAAATAGAAAATATGATGAAGGAACAGGTCCGCCAAGGCGGAAGCAGTAGGTAAACCTTGGCATGGGACAAAAACCACCATCTTCCTAAAGGAATAAACAACCACCCATATCGTGTCATAACCTTGGATAGATGGCAGTTCGACAATAAAATCCATAGAGATCATTATCCAAGGTTTACTCGGAATCGGGAGGGGACACAACAAACCCATTGGTTTAACTGTGGTGGATTTGCAGTGGGCACAAATTGCACAGGTCGAGATGTACTCCAACACATCCTTATGCATTGAGGGCCTCCAACACCATCTTTTCAACTGATCTAAGGTTTTGCGCCGACCAGGATGAGCTGCTACAAGGGAATCATGACACCAACTTAACGTGGTCCATCTGGACTCCTCATCCGGAAGAAAAAGACGACAGTTAACATACGGCATGGACTGGACTATGTCCATCTTGTATGCAGCTATCTCTGGCGGACTTCTTAGCACCCATTCCTGAATGATAGTCCTCAATGAAGGCCTCAGGGGGCAGGTACAAACAACCTGAGTACGCAACAACAGATTGCCGGCCTCAGCACGTGTGGTTTTCTCAACGTACATCCTCAAGAGTGCATCAGCCTTTGAATGCAAAGACCCAGGCCGATAGGTGATCACAAAATTAAATTGCAAGAAGAACTCATGCCACCTAGCATGTCTAGCTGTGGTACACTTTACAGACTGCAGGGCGAGCAGGTTGCGATGGTCAGTATATACCTGAACGGGAGTACGCATACCCAAGAGGTGATGTCGCCGCACCTTCAACGCATCACGCACAGACAATAGTTCACGTTCTGTGATTGTATAGTTGACTTCGTATTTGGTGAGTTTCCTAGAATGAAAAGCTACAGGGTGCAAAAACCCAGTATCAGTGCAAATCTGAAACAATACAGCACTGACTGCCTGATCCTAAGCATCAGCCTCCACATAGAAAGGCCGGGTAAGATCCAGTTGTTGGAGAACTGGAGCTGAGGTGAATGCAGTTTTAAGGCTATCAAAAGTGGCCTGTGCCGCTTCAGTCCACCTAAAAGGGTTCTTTGGGCTAGTAAGGGAAATCAATGGTGACACTGTGGCTGAGAACGAGCGTATGAAAAGCCTATAAAAATTAGCAAATCCTAAAACAGATTGTAATGATTTCATAGACGTTGGGGCAGGCCATTCTAATATGGCCTTAACCTTAGAATTGCTCATACAGATCCCCTGATTCGTGATGTCATAACCTAAAAATTCAACGTGTATAGCATGAAAAATACACTTCTCCAATTTAGCATAGAGGTTGCGGTCTCGCAACCTTTGTAGCACTGTGGATACGTGTTAGACGTGAGTCTCATAAGAAGGGGAATAGACCAGTATATCCTCAAGATATACTATGACATATCGGTTGAGTAGATCACTGAAGACGTCATTAATAAATCACTGAAATGTGGCTGGGGCATTGCATAAGCCAAACCGCATAACCAAGTATTCGTAAAGGCCATACTTAGTCTTGAAGGTCGTCTTCCACTCGTCTCCCCTCCGCATCCTTACCAGGTTATATGCACCACATAAGTCCAGCTTGGTGAAGAGTACTGAAGAGCTCAACTGATCCAGAAGAACTGAGATGAGTGGAATTGGGTACTGGTTGCGGATGGTAACCGCATTTAATGCTTGGTAATCGTTACAAGGCCGTAAATTGCCTTCCTTCTTGGGAACAAAGAAAGCAGGCGAGGCAGCTGGAGAATGTGACGGTCTAATGAAACATGAGGATAAAGCCTTATCCAGATATTCCTTAAGTACTGCGTCCTCTTTCTCGTCAAAGAGTACACACGACCAGAGGGTACAGTGGCATCCGGTATTAGGTCAATCGGGCAGTCATACTGCTGATGAGGAGGAAGGACCTCTGCCCCCTTTTTATCAAAAACATCCTCATAACCTTTGTATTCTCTGGGCAATACTGTAGTAGTAACAGCCCCAATAACCAGAGCAGAGTCCAATAAATGAGTACTGGGCCCCGGTATGGTGGTCTTTTAGACAAAACAGGACATAATGCAGTGATCAGAGGAAAAAAACACTGTTCCAGCGTCCCAATCCACTATAGGATTGTGTTTCTTTAGCCATGGTAGGCCAAGAATAAGTTTGAACTGGGGTGCAGCAATGACAACGAAATATATTGTTTCGGTATGGCCTGGTGACATTGTCATGATGAGATCAACAGTGTGCTCGGTTACGAGTCCAGACAACAAAGTTGTGCTGTCAACAGCGTTAACCAATTTCGGACATGATTTGTAGACCAAGGGAATACAGTGGTCCCGAACGAACTGTGCATCAACATAGTTACCCGTTGCCCCAGAATCCAGGACTGCGTCGGCAGAACAAGAGGTTGTGGAAAAAGAAACAATATCAACAGAGACTGAAAAGAAGACCAGAGATCCGGAGCCTAAATTGGGTTGGCTCTGCAAAGGGGCTCCTTCTATTGCCAAGCTTTGGAGTTTCCCTGTTTTCTTGGTTTCTTGGGGAATTGTCTCAAAAAATGCTCAGAAGAACCGCAGTAGTAGCATAAATTGTTCTTTCTACGGTTCTCCGTCTCCTCGGCTGTAATAGGACCCCTGAGAGTTCCGATCTGCATGGGTTCCGGTGTACTGGAGGACGGTTCTACAGAAGCGGTAGACATGAAAGAAACCACCCTCTTTTCCCCTTTCCGTTCTGCTCTCTGTGCATCAATCTGCAGAACCAAGTCCACAAATTCCGAAAAGGCAGTTGGTACCACTGGAAAAGTGGCTAACACATCCTTCAGAGTGTCAGGAAGCCCTTTATAAAAAAGGGCCCCCTTCTTTTCGTCAGGCCAACCGGTCTCTGATACTAACTGGTTGAATTTAGCCAAGTACGCTAAGAGGGACATGTCCTTCTGCTGCAAGGAGAGTAACTCCAAATCCAAGGCCTGAGACTTGTAATGGGTGTCAAAAACTCGTGACATGGCGGAGATAAGGGCGTCACAGACGTACAAGAGGTGGCTACCCTGCTCAAATTAAGGGTTAGCCCAAACTGCTGCCGTCCCACCTAAGTATGACAACACAAATGCTGCCTTAGTGTTGGCATCAGGAAACGATATAGGGCGACATAGAAAATGTAGCCTACATTGATTTATGACTGTTATAAAAGTTTTAGGATCACCCGTGAAGCGTTCAGGAGGGGCCAAGGGGAACTGAGCTGTCATGTAAACAGGGACATTCTCCTGTTGTGGAGCCACTCCACCCGAAGCAGAACCAGAAGGGGGGGCGGTAGCACCACCTCCAGTATGCAGGTCAGCCTGTAACACGTCTATCCGACGTTGAGTTGTGTCATGTGCCACACTCATGTCTGTGCGTAAGTCTGCCACTAACTGAACCAGGGCTGCTAAATTATAAAAGACTTCTGAATATGTAAGGGCCCTCACAAGGTGACCAATGTTGCAAGCCTATGGACAGTTGAGCGCGTATTGTAGACGTAGAATTCTTCCCTACAATGCGACTCCCATAAGTACAGAGGGACTGTTTGGAAGGAGGATTGTTTGGAAGAAGGAAACTGCCCCAGGACACAGTTGGCTGCACGATGTAAGGTTTCGATTTGACAAGAGATACAAGAAAAACAAGTCCACTAGAAACTCACATAATAATGTGTCTTTCTAGGCCACTGTATTCAGGTAACAATCGGGGAGTAATCCTGTAGCAGAAGAAACCATAAATGGTACTTTAGACAAGTGCAATAGAATGAACGTATTAGGCTCACAATGGTATCACAGGAGATCTTACCTAAACTACCATGGCAGATCGGGGGGTACGTGAAGAATGGAGATGACCAGTTCTCCATAAGTAGAAAGTCAAAATAGAAGAACAATCCAAGTTTCGAAAGCCAAACTAACCCCACCGGCACGCGGACGCCTAAGGTGTGCAACGGCAGTCTCTAGTCCACACACCAATGTTCAGTGTTTGTTCGTGATGTCCATAAATCCTTTACACTAGAAACATAGGTAGATAAAGCTGAGCAGTTCCAATGAACAACGTAGAAAAAAATCAAGAAGCTGAGGCGAGGTCAAGCAGAATTCTGTAGTCAGCAAGGATCTGGGTAAAAAGTAGGTCAGACATGAGGCAAGAGTGGCGTATTCATATCGGTCCAAGAGTCGGCAACGTTCCAGGCAAAAAACAACAAAACATGAGGCAAGAGAGGAGTGGTTTCAGCGTTCCGTGGTCGAGTATTCCAAAGGTGCAAGATGAAGTAGAACAATAGCCGAGGGTCAAGCAGGAGAAAATCTGTAATCCAGAAAAAAAGGGTCAAGGCGCTAAATGACAAGGTCCGTAATACATAAATCTCAAGAACTAACATTCAGAAGCAGCGTCTGTTGTCATGGGCGGTGCTTATATGGAATGCAGCACGTTCATATGGCGAGACGCTGAGAACGCCGTAACCTTGCGCGTTGGTATTCCGGCAACCAATGTTTCCATGACAAGCCCCAGCATTGTCTGAGTGAATGGAAATGTATGGGAAAAGTGAGCCTGTGTGTCCTCTTTGGTTTAAAGACAGCAATGGATTTAGATGCGGACAAAGGGGAAAGCAAACAAGAGGAAACACAAGCTGCTGGACGAGTGCTTTTCATGGAGGATGAACCATGACCTGATTTCTTGACAGCATCCTCCCACAAAGATGCATTCCCCCCCCCCCCCCAGGAGGCAAGAAAATGGGCCATCAACTCCGGGGCATGCAGATTCGATTTGGGCTCCCAAGTGAGGTCTTCAGGACCGTAACCTTTCCAGTCTATCAGAAAGAGCCGATCCCCCCGGGACACCTTAGTATCAAGGATGGCCTGGACCTAATATTCCTCAAGACCCTGCACCGTGAGCGGAGGGGGATGAACTGGGAACCTGGTACCATCAGAGCACGGCTTCAAAAGGGATACATGAAAGACAGGTTGGACCTTCCAGGACTCTGGCAAGTCCAGCCTGACCGCCAATGGATTAATAACTTCTTTGGCAGGATAAGGACCCACGAATCACGGTTTCAAGCAACTCCCTATGGGGATGCAAAGATTCTTGGTGGACAACCATACTGACATGCCAGGATGATAATCGGGAGCAGGGGAACGATGATGGTCCGCATACTTCTTAGAGCGTTCCTGAGCCTCCCTCAGACGGCTATGCACTTGATGGTGTAAGGTGGTGATATCCCAGAGACTGTCCTGAACCGCCGGGTTGTCAGACAATAGCGGAAGGTCAATGGGCAATGATCTAGGATGATGCCCATACAGTCCAAAGAACGGGGTTGACCCTGTGGAAGTATGGACCAGGTTATTGTATGCAAACTCAGCCACCACCAATACTGACAACCAAGACTCTTGATGCTGCATAGTTAAGCAACGGAGATACTGTTCGAGTGTAGCGTTAAGACGCTCCATTTGTCCATCTGTTTCAGGATTGTACGCACTCGAATACCGACCATCAACTGCCAAAGACGTAGTAAGGTGCTGCCAAAAACCGGAGGTAGTTTGCGAGCCTCTGTCGGAGACCATGATCTCAGGCAAACCAAAAAAATAGAAAATATGATGAAGGAACAGGTCCGCCAAGGCGGAAGCAGTAGGTAAACCTTGGCATGGGACAAAAACCACCATCTTCCTAAAGGAATAAACAACCACCCATATCGTGTCATAACCTTGGATAGATGGCAGTTCGACAATAAAATCCATAGAGATCATTATCCAAGGTTTACTCGGAATCGGGAGGGGACACAACAAACCCATTGGTTTAACTGTGGTGGATTTGCAGTGGGCACAAATTGCACAGGTCGAGATGTACTCCAACACATCCTTATGCATTGAGGGCCTCCAACACCATCTTTTCAACTGATCTAAGGTTTTGCGCCGACCAGGATGAGCTGCTACAAGGGAATCATGACACCAACTTAACGTGGTCCATCTGGACTCCTCATCCGGAAGAAAAAGACGACAGTTAACATACGGCATGGACTGGACTATGTCCATCTTGTATGCAGCTATCTCTGGCGGACTTCTTAGCACCCATTCCTGAATGATAGTCCTCAATGAAGGCCTCAGGGTGCAGGTACAAACAACCTGAGTACGCAACAACAGATTGCCGGCCTCAGCACGTGTGGTTTTCTCAACGTACATCCTCAAGAGTGCATCAGCCTTTGAATGCAAAGACCCAGGCCGATAGGTGATCACAAAATTAAATTGCAAGAAGAACTCATGCCACCTAGCATGTCTAGCTGTGGTACACTTTACAGACTGCAGGGCGAGCAGGTTGCGATGGTCAGTATATACCTGAACGGGAGTACGCATACCCAAGAGGTGATGTCGCCGCACCTTCAACGCATCACGCACAGACAATAGTTCACGTTCTGTGATTGTATAGTTGACTTCGTATTTGGTGAGTTTCCTAGAATGAAAAGCTACAGGGTGCAAAAACCCAGTATCAGTGCAAATCTGAAACAATACAGCACTGACTGCCTGATCCTAAGCATCAGCCTCCACATAGAAAGGCCGGGTAAGATCCAGTTGTTGGAGAACTGGAGCTGAGGTGAATGCAGTTTTAAGGCTATCAAAAGTGGCCTGTGCCGCTTCAGTCCACCTAAAAGGGTTCTTTGGGCTAGTAAGGGAAATCAATGGTGACACTGTGGCTGAGAACGAGCGTATGAAAAGCCTATAAAAATTAGCAAATCCTAAAACAGATTGTAATGATTTCATAGACGTTGGGGCAGGCCATTCTAATATGGCCTTAACCTTAGAATTGCTCATACAGATCCCCTGATTCGTGATGTCATAACCTAAAAATTCAACGTGTATAGCATGAAAAATACACTTCTCCAATTTAGCATAGAGGTTGCGGTCTCGCAACCTTTGTAGCACTGTGGATACGTGTTAGACGTGAGTCTCATAAGAAGGGGAATAGACCAGTATATCCTCAAGATATACTATGACATATCGGTTGAGTAGATCACTGAAGACGTCATTAATAAATCACTGAAATGTGGCTGGGGCATTGCATAAGCCAAACCGCATAACCAAGTATTCGTAAAGGCCATACTTAGTCTTGAAGGTCGTCTTCCACTCGTCTCCCCTCCGCATCCTTACCAGGTTATATGCACCACATAAGTCCAGCTTGGTGAAGAGTACTGAAGAGCTCAACTGATCCAGAAGAACTGAGATGAGTGGAATTGGGTACTGGTTGCGGATGGTAACCGCATTTAATGCTTGGTAATCGTTACAAGGCCGTAAATTGCCTTCCTTCTTGGGAACAAAGAAAGCAGGCGAGGCAGCTGGAGAATGTGACCGTCTAATGAAACATGAGGATAAAGCCTTATCCAGATATTCCTTAAGTACTGCGTCCTCTTTCTCGTCAAAGAGTACACACGACCAGAGGGTACAGTGGCATCCGGTATTAGGTCAATCGGGCAGTCATACTGCTGATGAGGAGGAAGGACCTCTGCCCCCTTTTTATCAAAAACATCCTCATAACCTTTGTATTCTCTGGGCAATACTGTAGTAGTAACAGCCCCAATAACCAGAGCAGAGTCCAATAAATGAGTACTGGGCCCCGGTATGGTGGTCTTTTAGACAAAACAGGAAATAATGCAGTGATCAGAGGAAAAAAACACTGTTCCAGCGTCCCAATCCACTATAGGATTGTGTTTCTTTAGCCATGGTAGGCCAAGAATAAGTTTGAACTGGGGTGCAGCAATGACATCGAAATATATTGTTTCGGTATGGCCTGGTGACATTGTCATGATGAGATCAACAGTGTGCTCGGTTACGAGTCCAGACAACAAAGTTGTGCTGTCAACAGCGTTAACCAGTTTCGGACATGATTTGTAGACCAAGGGAATACAGTGGTCCCGAACGAACTGTGCATCAACATAGTTACCCGTTGCCCCAGAATCCAGGACTGCGTCGGCAGAACAAGAGGTTGTGGAAGAAGAAACAATATCAACAGAGACTGAAAAGAAGACCAGAGATCCGGAGCCTAAATTGGGTTGGCTCTGCAAAGGGGCTCCTTCTATTGCCAAGCTTTGGAGTTTCCCTGTTTTCTTGGTTTCTTGGGGAATTGTCTCAAAAAATGCTCAGAAGAACCGCAGTAGTAGCATAAATTGTTCTTTCTACGGTTCTCCGTCTCCTCGGCTGTAATAGGACCCCTGAGAGTTCCGATCTGCATGGGTTCCGGTGTACTGGAGGACGGTTCTACAGAAGCGGTAGACATGAAAGAAACCACCCTCTTTTCCCCTTTCCGTTCTGCTCTCTGTGCATCAATCTGCAGAACCAAGTCCACAAATTCCGAAAAGGCAGTTGGTACCACTGGAAAAGTGGCTAACACATCCTTCAGAGTGTCAGGAAGCCCTTTATAAAAAAGGGCCCCCTTCTTTTCGTCAGGCCAACCGGTCTCTGATACTAACTGGTTGAATTTAGCCAAGTACGCTAAGAGGGACATGTCCTTCTGCTGCAAGGAGAGTAACTCCAAATCCAAGGCCTGAGACTTGTAATGGGTGTCAAAAACTCGTGACATGGCGGAGATAAGGGCGTCACAGACGTACAAGAGGTGGCTACCCTGCTCAAATTAAGGGTTAGCCCAAACTGCTGCCGTCCCACCTAAGTATGACAACACAAATGCTGCCTTAGTGTTGGCATCAGGAAACGATATAGGGCGACATAGAAAATGTAGCCTACATTGATTTATGACTGTTATAAAAGTTTTAGGATCACCCGTGAAGCGTTCAGGAGGGGCCAAGGGGAACTGAGCTGTCATGTAAACAGGGACATTCTCCTGTTGTGGAGGCACTCCACCCGAAGCAGAACCAGAAGGGGGGGCGGTAGCACCACCTCCAGTATGCAGGTCAGCCTGTAACACGTCTATCCGACGTTGAGTTGTGTCATGTGCCACACTCATGTCTGTGCGTAAGTCTGCCACTAACTGAACCAGGGCTGCTAAATTATAAAAGACTTCTGAATATGTAAGGGCCCTCACAAGGTGACCAATGTTGCAAGCCTATGGACAGTTGAGCGCGTATTGTAGACGTAGAATTCTTCCCTACAATGCGACTCCCATAAGTACAGAGGGACTGTTTGGAAGGAGGATTGTTTGGAAGAAGGAAACTGCCCCAGGACACAGTTGGCTGCACGATGTAAGGTTTCGATTTGACAAGAGATACAAGAAAAACAAGTCCACTAGAAACTCACATAATAATGTGTCTTTCTAGGCCACTGTATTCAGGTAACAATCGGGGAGTAATCCTGTAGCAGAAGAAACCATAAATGGTACTTTAGACAAGTGCAATAGAATGAACGTATTAGGCTCACAATGGTATCACAGGAGATCTTACCTAAACTACCATGGCAGATCGGGGGGTACGTGAAGAATGGAGATGACCAGTTCTCCATAAGTAGAAAGTCAAAATAGAAGAACAATCCAAGTTTCGAAAGCCAAACTAACCCCACCGGCACGCGGACGCCTAAGGTGTGCAACGGCAGTCTCTAGTCCACACACCAATGTTCAGTGTTTGTTCGTGATGTCCATAAATCCTTTACACTAGAAACATAGGTAGATAAAGCTGAGCAGTTCCAATGAACAACGTAGAAAAAAATCAAGAAGCTGAGGCGAGGTCAAGCAGAATTCTGTAGTCAGCAAGGATCTGGGTAAAAAGTAGGTCAGACATGAGGCAAGAGTGGCGTATTCATATCGGTCCAAGAGTCGGCAACGTTCCAGGCAAAAAACAACAAAACATGAGGCAAGAGAGGAGTGGTTTCAGCGTTCCGTGGTCGAGTATTCCAAAGGTGCAAGATGAAGTAGAACAATAGCCGAGGGTCAAGCAGGAGAAAATCTGTAATCCAGAAAAAAGGGTCAAGGCGCTAAATGACAAGGTCCGTAATACATAAAGCTCAAGAACTAACATTCAGAAGCAGCGTCTGTTGTCATGGGCGGTGCTTATATGGAATGCAGCACGTTCATATGGCGAGACGCTGAGAACGCCGTAACCTTGCGCGTTGGTATTCCGGCAACCAATGTTTCCATGACAAGCCCCAGCATTGTCTGAGTGAATGGAAATGTATGGGAAAAGTGAGCCTGTGTGTCCTCTTTGGTTTAAAGACAGCAATGGATTTAGATGCGGACAAAGGGGAAAGCAAACAAGAGGAAACACAAGCTGCTGGACGAGTGCTTTTCATGGAGGATGAACCATGACCTGATTTCTTGACAGCATCCTCCCACAAAGATGCATTCCCCCCCCCCCCAGGAGGCAAGAAAATGGGCCATCAACTCCGGGGCATGCAGATTCGATTTGGGCTCCCAAGTGAGGTCTTCAGGACCGTAACCTTTCCAGTCTATCAGAAAGAGCCGATCCCCCCGGGACACCTTAGTATCAAGGATGGCCTGGACCTAATATTCCTCAAGACCCTGCACCGTGAGCGGAGGGGGATGAACTGGGAACCTGGTACCATCAGAGCACGGCTTCAAAAGGGATACATGAAAGACAGGTTGGACCTTCCAGGACTCTGGCAAGTCCAGCCTGACCGCCAATGGATTAATAACTTCTTTGACAGGATAAGGACCCACAAATCACGGTTTCAAGCAACTCCCTATGGGGATGCAAAGATTCTTGGTGGACAACCATACTGACATGCCAGGATGATAATCGGGAGCAGGGGAACGATGATGGTCCGCATACTTCTTAGAGCGTTCCTGAGCCTCCCTCAGACGGCTATGCACTTGATGGTGTAAGGTGGTGATATCCCAGAGACTGTCCTGAACCGCCGGGTTGTCAGACAATAGCGGAAGGTCAATGGGCAATGATCTAGGATGATGCCCATACAGTCCAAAGAACGGGGTTGACCCTGTGGAAGTATGGACCAGGTTATTGTATGCAAACTCAGCCACCACCAATACTGACAACCAAGACTCTTGATGCTGCATAGTTAAGCAACGGAGATACTGTTCGAGTGTAGCGTTAAGACGCTCCATTTGTCCATCTGTTTCAGGATTGTACGCACTCGAATACCGACCATCAACTGCCAAAGACGTAGTAAGGTGCTGCCAAAAACCGGAGGTAGTTTGCGAGCCTCTGTCGGAGACCATGATCTCAGGCAAACCAAAAAAATAGAAAATATGATGAAGGAACAGGTCCGCCAAGGCGGAAGCAGTAGGTAAACCTTGGCATGGGACAAAAACCACCATCTTCCTAAAGGAATAAACAACCACCCATATCGTGTCATAACCTTGGATAGATGGCAGTTCGACAATAAAATCCATAGAGATCATTATCCAAGGTTTACTCGGAATCGGGAGGGGACACAACAAACCCATTGGTTTAACTGTGGTGGATTTGCAGTGGGCACAAATTGCACAGGTCGAGATGTACTCCAACACATCCTTATGCATTGAGGGCCTCCAACACCATCTTTTCAACTGATCTAAGGTTTTGCGCCGACCAGGATGAGCTGCTACAAGGGAATCATGACACCAACTTAACGTGGTCCATCTGGACTCCTCATCCGGAAGAAAAAGACGACAGTTAACATACGGCATGGACTGGACTATGTCCATCTTGTATGCAGCTATCTCTGGCGGACTTTTTAGCACCCATTCCTGAATGATAGTCCTCAATGAAGGCCTCAGGGTGCAGGTACAAACAACCTGAGTACGCAACAACAGATTGCCGGCCTCAGCACGTGTGGTTTTCTCAACGTACATCTTCAAGAGTGCATCAGCCTTTGAATGCAAAGACCCAGGCCGATAGGTGATCACAAAATTAAATTGCAAGAAGAACTCATGCCACCTAGCATGTCTAGCTGTGGTACACTTTACAGACTGCAGGGCGAGCAGGTTGCGATGGTCAGTATATACCTGAACGGGAGTACGCATACCCAAGAGGTGATGTCGCCGCACCTTCAACGCATCACGCACAGACAATAGTTCACGTTCTGTGATTGTATAGTTGACTTCGTATTTGGTGAGTTTCCTAGAATGAAAAGCTACAGGGTGCAAAAACCCAGTATCAGTGCAAATCTGAAACAATACAGCACTGACTGCCTGATCCTAAGCATCAGCCTCCACATAGAAAGGCCGGGTAAGATCCAGTTGTTGGAGAACTGGAGCTGAGGTGAATGCAGTTTTAAGGCTATCAAAAGTGGCCTGTGCCGCTTCAGTCCACCTAAAAGGGTTCTTTGGGCTAGTAAGGGAAATCAATGGTGACACTGTGGCTGAGAACGAGCGTATGAAAAGCCTATAAAAATTAGCAAATCCTAAAACAGATTGTAATGATTTCATAGACGTTGGGGCAGGCCATTCTAATATGGCCTTAACCTTAGAATTGCTCATACAGATCCCCTGATTCGTGATGTCATAACCTAAAAATTCAACGTGTATAGCATGAAAAATACACTTCTCCAATTTAGCATAGAGGTTGCGGTCTCGCAACCTTTGTAGCACTGTGGATACGTGTTAGACGTGAGTCTCATAAGAAGGGGAATAGACCAGTATATCCTCAAGATATACTATGACATATCGGTTGAGTAGATCACTGAAGACGTCATTAATAAATCACTGAAATGTGGCTGGGGCATTGCATAAGCCAAACCGCATAACCAAGTATTCGTAAAGGCCATACTTAGTCTTGAAGGTCGTCTTCCACTCGTCTCCCCTCCGCATCCTTACCAGGTTATATGCACCACATAAGTCCAGCTTGGTGAAGAGTACTGAAGAGCTCAACTGATCCAGAAGAACTGAGATGAGTGGAATTGGGTACTGGTTGCGGATGGTAACCGCATTTAATGCTTGGTAATCGTTACAAGGCCGTAAATTGCCTTCCTTCTTGGGAACAAAGAAAGCAGGCGAGGCAGCTGGAGAATGTGACGGTCTAATGAAACATGAGGATAAAGCCTTATCCAGATATTCCTTAAGTACTGCGTCCTCTTTCTCGTCAAAGAGTACACACGACCAGAGGGTACAGTGGCATCCGGTATTAGGTCAATCGGGCAGTCATACTGCTGATGAGGAGGAAGGACCTCTGCCCCCTTTTTATCAAAAACATCCTCATAACCTTTGTATTCTCTGGGCAATACTGTAGTAGTAACAGCCCCAATAACCAGAGCAGAGTCCAATAAATGAGTACTGGGCCCCGGTATGGTGGTCTTTTAGACAAAACAGGACATAATGCAGTGATCAGAGGAAAAAAACACTGTTCCAGCGTCCCAATCCACTATAGGATTGTGTTTCTTTAGCCATGGTAGGCCAAGAATAAGTTTGAACTGAGGTGCAGCAATGACATCGAAATATATTGTTTCGGTATGGCCTGGTGACATTGTCATGATGAGATCAACAGTGTGCTCGGTTACGAGTCCAGACAACAAAGTTGTGCTGTCAACAGCGTTAACCAGTTTCGGACATGATTTGTAGACCAAGGGAATACAGTGGTCCCGAACGAACTGTGCATCAACATAGTTACCCGTTGCCCCAGAATCCAGGACTGCGTCGGCAGAACAAGAGGTTGTGGAAAAAGAAACAATATCAACAGAGACTGAAAAGAAGACCAGAGATCCGGAGCCTAAATTGGGTTGGCTCTGCAAAGGGGCTCCTTCTATTGCCAAGCTTTGGAGTTTCCCTGTTTTCTTGGTTTCTTGGGGAATTGTCTCAAAAAATGCTCAGAAGAACCGCAGTAGTAGCATAAATTGTTCTTTCTACGGTTCTCCGTCTCCTCGGCTGTAATAGGACCCCTGAGAGTTCCGATCTGCATGGGTTCCGGTGTACTGGAGGACGGTTCTACAGAAGCGGTAGACATGAAAGAAACCACCCTCTTTTCCCCTTTCCGTTCTGCTCTCTGTGCATCAATCTGCAGAACCAAGCCCACAAATTCCGAAAAGGCAGTTGGTACCACTGGAAAAGTGGCTAACACATCCTTCAGAGTGTCAGGAAGCCCTTTATAAAAAAGGGCCCCCTTCTTTTCGTCAGGCCAACCGGTCTCTGATGCTAACTGGTTGAATTTAGCCAAGTACGCTAAGAGGGACATGTCCTTCTGCTGCAAGGAGAGTAACTCCAAATCCAAGGCCTGAGACTTGTAATGGGTGTCAAAAACTCGTGACATGGCGGAGATAAGGGCGTCACAGACATACAAGAGGTGGCTACCCTGCTCAAATTAAGGGTTAGCCCAAACTGCTGCCGTCCCACCTAAGTATGACAACACAAATGCTGCCTTAGTGTTGGCATCAGGAAACGATATAGGGCGACATAGAAAATGTAGCCTACATTGATTTATGACTGTTATAAAAGTTTTAGGATCACCCGTGAAGCGTTCAGGAGGGGCCAAGGGGAACTGAGCTGTCATGTAAACAGGGACATTCTCCTGTTGTGGAGGCACTCCACCCGAAGCAGAACCAGAAGGGGGGGCGGTAGCACCACCTCCAGTATGCAGGTCAGCCTGTAACACGTCTATCCGACGTTGAGTTGTGTCATGTGCCACACTCATGTCTGTGCGTAAGTCTGCCACTAACTGAACCAGGGCTGCTAAATTATAAAAGACTTCTGAATATGTAAGGGCCCTCACAAGGTGACCAATGTTGCAAGCCTATGGACAGTTGAGCGCGTATTGTAGACGTAGAATTCTTCCCTACAATGCGACTCCCATAAGTACAGAGGGACTGTTTGGAAGGAGGATTGTTTGGAAGAAGGAAACTGCCCCAGGACACAGTTGGCTGCACGATGTAAGGTTTCGATTTGACAAGAGATACAAGAAAAACAAGTCCACTAGAAACTCACATAATAATGTGTCTTTCTAGGCCACTGTATTCAGGTAACAATCGGGGAGTAATCCTGTAGCAGAAGAAACCATAAATGGTACTTTAGACAAGTGCAATAGAATGAACGTATTAGGCTCACAATGGTATCACAGGAGATCTTACCTAAACTACCATGGCAGATCGGGGGGTACGTGAAGAATGGAGATGACCAGTTCTCCATAAGTAGAAAGTCAAAATAGAAGAACAATCCAAGTTTCGAAAGCCAAACTAACCCCACCGGCACGCGGACGCCTAAGGTGTGCAACGGCAGTCTCTAGTCCACACACCAATGTTCAGTGTTTGTTCGTGATGTCCATAAATCCTTTACACTAGAAACATAGGTAGATAAAGCTGAGCAGTTCCAATGAACAACGTAGAAAAAAATCAAGAAGCTGAGGCGAGGTCAAGCAGAATTCTGTAGTCAGCAAGGATCTGGGTAAAAAGTAGGTCAGACATGAGGCAAGAGTGGCGTATTCATATCGGTCCAAGAGTCGGCAACGTTCCAGGCAAAAAACAACAAAACATGAGGCAAGAGAGGAGTGGTTTCAGCGTTCCGTGGTCGAGTATTCCAAAGGTGCAAGATGAAGTAGAACAATAGCCGAGGGTCAAGCAGGAGAAAATCTGTAATCCAGAAAAAAGGGTCAAGGCGCTAAATGACAAGGTCCGTAATACATAAAGCTCAAGAACTAACATTCAGAAGCAGCGTCTGTTGTCATGGGCGGTGCTTATATGGAATGCAGCACGTTCATATGGCGAGACGCTGAGAACGCCGTAACCTTGCGCGTTGGTATTCCGGCAACCAATGTTTCCATGACAAGCCCCAGCATTGTCTGAGTGAATGGAAATGTATGGGAAAAGTGAGCCTGTGTGTCCTCTTTGGTTTAAAGAAAGCAATGGATTTAGATGCGGACAAAGGGGAAAGCAAACAAGAGGAAACACAAGCTGCTGGACGAGTGCTTTTCATGGAGGATGAACCATGACCTGATTTCTTGACAGCATCCTCCCACAAAGATGCATTCCCCCTTCCCCCAGGAGGCAAGAAAATGGGCCATCAACTCCGGGGCATGCAGATTCGATTTGGGCTCCCAAGTGAGGTCTTCAGGACCGTAACCTTTCCAGTCTATCAGAAAGAGCCGATCCCCCCGGGACACCTTAGTATCAAGGATGGCCTGGACCTAATATTCCTCAAGACCCTGCACCGTGAGCGGAGGGGGATGAACTGGGAACCTGGTACCATCAGAGCACGGCTTCAAAAGGGATACATGAAAGACAGGTTGGACCTTCCAGGACTCTGGCAAGTCCAGCCTGACCGCCAATGGATTAATAACTTCTTTGACAGGATAAGGACCCACGAATCACGGTTTCAAGCAACTCCCTATGGGGATGCAAAGATTCTTGGTGGACAACCATACTGACATGCCAGGATGATAATCGGGAGCAGGGGAACGATGATGGTCCGCATACTTCTTAGAGCGTTCCTGAGCCTCCCTCAGACGGCTATGCACTTGATGGTGTAAGGTGGTGATATCCCAGAGACTGTCCTGAACTGCCGGGTTGTCAGACAATAGCGGAAGGTCAATGGGCAATGATCTAGGATGATGCCCATACAGTCCAAAGAACGGGGTTGACCCTGTGGAAGTATGGACCAGGTTATTGTATGCAAACTCAGCCACCACCAATACTGACAACCAAGACTCTTGATGCTGCATAGTTAAGCAACGGAGATACTGTTCGAGTGTAGCGTTAAGACGCTCCATTTGTCCATCTGTTTCAGGATTGTACGCACTCGAATACCGACCATCAACTGCCAAAGACGTAGTAAGGTGCTGCCAAAAACCGGAGGTAGTTTGCGAGCCTCTGTCGGAGACCATGATCTCAGGCAAACCAAAAAAATAGAAAATATGATGAAGGAACAGGTCCGCCAAGGCGGAAGCAGTAGGTAAACCTTGGCATGGGACAAAAACCACCATCTTCCTAAAGGAATAAACAACCACCCATATCGTGTCATAACCTTGGATAGATGGCAGTTCGACAATAAAATCCATAGAGATCATTATCCAAGGTTTACTCGGAATCGGGAGGGGACACAACAAACCCATTGGTTTAACTGTGGTGGATTTGCAGTGGGCACAAATTGCACAGGTCGAGATGTACTCCAACACATCCTTATGCATTGAGGGCCTCCAACACCATCTTTTCAACTGATCTAAGGTTTTGCGCCGACCAGGATGAGCTGCTACAAGGGAATCATGACACCAACTTAACGTGGTCCATCTGGACTCCTCATCCGGAAGAAAAAGACGACAGTTAACATACAGCATGGACTGGACTATGTCCATCTTGTATGCAGCTATCTCTGGCGGACTTCTTAGCACCCATTCCTGAATGATAGTCCTCAATGAAGGCTTCAGGGTGCAGGTACAAACAACCTGAGTACGCAACAACAGATTGCCGGCCTCAGCACGTGTGGTTTTCTCAACGTACATCCTCAAGAGTGCATCAGCCTTTGAATTCAAAGACCCAGGCCGATAGGTGATCACAAAATTAAATTGCAAGAAGAACTCATGCCACCTAGCATGTCTAGCTGTGGTACACTTTACAGACTGCAGGGCGAGCAGGTTGCGATGGTCAGTATATACCTGAACGGGAGTACGCATACCCAAGAGGTGATGTCGCCGCACCTTCAACGCATCACGCACAGACAATAGTTCACGTTCTGTGATTGTATAGTTGACTTCGTATTTGGTGAGTTTCCTAGAATGAAAAGCTACAGGGTGCAAAAACCCAGTATCAGTGCAAATCTGAAACAATACAGCACTGACTGCCTGATCCTAAGCATCAGCCTCCACATAGAAAGGCTGGGTAAGATCCAGTTGTTGGAGAACTGGAGCTGAGGTGAATGCAGTTTTAAGGCTATCAAAAGTGGCCTGTGCCGCTTCAGTCCACCTAAAAGGGTTCTTTGGGCTAGTAAGGGAAATCAATGGTGACACTGTGGCTGAGAACGAGCGTATGAAAAGCCTATAAAAATTAGCAAATCCTAAAACAGATTGTAATGATTTCATAGACGTTGGGGCAGGCCATTCTAATATGGCCTTAACCTTAGAATTGCTCATACAGATCCCCTGATTCGTGATGTCATAACCTAAAAATTCAACGTGTATAGCATGAAAAATACACTTCTCCAATTTAGCATAGAGGTTGCGGTCTCGCAACCTTTGTAGCACTGTGGATACGTGTTAGACGTGAGTCTCATAAGAAGGGGAATAGACCAGTATATCCTCAAGATATACTATGACATATCGGTTGAGTAGATCACTGAAGACGTCATTAATAAATCACTGAAATGTGGCTGGGGCATTGCATAAGCCAAACCGCATAACCAAGTATTCGTAAAGGCCATACTTAGTCTTGAAGGTCGTCTTCCACTCGTCTCCCCTCCGCATCCTTACCAGGTTATATGCACCACATAAGTCCAGCTTGGTGAAGGGTACTGAAGAGCTCAACTGATCCAGAAGAACTGAGATGAGTGGAATTGGGTACTGGTTGCGGATGGTAACCACATTTAATGCTTGGTAATCGTTACAAGGCCGTATATTGCCTTCCTTCTTGGGAACAAAGAAAGCAGGCGAGGCAGCTGGAGAATGTGACGGTCTAATGAAACATGAGGATAAAGCCTTATCCAGATATTCCTTAAGTACTGCGTCCTCTTTCTCGTCAAAGAGTACACACGACCAGAGGGTACAGTGGCATCCGGTATTAGGTCAATCGGGCAGTCATACTGGTGATGAGGAGGAAGGACCTCTGCCCCCTTTTTATCAAAAACATCCTCATAACCTTTGTATTCTCTGGGCAATACTGTAGTAGTAACAGCCCCAATAACCAGAGCAGAGTCCAATAAATGAGTACTGGGCCCCGGTATGGTGGTCTTTTAGACAAAACAGGACATAATGCAGTGATCAGAGGAAAAAAACACTGTTCCAGCGTCCCAATCCACTATAGGATTGTGTTTCTTTAGCCATGGTAGGCCAAGAATAAGTTTGAACTGGGGTGCAGCAATGACATCGAAATATATTGTTTCGGTATGGCCTGGTGACATTGTCATGATGAGATCAACAGTGTGCTCGGTTACGAGTCCAGACAACAAAGTTGTGCTGTCAACAGCGTTAACCAGTTTCGGACATGATTTGTAGACCAAGGGAATACAGTGGTCCCGAACGAACTGTGCATCAACATAGTTACCCGTTGCCCCAGAATCCAGGACTGCGTCGGCAGAACAAGAGGTTGTGGAAAAAGAAACAATATCAACAGAGACTGAAAAGAAGACCAGAGATCCGGAGCCTAAATTGGGTTGGCTCTGCAAAGGGGCTCCTTCTATTGCCAAGCTTTGGAGTTTCCCTGTTTTCTTGGTTTCTTGGGGAATTGTCTCAAAAAATGCTCAGAAGAACCGCAGTAGTAGCATAAATTGTTCTTTCTACGGTTCTCCGTCTCCTCGGCTGTAATAGGACCCCTGAGAGTTCCGGTCTGCATGGGTTCCGGTGTACTGGAGGACGGTTCTACAGAAGCGGTAGACATGAAAGAAACCACCCTCTTTTCCCCTTTCCGTTCTGCTCTCTGTGCATCAATCTGCAGAACCAAGTCCACAAATTCCGAAAAGGCAGTTGGTACCACTGGAAAAGTGGCTAACACATCCTTCAGAGTGTCAGGAAGCCCTTTATAAAAAAGGGCCCCCTTCTTTTCGTCAGGCCAACCGGTCTCTGATACTAACTGGTTGAATTTAGCCAAGTACGCTAAGAGGGACATGTCCTTCTGCTGCAAGGAGAGTAACTCCAAATCCAAGGCCTGAGACTTGTAATGGGTGTCAAAAACTCGTGACATGGCGGAGATAAGGGCGTCACAGACGTACAAGAGGTGGCTACCCTGCTCAAATTAAGGGTTAGCCCAAACTGCTGCCGTCCCACCTAAGTATGACAACACAAATGCTGCCTTAGTGTTGGCATCAGGAAACGATATAGGGCGACATAGAAAATGTAGCCTACATTGATTTATGACTGTTATAAAAGTTTTAGGATCACCCGTGAAGCGTTCAGGAGGGGCCAAGGGGAACTGAGCTGTCATGTAAACAGGGACATTCTCCTGTTGTGGAGGCACTCCACCCGAAGCAGAACCAGAAGGGGGGGCGGTAGCACCACCTCCAGTATGCAGGTCAGCCTGTAACACGTCTATCCGACGTTGAGTTGTGTCATGTGCCACACTCATGTCTGTGCGTAAGTCTGCCACTAACTGAACCAGGGCTGCTAAATTATAAAAGACTTCTGAATATGTAAGGGCCCTCACAAGGTGACCAATGTTGCAAGCCTATGGACAGTTGAGCGCGTATTGTAGACGTAGAATTCTTCCCTACAATGCGACTCCCATAAGTACAGAGGGACTGTTTGGAAGGAGGATTGTTTGGAAGAAGGAAACTGCCCCAGGACACAGTTGGCTGCACGATGTAAGGTTTCGATTTGACAAGAGATACAAGAAAAACAAGTCCACTAGAAACTCACATAATAATGTGTCTTTCTAGGCCACTGTATTCAGGTAACAATCGGGGAGTAATCCTGTAGCAGAAGAAACCATAAATGGTACTTTAGACAAGTGCAATAGAATGAACGTATTAGGCTCACAATGGTATCACAGGAGATCTTACCTAAACTACCATGGCAGATCGGGGGGTACGTGAAGAATGGAGATGACCAGTTCTCCATAAGTAGAAAGTCAAAATAGAAGAACAATCCAAGTTTCGAAAGCCAAACTAACCCCACCGGCACGCGGACGCCTAAGGTGTGCAACGGCAGTCTCTAGTCCACACACCAATGTTCAGTGTTTGTTCGTGATGTCCATAAATCCTTTACACTAGAAACATAGGTAGATAAAGCTGAGCAGTTCCAATGAACAACGTAGAAAAAAATCAAGAAGCTGAGGCGAGGTCAAGCAGAATTCTGTAGTCAGCAAGGATCTGGGTAAAAAGTAGGTCAGACATGAGGCAAGAGTGGCGTATTCATATCGGTCCAAGAGTCGGCAACGTTCCAGGCAAAAAACAACAAAACATGAGGCAAGAGAGGAGTGGTTTCAGCGTTCCGTGGTCGAGTATTCCAAAGGTGCAAGATGAAGTAGAACAATAGCCGAGGGTCAAGCAGGAGAAAATCTGTAATCCAGAAAAAAGGGTCAAGGCGCTAAATGACAAGGTCCGTAATACATAAAGCTCAAGAACTAACATTCAGAAGCAGCGTCTGTTGTCATGGGCGGTGCTTATATGGAATGCAGCACGTTCATATGGCGAGACGCTGAGAACGCCGTAACCTTGCGCGTTGGTATTCCGGCAACCAATGTTTCCATGACAAGCCCCAGCATTGTCTGAGTGAATGGAAATGTATGGGAAAAGTGAGCCTGTGTGTCCTCTTTGGTTTAAAGACAGCAATGGATTTAGATGCGGACAAAGGGGAAAGCAAACAAGAGGAAACACAAGCTGCTGGACGAGTGCTTTTCATGGAGGATGAACCATGACCTGATTTCTTGACAGCATCCTCCCACAAAGATGCATTCCCTCCCCCCCCCCCAGGAGGCAAGAAAATGGGCCATCAACTCCGGGGCATGCAGATTCGATTTGGGCTCCCAAGTGAGGTCTTCAGGACCGTAACCTTTCCAGTCTATCAGAAAGAGCCGATCCCCCCGGGACACCTTAGTATCAAGGATGGCCTGGACCTAATATTCCTCAAGACCCTGCACCGTGAGCGGAGGGGGATGAACTGGGAACCTGGTACCATCAGAGCACGGCTTCAAAAGGGATACATGAAAGACAGGTTGGACCTTCCAGGACTCTGGCAAGTCCAGCCTGACCGCCAATGGATTAATAACTTCTTTGACAGGATAAGGACCCACGAATCACGGTTTCAAGCAACTCCCTATGGGGATGCAAAGATTCTTGGTGGACAACCATACTGACATGCCAGGATGATAATCGGGAGCAGGGGAACGATGATGGTCCGCATACTTCTTAGAGCGTTCCTGAGCCTCCCTCAGACGGCTATGCACTTGATGGTGTAAGGTGGTGATATCCCAGAGACTGTCCTGAACCGCCGGGTTGTCAGACAATAGCGGAAGGTCAATGGGCAATGATCTAGGATGATGCCCATACAGTCCAAAGAACGGGGTTGACCCTGTGGAAGTATGGACCAGGTTATTGTATGCAAACTCAGCCACCACCAATACTGACAACCAAGACTCTTGATGCTGCATAGTTAAGCAACGGAGATACTGTTCGAGTGTAGCGTTAAGACGCTCCATTTGTCCATCTGTTTCAGGATTGTACGCACTCGAATACCGACCATCAACTGCCAAAGACGTAGTAAGGTGCTGCCAAAAACCGGAGGTAGTTTGCGAGCCTCTGTCGGAGACCATGATCTCAGGCAAACCAAAAAAATAGAAAATATGATGAAGGAACAGGTCCGCCAAGGCGGAAGCAGTAGGTAAACCTTGGCATGGGACAAAAACCACCATCTTCCTAAAGGAATAAACAACCACCCATATCGTGTCATAACCTTGGATAGATGGCAGTTCGACAATAAAATCCATAGAGATCATTATCCAAGGTTTACTCGGAATCGGGAGGGGACACAACAAACCCATTGGTTTAACTGTGGTGGATTTGCAGTGGGCACAAATTGCACAGGTCGAGATGTACTCCAACACATCCTTATGCATTGAGGGCCTCCAACACCATCTTTTCAACTGATCTAAGGTTTTGCGCCGACCAGGATGAGCTGCTACAAGGGAATCATGACACCAACTTAACGTGGTCCATCTGGACTCCTCATCCGGAAGAAAAAGACGACAGTTAACATACGGCATGGACTGGACTATGTCCATCTTGTATGCAGCTATCTCTGGCGGACTTCTTAGCACCCATTCCTGAATGATAGTCCTCAATGAAGGCCTCAGGGTGCAGGTACAAACAACCTGAGTACGCAACAACAGATTGCCGGCCTCAGCACGTGTGGTTTTCTCAACGTACATCCTCAAGAGTGCATCAGCCTTTGAATGCAAAGACCCAGGCCGATAGGTGATCACAAAATTAAATTGCAAGAAGAACTCATGCCACCTAGCATGTCTAGCTGTGGTACACTTTACAGACTGCAGGGCGAGCAGGTTGCGATGGTCAGTATATACCTGAACGGGAGTACGCATACCCAAGAGGTGATGTCGCCGCACCTTCAACGCATCACGCACAGACAATAGTTCACGTTCTGTGATTGTATAGTTGACTTCGTATTTGGTGAGTTTCCTAGAATGAAAAGCTACAGGGTGCAAAAACCCAGTATCAGTGCAAATCTGAAACAATACAGCACTGACTGCCTGATCCTAAGCATCAGCCTCCACATAGAAAGGCCGGGTAAGATCCAGTTGTTGGAGAACTGGAGCTGAGGTGAATGCAGTTTTAAGGCTATCAAAAGTGGCCTGTGCCTCTTCAGTCCACCTAAAAGGGTTCTTTGGGCTAGTAAGGGAAATCAATGGTGACACTGTGGCTGAGAACGAGCGTATGAAAAGCCTATAAAAATTAGCAAATCCTAAAACAGATTGTAATGATTTCATAGACGTTGGGGCAGGCCATTCTAATATGGCCTTAACCTTAGAATTGCTCATACAGATCCCCTGATTCGTGATGTCATAACCTAAAAATTCAACGTGTATAGCATGAAAAATACACTTCTCCAATTTAGCATAGAGATTGCGGTCTCGCAACCTTTGCAGCACTGTGGATACGTGTTAGACGTGAGTCTCATAAGAAGGGGAATAGACCAGTATATCCTCAAGATATACTATGACATATCGGTTGAGTAGATCACTGAAGACGTCATTAATAAATCACTGAAATGTGGCTGGGGCATTGCATAAGCCAAACCGCATAACCAAGTATTCGTAAAGGCCATACTTAGTCTTGAAGGTCGTCTTCCACTCGTCTCCCCTCCGCATCCTTACCAGGTTATATGCACCACATAAGTCCAGCTTGGTGAAGAGTACTGAAGAGCTCAACTGATCCAGAAGAACTGAGATGAGTGGAATTGGGTACTGGTTGCGGATGGTAACCGCATTTAATGCTTGGTAATCGTTACAAGGGCGTAAATTGCCTTCCTTCTTGGGAACAAAGAAAGCAGGCAAGGCAGCTGGAGAATGTGACGGTCTAATGAAACATGAGGATAAAGCCTTATCCAGATATTCCTTAAGTACTGCGTCCTCTTTCTCGTCAAAGAGTACACACGACCAGAGGGTACAGTGGCATCCGGTATTAGGTCAATCGGGCAGTCATACTGCTGATGAGGAGGAAGGACCTCTGCCCCCTTTTTATCAAAAACATCCTCATAACCTTTGTATTCTCTGGGCAATACTGTAGTAGTAACAGCCCCAATAACCAGAGCAGAGTCCAATAAATGAGTACTGGGCCCCGGTATGGTGGTCTTTTAGACAAAACAGGACATAATGCAGTGATCAGAGGAAAAAAACACTGTTCCAGCGTCCCAATCCACTATAGGATTGTGTTTCTTTAGCCATGGTAGGCCAAGAATAAGTTTGAACTGGGGTGCAGCAATGACATCGAAATATATTGTTTCGGTATGGCCTGGTGACATTGTCATGATGAGATCAACAGTGTGCTCGGTTACGAGTCCAGACAACAAAGTTGTGCTGTCAACAGCGTTAACCAGTTTCGGACATGATTTGTAGACCAAGGGAATACAGTGGTCCCGAACGAACTGTGCATCAACATAGTTACCCGTTGCCCCAGAATCCAGGACTGCGTCGGCAGAACAAGAGGTTGTGGAAAAAGAAACAATATCAACAGAGACTGAAAAGAAGACCAGAGATCCGGAGCCTAAATTGGGTTGGCTCTGCAAAGGGGCTCCTTCTATTGCCAAGCTTTGGAGTTTCCCTGTTTTCTTGGTTTCTTGGGGAATTGTCTCAAAAAATGCTCAGAAGAACCGCAGTAGTAGCATAAATTGTTCTTTCTACGGTTCTCCGTCTCCTCGGCTGTAATAGGACCCCTGAGAGTTCCGATCTGCATGGGTTCCGGTGTACTGGAGGACGGTTCTACAGAAGCGGTAGACATGAAAGAAACCACCCTCTTTTCCCCTTTCCGTTCTGCTCTCTGTGCATCAATCTGCAGAACCAAGTCCACAAATTCCGAAAAGGCAGTTGGTACCACTGGAAAAGTGGCTAACACATCCTTCAGAGTGTCAGGAAGCCCTTTATAAAAAAGGGCCCCCTTCTTTTCGTCAGGCCAACCGGTCTCTGATACTAACTGGTTGAATTTAGCCAAGTACGCTAAGAGGGACATGTCCTTCTGCTGCAAGGAGAGTAACTCCAAATCCAAGGCCTGAGACTTGTAATGGGTGTCAAAAACTCGTGACATGGCGGAGATAAGGGCGTCACAGACGTACAAGAGGTGGCTACCCTGCTCAAATTAAGGGTTAGCCCAAACTGCTGCCGTCCCACCTAAGTATGACAACACAAATGCTGCCTTAGTGTTGGCATCAGGAAACGATATAGGGCGACATAGAAAATGTAGCCTACATTGATTTATGACTGTTATAAAAGTTTTAGGATCACCCGTGAAGCGTTCAGGAGGGGCCAAGGGGAACTGAGCTGTCATGTAAACAGGGACATTCTCCTGTTGTGGAGGCACTCCACCCGAAGCAGAACCAGAAGGGGGGGCGGTAGCACCACCTCCAGTATGCATGTCAGCCTGTAACACGTCTATCCGACGTTGAGTTGTGTCATGTGCCACACTCATGTCTGTGCGTAAGTCTGCCACTAACTGAACCAGGGCTGCTAAATTATAAAAGACTTCTGAATATGTAAGGGCCCTCACAAGGTGACCAATGTTGCAAGCCTATGGACAGTTGAGCGCGTATTGTAGACGTAGAATTCTTCCCTACAATGCGACTCCCATAAGTACAGAGGGACTGTTTGGAAGGAGGATTGTTTGGAAGAAGGAAACTGCCCCAGGACACAGTTGGCTGCACGATGTAAGGTTTCGATTTGACAAGAGATACAAGAAAAACAAGTCCACTAGAAACTCACATAATAATGTGTCTTTCTAGGCCATTGTATTCAGGTAACAATCGGGGAGTAATCCTGTAGCAGAAGAAACCATAAATGGTACTTTAGACAAGTGCAATAGAATGAACGTATTAGGCTCACAATGGTATCACAGGAGATCTTACCTAAACTACCATGGCAGATCGGGGGGTACGTGAAGAATGGAGATGACCAGTTCTCCATAAGTAGAAAGTCAAAATAGAAGAACAATCCAAGTTTCGAAAGCCAAACTAACCCCACCGGCACGCGGACGCCTAAGGTGTGCAACGGCAGTCTCTAGTCCACACACCAATGTTCAGTGTTTGTTCGTGATGTCCATAAATCCTTTACACTAGAAACATAGGTAGATAAAGCTGAGCAGTTCCAATGAACAACGTAGAAAAAAATCAAGAAGCTGAGGCGAGGTCAAGCAGAATTCTGTAGTCAGCAAGGATCTGGGTAAAAAGTAGGTCAGACATGAGGCAAGAGTGGCGTATTCATATCGGTCCAAGAGTCGGCAACGTTCCAGGCAAAAAACAACAAAACATGAGGCAAGAGAGGAGTGGTTTCAGCGTTCCGTGGTCGAGTATTCCAAAGGTGCAAGATGAAGTAGAACAATAGCCGAGGGTCAAGCAGGAGAAAATCTGTAATCCAGAAAAAAGGGTCAAGGCGCTAAATGACAAGGTCCGTAATACATAAAGCTCAAGAACTAACATTCAGAAGCAGCGTCTGTTGTCATGGGCGGTGCTTATATGGAAAGCAGCACGTTCATACGGCGGGACGCTGAGAACACCGTAACCTTGCGCGTTGGTATTCCGGCAACCAACGTTTCTATGACAACCCCCAGCGTTGTCTGAGTGAATGGAAACGTATGAGAAAAGTGCGCCTGTGTGTCCTCTTTGGCTTAAAGACAGCAATGGATTTAGATGTGGACAAAGGGGTAAGCAAACGAGAGGAAACACGAGCTGCTGGATGAGTGCTTTTCATGAAGGATGAACCATGACCTCATTTCCTGACATTCTGTCAGTGGGGATTGTTGGATACCTAAGCTGTAGGTATCGTCGCTTTACTTTATACCCCTGGCATGGGATGCTGTGACTTAAGCACCTCCTGGGCTTGTGTGAATGTCATGTGGGAGACGTGTTATCAGGCCAATCTTTTACCACCATGACTCCTTTGCCCTATGTGCTACCTTTCAGCGTGCGCCAGTGCTGCGTGTTAAGGCAGCGTCCCTGCCCAACAGAGCCTTTCATACAGATTTCCTGTTCTCCCCAGCATTACCTCCACGTCCACTCTTCCTCGTCCTATTACTTACCTCATGAGGCCCCGCCTCCGATACAGGACCTTATTTATTTGTTTCTTCATATAACTCCTCAACTCACCCAGGACTCAGTTAAATGTTTCCTTCCTCTGGCAGGGTCCTTTACTCTTCCGGGTGTGGGGCACTGTATGTATGTATGTATGTATGTATATATTTTTATAAAGCGCCGGTAGCCCGAGGGCATCAGGGCGCTTGAACATTACAACCTAGAAGAGAAGAAAGCAGGCATAAAGAGACGCAAAACAGTTGGCATGGAAGACCTGACAGCCACTAGCGCTAGAGATCTTATCTGAAGAGGAGTGTCTTCATCCGTTTCCTAAATACAAGGTGGTTTGCTCCTAACCTCAGTGAATCGGGAAGGCTGTTCCACAATTTAGGTGCCAGTACCAGAAAAGATCTACCCAACCCCGATTTCAACTTTAAATTGGGTACGACCAGGAGGCACTTTCCTTCCAATTGTAGTCTTCTTCTGGGTGTGTAGAGGACTAGGCTGTTTTTCAAATACTCTGGTGCTTTACCATAGAGGCACTTGTGGACCAAAGAAAGAGCCTTAAACTTTATACGTTCCTCTACTCTTAGCCAATGAAGGGAAATCCTATCGGGGGTGATATGATCTTTCTTCTTCTTCAGATTTTTTACTAGCCTAACCGCACTGTTCTGGACCACCTGACATCTTGCTAAATCCTTAGATGAGGCCCCTAACAGCAGTGCATTGCCATAGTCGAGCCGTGATAAAATAATAGCTCTGGCAATGGTCGCCAGGTTACATTCATTTAGGAAGCTCTGGGGAGCTCTGTGGGGAGCTCTGTGTGCTGGCCCCCTGGCAATCCCATTTGCAGGGCTTCTGTGACCTGTAGGGGGTGGCATGCTCCCGACTTTCCTGCGGGGCTTGGATGCCGGTAGAGTGGGAGCCATCTCTCCTGGGCTAATGAAGGACATGTAGGCCCGGCGAGGACGGCGTCGCTGCCCCGGGTCTGCCAAAACTGGAGCTATGGTAAGGGGCTCGCTGCCGTCACTGTGGCTTTTTGGTGGCGGTCGGAGGCCTGTTCGCTCTGATTAAAGTAGTGTCTTGTTACTTGTGCTCATGGCTCCCGGGGGCGGGGCGGGATTGCCTCCTGGTGCCTCGGAGTGCACAGGACTGCTGGTTGCTGGGGGGATTGATTGGTTGGTCTCCCTTATTGGTGCAGATGCTCTGCCCCTCCACCCCCCTCTGGCAGGTGTATTTCAGATGGGGCACCTGGTTCAGTGTGTCTCTGCTGTGCTTTGTGGCTGTACTATGGGGAAGCATGCCAGAAAGCTGAGGCACCATGTGGTGTCCCCTTCATCATCTTCGTCTTCCTCTGACCATTCCGGTCGTCATTATTCTAGGAAGAGGAAGAAATCCAGGCATGTTTCCTTTACTAGGAAGGACTTTAAGTAATTGCTCCTTCAGTCCAAGTATGCATGTAAGCGCTGGCGCTTGTCATCTTGTTCATCCTCCCCCTCTGAGGCCGAGTTTTCCTCCACAGAGTCACGGTCCTTGTTGGCTGAAGATGAAGGAAAATACCTGGACAGGGATGAGGTGGAGGAAGTGCTGACTCAGGTCTGGGACAATATGGGATTTTCGGACCCTTGTCCCAGGCTGAAGGGGCGGAACCCACCATTTGGTAGTACAAACACACCCCTTGTATTGGGTTGCCTTTGGTCTCGGATATCCATTCTAAAGTTCTGCGAGAATAGCATGATCCAGAAAGGATTGCCATGCCCCATTTTATGGACAAACTCTACCCTATTAAGGAGAGTGAGAAGTTGCTTTCGGACAAGGTTGAAATGGATGATATCCGTGCCAGTCTGGTGGGTCGCACCTCTATGTCAGTAGAGAAGGCAGCAGTGCGAGACCCGATGGACCGTAGGGTGAACTCTAGTATGAAGAAGGTTCATGCAGGTTCCTACACTGCGGAGACAGTGTTGAGTGGATTTAAGAAGTTGTGACATTCAGTGGAAGGGGGTTCTGACTGTGCTCCTCTTTTGACAGATATGCAGCGGCAGCTGTAACTCTTGTCGGATCTGGCATATGATGGGGTCCTTGGATCAGCCATGGCCATGGGTGAGGCGTGTTGGCACGGAGGCATTTTCGTTTGCGCAACTGGAAGACAGAAGGCTCTCAAAAGGTGGCTGCCCTTAAACTGCCCCTTGAGAGTTCAAAACTCTTTGGTGACTCCCTTGAGGATAAGGTACATAAGGTGTTTTGGGTCGATAAACATGCAGATAAACTGGGGCGGAAACCTTTGTCAGCCAAGGCATCCTCTTCTGGAGCGAGAGTCAAGGAGACTTGCAGAACATTCTTCCAATGTTGCACTGAGGGGACAGGATGGCATCCCTGGATTATCATATGTCTCTCCTGCCTTGCCTTCTTCCGGTTTGCTGTGGCCGCTCAGCATTTTCAGATCACCGGCAGATGATCTTAGCACATCTCTGGTTGGTTTGCCAGGCTTTGCAAGACTGGGGGTTTCTGGTGAATTGGCAGAAGTCCCACCTGGAGCCCTCCCAGGATCTGGTATTCATTGGGGCTCAGATCTGTGTCAGGTTGGGGTGGGTGTTTCTGTCTCCGGAGAGGGACGTTCGCCTGATGTCTGTCCTGGGTAGGGTTCTCCGCCGGCGGTGTGTCTTGGCTTGCCTGTTGCTCATGCTGTAGGGGCACATGGACTCTTGCGTCCCTTGGTGTCTTACCCACTGGCCCGTTGGCTCCTGGCATCTCGGGTTTACGAGGCTATGATTCCGGTGTTGCAGGATCTGAGAGCCGACTTTCATTGGTGGTTGCAGGTTCCGAATCTCCAGGCGGGGGTGAAAGATTTGTGACTTTTTTCCTGTAAACATGAAAATGTTGTTTTAAAGGAAACATACAGATATATGTTTATTTGTGATTTATTTAATAAAATGTGTATTAACTGAGATAGTGAGTTGTGTCACCCCGATCCACTGGTCCACCCCTTATTGTTTCCATGTATCCTAACTGAAGGACCAGAGTTTGTGTTGCAGGTATACCCCCTTTGTATAGATACCTGGTTTGGCCCATACATACAATTCCTACTACAGCCGCCAGCGGGTGGGGTTGGGGTGTCATGATGGGTGTCCTCTCGGCTTAGGGTTTGAGGGCTCCGGAGGATCTTCATTGGTCCTCCCACTGGAAAGAGATGTGTGCCATTCTCAGGGCCCTATTGTTTTTTGAGAAGTTCCTGGAGGGTCATGGCCCATGCATACAATTCCTACTACAGCCGTCAGCGGGTGGGGTTGGGGTGTCATGATGGGTGTCCTCTCGGCTTAGGGTTTGAGGGCTCCGGTGGATCTTCATTGGTCTTCCTAATGGAAAGAGATGTGTGCCATTCTCAGGGCCCTGTTGTTTTTTGAGAAGTTCCTGGAGGGTCATGCAGTGGTGGTCCAGACGGACAATGCCACAGCATTGGCATATGTCAACTGCCAAGATGGGTCCGGCCGCTCCTTGAATGCTCTGGCTGCCTGGATTCGGGCTTGGGGGGAGGCACACCTGCTGTCCCTGAGGACTGCTCATGTCAGAGGGGTGGATAATCTCCGGGCGGACCAGCTCAGCCGTCTTTTCCCCTCATCTGGGGAATTGGCTCTGTCAGGCTGGGTGTTTGCAGAGATCTGCAACTGGTCTGGGCACCCAGTGCTGGATCTCTTTGCTTCTCAGGTCTCTGTGAAAGTCCCTCTCTTCTGCTCCCGATTCCCGACCAGGAGGGTCTGGGGGTGTGGATGCCCTGAATATTGCATGGCCTTGGGGGTCTCCTTTATGCTTTTCCTCCTCTTCTCCGGCATCCCCGGTTGGTTCAGCGCATCAAGGACAGCAGGGCGTCAGTGCTGCTGATTGTTAAAATGGATTTCTGAACTCTGACCTTGTGGGCAGAGGTTCAGAAGGCCAGCCTAGTTTCTTGGAACAGGGTAACCTTCTGAACAAGCCAGACCAATCAAGGTGGCTTGGCGGTGGTCAAGACTAGGTCTCAGGAGGGGCGAGGGTGACTGAAAGACCTCAATGAGCACACAGAGTAAAGGACACTTACAAATCCCTCCCAATCAGGTGTATATATATTAAAAATACTAATACATTTATTCAATGCCTTTGAGTTACAACACACAGCAATTATCAACAGTAATACTTTGAAACCAATACAATCCTACTACAATACATATATACAATTCCAAGAGGCCTAAACGGTTAAACACACAGAATGGGTCCACAACCTGCAAGGGAAGGAAGCAAGCAGTGTGAATTATCTTTATGCAGTTCTGCAAAGTTCAATACCTAACTGAAAGGCAGTCCAGTCCCAATGTTGAGAGGAACCTAGCGCTCAAATGTACTTTCAGCTGCTGGTTCGTGCGATCGTGCAGAAGGGCGAACATGGGGTCTCTTGTAGGGTGAAGTGATGCAGAATAATTTCCCACTATCCGTGGAGGGTCTCCCCAAGAGGGCAGAACAGGTTCCAAGAGTTGGGAATACTTCGATAGCTCAGGCTATCTGTGGAAAGGAGGGGCCCTCAGGGGCCACTCATGTGTAAAAATGGTTGATTGCGCTAGGGGCCACTGGTAAGGGTTGCAAGTACTCACTGACCCCTGGCGCACTCCAGACCAAACTTCGGCAATCGAGTCCACTTTGGTTGCAGGTTCAAATGCGTCAATTGTGCGGCTCTGTGGCAATTTTTCCGCTCCTGGTGGATGGATCAGGCCAGTTTCACTGTAGCAAGCTTCAGGGTAGAGGGGGACACAGCAGCAAGGCACCTGCAAAGTTCATCACCACGTCTGGGCAACACGGTAACCGTGTGTCCTCTGGTTTGGGAGCTCTTTCTTTATTACAGACCTGGGAATGCCAAGTGTACAAAATTTGGTGGGAGAGTGCCGGGACCACAGAGCTTGATATCTACCGAGTTTCAAAGGTCTCCCCGAAACAGCTGCGGTGTCAGAGCAAAGGTCCTGAGCAAGCTGGTCACCCCACTCGTTGGCTCAGGGACACTTCCAAAAAGGCTAACTTGCAGGGTTTGATGAAGGTACCGGGACCAGTTGGTCCCACTATGCTAATGGGTCAAAGCATCTTCGCAGACCTAGTTCGATCAGATGCAGCGGGGTCCAGCGGGACGTCAGAGGGCTCAGGGTGCCAAACCTTCCAGCGGGTCACCAGTGGTTCCTAGACTCGGCTTCTTAGTTTCAGGATACTTGGATCCTAGCCTAGGTTCAGCGAGAACTCAAGAGATCAATCTGGTATGGTTGTTTGGAGCCTTCTCTTATCCAGAATCTCCTTTGCGCCAAAACGAAGAGGACCCAATGGGAGATCTGCTCACATACAGGCACACCATACATGGACCAATCACGGACTACGGTGGTCCCAGGCATTCCCAGCACACTAGACTCTCTGGCACCCAGGATGTGTATTCGAACCAGACAGTCCAGCCCACATCCTGGAAGCACACACACAAGGCATGCAGAATCCCGCGAAAGCTTGGCATTTCACAGGGAAATGCATGTTGAAATAAGGACTGACCCGGATCGGCTCGACCTGGGGTAGGCAAAGGTGCAAGATGGCCAAAGGGCAGGACAAAGAACGTCGTGGTATGGCCATTTTGGAGCTAGGCCACCTTTCTGTGCCAAACGCGGTAAATGTGGTTTGCATGGCGAGAAAGGGTTAAAAATATTCAAAACGATAAGCTGCTACCAGCCCTGTCCAAGGCACATCTGCTCTTCTCCTAAAAATCCCTTGAGAGTGTTTATGGACGTTGAATTTGACATGAGGACCCAAGTGCACTGTACTGTAAGGTGCATTGTGCACTTTTAACATGTTGCAGAATGATTGCAACATTAGCAAGGACTAAGGGAAACAAAGTCTCCCAGTACTGACTGTTTTTAAGGGCATGTCAGTTTCCCCATAATAAAGTGAGTGAAAAGCCCAGTGGAGTGCAGCAGAAGGTTGTGCTTCACTGGCAAAGTCAGACTAAGGTGTTTAAACAGCAGCAAAAAGTTGAGGGGTACACAACTGGAGAGAAAACTTCACAGAAATGGGAATCCTTCCTAACATTGATCCCTCCTTATTGACCTTGTTGCAACTGGTTTTCCTCCCTTCTGGAACTACGGTCTCAGGCTCCTTGGTTGTTTCTGAGGTGGCCTTTTCCCCTGCAAGCAGGTTTGGGGTTCAAGGTTAGGCAGATTCAATGGGCAGTTGGGCGATTGCAAGGTCCCGGTTAGTTGCCCAAGGTTTCTCGGTTCCTCTGGTGGACTCAATCCTTAAGGCTCAGAGTCCTTCGACTCTGAAAGCCTTTGGGTGGCATTGGGATCATTTTAGGGCTTGGCGTGGTCTCTCTGCAACCCCCCACCCCCAGTGTGGGTTGCTGCCGGTTCTCCACCTTCTCTAGGAGGGTTTTGACAAAGACCTGGCTGTCTCCACTCTTCACTCCCAATGGGCCTCTAACAAAGTCCTCTTGGGGGTTCCTGATGGCCGTCTGGAAGGGGAGGTCTGGAAGGGGAGGTCTCTGTGGGTACGTTTCTACAGGGTCTCTCTATCTCCCAGCCGTGTACCTATAACATACATGCCAACCCTACCGATTTAGGAGGGAGTCTCCTGATTTTTCTGTCAAAAATGTTGCTGTTTTTGACTGTCTCCTGCCTAAAATATACCAAACCTCAATGCAGTTCAAGGGGGAAATTTCATTCTCCTGCTTCCTGTTATATAATCTCCCTCCCAGGGGATCCAAAATGTTGGCATGTTTGCTATAAAGGTCTGCTCCCCTGGGATCTTCCTCTTGTTTTACGGGCCCTTCAAGGGCCTCCCTTTGTGCCCCTGTCAGAGATTGATCTCAAGCACCTCACGTTGAAGTCTTCTTTTCTGATAGTGATTACGTCTGCCCGTAGGTTGGGGGAGCTTGGGCTTTGTTGTGTCGGCCCCCTTTTTTGAGAATTCTTCCTGACTATGTTGTGTTGAGATGTGATCCTAAGTTTTTGCCCAAGGTCATGCCTAGGTTTCACATGTCGCAGGATCTGGTTCTTCCTGCGTTTTTTCAGGATCTGCAGACGCCGGAGGAGGTGGCCTGGCATTCCACTGATGTGCGGCGGTCAGTTCTGAGTACTTGGCTCGGACTGCCCCAGGTCGGCAGTCTGATAGCCTCTTGGTTACTTTTGGCACTGTTGGTGCTGGGCAGAAAACCTTTGTGGTTTCCATTAGCAGGTGGATCCGTACGGTCATTTCCATGGCGTACATGGCTTCTGGTTTGCTTGTGCTTGACCATGTTCAGGGTCGTTGTACCAGGGGTGTGGCTTCTTCCTGGGCAGAAGCCCGAGGGGTTTCCCTGCAGGAAATGTGTTGGGCTGCTATCTGGGCTGATCAGGATACCTTTATCAACCCCTATCGGTTGAATGTCTCCCAATCTGCTGATGGGTCTTTTGGGGTTGGAGTTTTGTCTGTTGGTGTGTACGTTCGGGGTCATTAATGTTGTGCTTTTTGTTAATGCACTTCTGTCTATGTATGTCTCTTTGGGACCTCTCCCCATTGATGCTCTGGTATTCCTCATGAGGTAAGTACTAGGATGAGAAAGAGAGACCATGGAGGTAATGCTCTGATTACTTACTGGTAATCTGCATTACTCCTAGTCCTACTCTTCCTCGACACATTACTGGACGACCCTCTTCTCCCTCCCTGCGGGGAGAGTCCCATGCTCTGGCTTGGTTATAATGAACTGGGGTTCTGGGTGAGGGAAGGAGTTGTATGAAGAAAGAAATAAAGAAGGTCATGTATCAGAGGCGGCGCCTCATGAGGTAAGTACTGTGACGACGAAGAGCAGGACTAGGAGTAATGAAAATGACCGGTAAGTAATCGGAGCAATATAACACCCTCGGCTTAAAGGGCCACAAAAAGCAGTCTTGGAGTCACCTTTAGAGTTTCTTGCACATTACAAACCAAATGACTTAAGAAAAACAAGCAGTTTATCCTAGCTGTATTATTTTGTTTTCGCCCGTAATAAACGTAGGACATAAACACCAATATAGCCAGAATAAAAACAGCCGTGGGTGCTATACGTATCATATATTTACAAATACGTAAATCAAATCCGCATATTTTTATTTTCTATTTTACACACTAGCATTAGAGGCGTACGGGGGACCTTGGCGCAAGAATGGGAAGTGAAACGACATTCTGCCAGGAAGGGAGAGGTTTGCAGCATCCATTGCTTAGAGTGTTGTGGTTGGTTGCCAAGGACTGCAGGTTGCCAGAGCAACCAGGCCACTGCGAGATTTCAGGTGAGACCGATTTCTGTTTCGTCTGTTTTTTCTGTCTCCCAATTTCTGTATTAATGTGACTTACCTTACGCGAAAGCAAACGCTCCTCTTTGAGTTCAGATGTACTGTGTTCAAAAAAGCAAGTTATCGGGTGGTGAAAAGGTTCTGCTGCGTTCATGTGTTTTAGTTACAGTTTCTGTTTTTTTAACTGGATCACACGGGTGTTGCTAGGTCTGGAAAAGATCAGGGGCTAAGCTAATGTCGGGACTGGCGGGATTCAGGGCTAGCTATAGCCTTTTGGTTGTAGCCCCTGATCTTCTATCCGGGGCTACAACCAAAAGACCCAGGGCTAATGCCCTCTCAGCGCCCTCCCCAGCAACGGCTCTGCTGGATCAAGAGCAGTTTGGAATCATGAACGCTTGGATGTGTGGTCACTGTTCCTTGCCCAGCCATATTTGTCTGGGTACAAATCAAGAGGTTAATTTTCTGTGAGGTGGTGCGTTAAATGGAACATCTCCATTTATTTCTTTTTTTTATTGTGTTTTAGCTTACAAAAATAAGATTTTCACAAACAGTACTGTAAAGGAAACGAAAAAAGGAAATAATTGAATCGTGCAATACAGAAACAAAAACGCTTCCAATTCATTAATAACATTTAATCTAAGGTATAAACCAATAAGAGTCAATTAATAACATTTTACATGGAATGCGACCAAATAGTTAAAATTCAACTAGTTTGCCTAAAAAAACACATAAAAAACATACTGCGCCAACATTAGTTTCCCCACATCACCCTAACCCAAAACATCTCAGAAAAAAACATGCCCAACCCTCTAGTCCCCATGATGTCTCGATATACCCCCAGCCCCTTTGTCCCTGTACTGTCCCTGTATCCCATGGCCACCTACCCATATATTCATTGTAACCCCCCCTGGCTCCGGGCTATCGTTGCATACCCAACCCCTCTATGCCCCTCTACTCCCTTAGATAACACATCTAGTCCCTGTGATGTCACTTTGTGCCCTGTGTGTTGCTGTATTCTCCTACCCCTTGCCTATGTGATGTCGCTATGCATCCCTCTGTATTGCCCTCCCCTCTAGTCCCCGTGATGTCGCTGTAAACCCCACTGCGCCCATGTGTTAGTGTTCCCTGCCCCTTCCCCACGTTATTATGTATCCCTCTAGCCCCTCCGTCATGTCACTATAAGCCCGGTCCTCTGTTTCTGTGTGGCCCTTTGTGCCCGTTTGTCACTGTGTACCCATGCCCTCCTGTATCTGTAATACCGCTATATATCCCTCTGCATCGCCCGCCCCTCTAGTTCTCTAGAACCCGCTGTGCGCCCCACTGTGTCCATGTATTCGCTGTGCTCCCTGCCTTCCAGTTCCTCATGTTGTCGCTATGTATCCCTCGTACCCCCCGGTACAATATGACGCAACTATGTGCACAGCCCTTGCCTCCCTGCGGTGACGCAATACGCCCATCCTACCAGTCCCCTATGATATCTCTGTACACCCAGGCCCCTCTCGTATCCCACGTAGTGACCGTCTGCCCAGCCCCTCCAGTCCCCTTATGTCTCTGTATACCCAACCGCTCTAGTTCCGTAATGTCTCTCTGTACCCCGTGGTCCTGCATGCTTGCTTTTTGTCCCTACCATGGCTCCCCGCGATGTGTACCCAGCCCACCCAATCCTCATGTACCGTTCCTGGCATGTCCCTACTGTACGTAACTCACCAATTGCTTTGAAGCGCATTATGCTTAGGTGCTTTATGCATGAACCATCATATCAGATCACTACGCTTACTCCCTACTCTACACCATCACTCAATTAGAGTACAGCTATACCCCTCGATAAATTCGGCCTCACTGCTCACATACAAATACTACCCCACGAACAGCTCATCACTCTTATAAAACGCAGCTATATCCCATGGCAAACAGGCCTAGCTGCTCACATAAGCGTCCTACAGGCCTAACGCAGCCAGAACCAGGTCTGGGTGTCCACCCACCAGACTGCACATATTCAACTGATATCTCCACCACCACACCTAATGCTAGGATGCAGCTAGCATCAGGCAATTACACCAGCTGCACACATAACCGGTGCACCCACGCACCCTACAACACTAACTCTCTCTACTCGCTCCACTGACCTGGACTGCGGTCTGCGAGGGCGTTCAACCTACCAGCGCTTTGAGGTCATACCAATGATATATAGAGCGCTATATAAATGCCAAATAACATAACATAACATAAACACTGAACCCAAGTAATGTAGCCTCGGCTCCGCAAAAGCGGGACAAAGCAAGACAATGTGTTTGAGTGTTTCCACCGATTTGGCCATGCAAAACCTACAGTCGGTGTTAGTTACTAACTTGTCCCACTTGGGCCTCTGTTCCAGAGTAGAACATTTGTTCCGACGGAAGTGCAAGTAGATATCACAAATGTTTGGGCACGGAAACAAGGAGACAGTTTGCTTCCTTATGAATTTTGCATATTCCCCATAAAGGGACAGGCTTCCCAACAAATCCAAGGTTTCAGCCCAGTCTGCGGTGAACAATTTTCTCTTTGCCACCCCAGGAGCTGCCTGCAGCTCCTCAGGTGAGGACGCTATCAGAAATAAGAGCTCACACATAGTGGTCCTGTACTGACTCAGAGTAGAAGCCGATTGGTAGAAGAAAACTCACTGAGGCATTGGTATAGGGAATTCTTCAGAGGTTTTAAAATGTTGGCATATTCTGCCAGCTTCCTCCGCAAGGCTCTTGCCGCCAAATAAGTGAGTCCCAACTCATGTCTGACTACTGCATTGGGCACAGAATTGTTCAGGCCCAAGGTTCTTTTCCAGAGCTGCCCCTAAAGTATGTTAAGAGTGGCCCTATATCTAAGGAGACAATACCAAGTCCATAAAGTACTGTAGTTTCAACATTTTGGAGATAGAACCTGATCAAGGGTACCAAGGACTAGCAACATAGCTGTGAATATATTAGATTCATTTTGGTCAGTAGAGTTGTGAATCCCCCCTTAAAAAGAGCCTTCCAAGCCCCACTAGACTGATTGTTTAAGAGATTGAATCCTAGATATCTCATAGATGACCCCCGTTCCAGAGGCTCCACATGAAGGCTTTTGGCCGTCTTTTGGTTGAAAAAAATGACAACCTTAGATTATTGCCCATTATTTTTAGATAGTTTTGAACAGCGTAGTGGTGAAATAGGGCCAGTTTTCTGTGGAGACCAATCAGAGTCTTATGGAAAAGGATGACATCATCTGCAAAAGCTAGCCAGTCAAGTATTAATGTTCCCAATTTTACTGGATTTGTAGTTCCCGACTCCCACAAGGTGGCTATGTCCGAAACGTAAAGGTTGAAGAGGGTGGGGGCCACCACGTAACCCTGCCTGAGTCCCACAAAAGTGAGGACAGGTGCCAAGGTTGTCCCCTCCTCATCAACCTAACCCTTACGGACCAGTCACTATGCAGCAACACCAGGATCTGAACTATTTTCTGCGGCACATTCCACTGTAGAAATTTCCTCCACAGGGTCTTGCAACTAACTGTGTCGAAAGCGTTCAACATATATCTGGAGGCCATGTAAACAGGACCCACCATCCCCTTCTTTACTGTTGTAGATAAATGCGAGATTAAAGTGCCATTGAGGGAGGTGCCCATACCAGGTCGAAAGCCCACCTGAAATTTGCCGAGAAGGTTCAGAGCCCTGATCTGTTGGGAGATGTCGCTCAGCAATAGGGAGGCAAAGATTTTATTTTACTTGTTATTGTTATTGTTATTTTGCATTTATATAGCGCCTTATATACCATTGGTATGGTCTGAAGGCGCTGGTAGGTTGAACGCCCTTGGGAACCGAAGTTCATATCAGTAGAGAGAGTAGAGAGAGTCAAAAGGTGCGTGTGAGCACCAGGTATGTGTACAGCTCGTGCAGTATCAGTGTAATAGCTGCTTTCTAGCGGTAGGTGTGGTGGTTGAGAGGTCAGGAGTATGTGTTCGTTCTGGCAGGATTAATCCAGATCGGATGTGGCTGCGTTAGGCCTGAGGAGAACGCCTTGCTGGGGGGTGTGTAGCCAGCAGTGATTATTTAGAATGATGTGGAGTGAGCGGCGAATGTTGATATGAGAACAGTTATACCGAATGGTGTCATAGTATCTCTGTGTTCTAGTTGAGTGGTGATGTAAGGAAAGAGTAAGCGTGTTGGTGAGATATGATGGGTTTCATGCACTTTCAGAGACTTCTAATTCACAGGGAGGCTATTGAGGACACTTCTAAAATCAACTTTTACGGAGAGGCTATTGGGCACATTTCTAAATTTGACTTTTCACAGAGAGGCTATTGAGCACAATTCTGAATGCAACATTTCACAGCTATTGGGTGCACTTCTGAATTCAACTTTCTGAATGGAACATTTCACAGCTATTAGGTGCACTTCTGAATTCAACTTTCTAAATGTACTTCTAAATTCAACTTTTCACAGAGAAGCTATTGGCTACACTTCTAAATGCAACTTTCTAAATGTACTTCTAAATTCTACTTTTCACAGAGAGGCTATTGGGCACTCTTCTAAATTCTACTTTTCACAGAGAGGCTATTGGGTACACTTCTGAATTCCACTTTTCACAGAGAGGCTATTGGGCACACTTCTGAATTCAACTTTTCCCGGAGAGGCTATTGGGTACACTTCTATATTCTACATTCCACAGAGAGGCTATTGGGCACACTTCTAAATTCAACTTTTCACAGAGAGGCTATTGAGCACAATTCTAAGTGCAACATTTCACAGCTATTGGGTGCACTTCTGAATTCAACTTTCTAAATGTACTTCTAAATTCTACTTTTCACAGAGAGGCTATTGGGCACACTTCTATATTCTACTTTTCACAGAGAGGCTATTGGGCACACTTCTAAATTCAACTTTCCATAGAGAAGCTATTGGGTACATTTCTAAATGCAACTTTCTAAATGTACTTCTAAATTCCACTTTCCACAGAGAGGCTATTGGGCACACTTCTGAATTCAACATTTCACAGCTATTGGGCACACTTCTAAATTCAACTTTCCATAGAGAAGCTATTGGGTACATTTCTAAATGCAACTTTCTAAATGTACTTCTAAATTCTACTTTCACAGAGAGGCTATTGGGCACACTTCTATATTCTACTTTTCACAGAGAGGCTATTGGGCACACTTCTAAATTCTACTTTTCAGAGAGGCTATTGGGCATACTTTTAAATTCTACTTTTCACAGAGAGGCTATTGGGCACACTTCTAAATTCTACTTTCTACAGAGAGGCTATTGGGCACACTTCTGGATTCAACATTTCACAGCTATTGGGCACACTTCTAAATTCAACTTTCCATAGAGAAGCTATTGGGTACATTTCTAAATGCAACTTTCTAAATGAACTTCTAAATTCTACTTTCACAGAGAGGCTATTGGGCACACTTCTAAATTCTACTTTTCAGAGAGGCTATTGGGCATACTTTTAAATTCTACTTTTCACAGAGAGGCTATTGGGCACACTTCTACATTCTACTTTCTACAGAGAGGCTATTGGGCACACTTGTGAATTCCACTTTTCACAGAGAGGCTATTGGGCATACTTCAAATTCAACTTTTCACAGAGAGGTTATTGGGCACATTTCTAAATTCAACTTTCCACAGAGAAGCTATTGGGTACACTTCTAGATGCAACTTTCTAAATGTACTTCTAAATTCAACTTTCCACAGAGATGCAATTGAGTACACTTGTGAATTCCACTTTCGCAGAGAGGCTATTGGGCACACTTCTAAATTCAACTTTCCACAGAGAGGCTATTGGGCACACTTCTAAGTTCAACTTTTCACAGAGAGGCTATTGGGCACACTTCTAAGTTCAACTTTTCACAGAGAGGCAATTGGGCACACTTCTAAATTCTACTTTTCACAGAGAGGCAATTGGGCACACTTCTAAATTCTACTTTTCACAGAGAGGCTATTGGGCACACTTCTAAGTTCAACTTTTCATAGAGAGGCTATTAGAGATGCCATCTAAGTGCGGCATATGCTAACAATCACATTTCTGCCTAGATGTGGCGCAGGCTAATCAGTGTGGTTCTCTAGGGCAATGGTGCTGGTTAACATTAGACTGCAGGCCATTGAAAGGTAAGTGAGAGTGGCAGGAGCTTTCTGGAGTAGAGTAATTGCTCTACTCCCCACCCAAGCCAGCACTTACAGTTTTGTCGGTGTCTGGTGGCTTCCTTGGCTTCCTCTGCGGACACCTGCTGACACTTCCTGGAGCCGCCCTTGGCCTTGGGGCCCTTAGCCGGTGGGGCTGCCGGGCAGAGGGCTGCCCTGGGAGGACCTGTGATGAAAGGCTCGCGGCCCAATGAGAGCGGGGGTGGGCGGGTTGGGAGGCGGGAGGGGAGCGGGAAACAGGAAGAGGGTGCGGGGTGGGAGAGGGACGCTCCGAGGGCCTGGGGGCCCAGTTGGCTCCAAAATCGGAGGCATGCCCAGAAGGGCTTCCTTACCTCGCGTCGGCCGCCTGCACTGAAATGCAGGGGCCGCCGCGAGGAGGGTTGCTAGACCCTTCCAGCTGGGGCTCACGGCCCAATCAGAGCGGGGGTGGGCGGGTTGGGAGGCGGGAGGGGAGCGGGAAACAGGAAGAGGGTGCGGGGTGGGAGAGGGACGCTCCGAGGGCCTGGGGGCCCAGTTGGCTCCAAAATCGGAGGCATGCCCAGAAGGGCTTCCTTACCTCGCGTCGGCCGCCTGCACTGAAATGCAGGGGCCGCCGCGAGGAGGGTCGCTAGACCCTTCCAGCTGGGGCTCACGGCCCAATCAGAGCGGGGGTGGGCGGGTTGGGAGGCGGGAGGGGAGCGGGAAACAGGAAGAGGGTGCGGAGTGGGAGAGGGACGCTCCGAGGGCCTGGGGGCCCAGTTGGCTCCAAAATCGGAGGCATGCCCAGAAGGGCTTCCTTACCTCGCGTCGGCCGCCTGCACTGAAATGCAGGGGCCGCCGCGAGGAGGGTCGCTAGACCCTTCCAGCTGGGGCTCACGGCCCAATCAGAGCGGGGGTGGGCGGGTTGGGAGGCGGGAGGGGAGCGGGAAACAGGAAGAGGGTGCGGGGTGGGAGAGGGACGCTCCGAGGGCCTGGGGGCCCAGTTGGCTCCAAAATCGGAGGCATGCCCAGAAGGGCTTCCTTACCTCGCGTCGGCCGCCTGCACTGAAATGCAGGGGCCGCCGCGAGGAGGGTCGCTAGACCCTTCCAGCTGGGGCTCACGGCCCAATCAGAGCGGGGGTGGGCGGGTTGGGAGGCGGGAGGGGAGCGGGAAACAGGAAGAGGGTGCGGGGTGGGAGAGGGACGCTCCGAGGGCCTGGGGGCCCAGTTGGCTCCAAAATCGGAGGCATGCCCAGAAGGGCTTCCTTACCTCGCGTCGGCCGCCTGCACTGAAATGCAGGGGCTGCCGCGAGGAGGGTCGCTAGACCCTTCCAGCTGGGGCTCACGGCCCAATCAGAGCGGGGGTGGGCGGGTTGGGAGGCGGGAAACAGGAAGAGGGTGCGGGGTGGGAGAGGGACGCTCCGAGGGCCTGGGGGCCCAGTTGGCTCCAAAATCGGAGGCATGCCCAGAAGGGCTTCCTTACCTCGCGTCGGCCGCCTGCACTGAAATGCAGGGGCCGCCGCGAGGAGGGTCGCTAGACCCTTCCAGCTGGGGCTCACGGCCCAATCAGAGCGGGGGTGGGCGGGTTGGGAGGCGGGAGGAGAGCGGGAAACAGGAAGAGGGTGCAGGGTGGGAGAGGGACGCTCCGAGGGCCTGGGGGCCCAGTTGGCTCCAAAATCGGAGGCATGCCCAGAAGGGCTTCCTTACCTCGCGTCGGCCGCCTGCACTGAAATGCAGGGGCCGCCGCGAGGAGGGTCGCTAGACCCTTCCAGCTGGGGCTCACGGCCCAATCAGAGCGGGGGTGGGCGGGTTGGGAGGCGGGAGGGGAGCGGGAAACAGGAAGAGGGTGCGGGGTGGGAGAGGGACGCTCCGAGGGCCTGGGGGCCCAGAAGGGCTTCCTTACCTCGCGTCGGCCGCCTGCACTGAAATGCAGGGGCCGCCGCGAGGAGGGTCGCTAGACCCTTCCACCTGGGGCTCACGGCCCAATCAGAGCGGGGGTGGGCGGGTTGGGAGGCGGGAGGGGAGCGGGAAACAGGAAGAGGGTGCGGGGTGGGAGAGGGACGCTCCGAGGGCCTGGGGGCCCAGTTGGCTCCAAAATCGGAGGCATGCCCAGAAGGCAACCAGGAAGATGACCCCCTGGAAGCGCAAACAGCGTTTTCTGACGCTGAGCTTAATATGCTCGCAGACACCCTGGCCCAGCATGCAGACATCATCAGGTCTACCGACATGAAGCATGCGGCCCAGATGAAAAAGAAGCAAGTCTGGCAGGAGGTTGCCCAGAGGGTGTCGCTGTGGGAACCACCCCACGGACTGTGCGCGACTGTCACAAGCGTTGGGATGACCTCTGCCTCAGGGTGAGGAACATCCTGGCAGACAACAAGAGGTCCGCCATGGCGAGAGGCGCGGGGCCACACTCACCAGCGAAGCTGATGCCATGGGAGGAGACAGCCAGTACATTCATAAATCCCGAGTCCATAGAGGGATTTGGAGAGCTGGAGATGGGCGCCGCATCATCCCCAGAAGAAGGTGAGTGACCCATCACATCCCTGTAGGGCAAACCATGATGTGGCACAAGTGACGTGGAAGTGAGATAAGGCAAGGCAATGCATGTCCCAGGCCCACATCAACATATACAGTCAAGAATGTGTGCCACACCCTGCCACACACAAATGCATGCTGAGTGCCAATCCCAATCCCAACACACGGGCAACATGATTCGACCGTGCCCATGTAACTCACCACACAGATACCATACCAATGCCATGCCAACAACCATGCAATGTTTGCCCACATGCCCCCTCAGAACACCAAATGCCACACCCCTGTAAGAATTGGATGCATGAATGTATGAACATATCACAGCGCTATAGAATATCGCTGCCATGTGACACCATCACTGATGACCTGCATCTCTTCTATCCCCCAGGCACCGATGAGGAACCTGGCAGGCAGGACAGGGGTGCAAGTGCATCTACATCACAGCAAGGGACCAGGGCCACCGCCACCCCCAACCCCCAGCCCGAGAAACTGCCCAGACCAACAGGCAGTGTGCCAGACCAGGCAGAAACCCAGCAGGAAACACCTGCAGCCAGAGTCCAGCAGCAGCCACCCACAACAGTGGGAGGCGTTTCCGTTCCCGCACCGCCAACCACCGCGGACGTTGCAGATGCTGATGTGGAGAACGAGGGTGACACAGTCGTGTTCACCACACCCACCTCAAGCCCCATTACTAGCCCCCCCCCCCTACAGAGGCCGACATCAGCAACGATCCCTGCCTCCACGACTCGGACCTCGGAGAGTCTGACATATGCCTCTTCGAGGAGGACAGTTCCCTGGACGTGGGCCCCACGCAAGCACCATCCACCACCCTGGCTGCCACCACCCTGGCTGCCACCACCCTGGCTGCCACCACCCCGGCCACCAGCACTCCCGCTACCAACGACTCCTTTGAGGCTCGCCTGTCGAGGGTTGAGGCACGACAGGAGTCGATGCTAGACCTACTGTGGCAACATATTGCCGATGAGAAGGACTCCATGAGGGCCATCGCTACAGCCATCGCTGCTAACACTGCTGCTGTTGAGGCGTCCACAACTGCCCTGAGGGAGTGTCTGGGGGCACTCACGCAAGCCCTGATGTCCAACCTGCCTCAAATGCAGCGCCCACACCTTGGAGCAGGCATGGAACTGGCCACTGACATGTCCACTGATACAACCCCTTCGACCTCAGCCCACTAAAGCCCCATGCGGATGACCCGGAGGAGTGCACAGCGCTTGGACATGCCACCCCCGGGTTCCAAAAAAGAGAAGAAGTAGAGTGGGCAGACAATGCCGTTGGACAAATGGACGCTGGACAAGGGAACAGTCTTTGGTGTACATTCAGGGACATTTGGGGTTTGTAGGGTGGGTGAGGGAGTTCAACAGGGTATTTTTGGGGTTTGTAGGGTGGGTGAGGGAGTTCACTGGGGGTCGTGAGGGGAATGTTTACATTATTACGTGTCTGAAAAATACGCCTGTTGCGTTCAAGAAAATCAATTGCTGGACATACTTCATTTTGTGCATGTACATTTAATGTGTGATGGTGTACAGTGGCGAACTTCAAACAAAACAAGTGTGCATGTCCACATGCAGCCAGTGTGTCAATGGCACATGGCTTTCATGGTCCCTGTGTTTCAGAAGTATTTGTGGATTAGTGCTTGGCGTACAGCATGGTTATCCCGTGCATCACGTACTGGCAAGGGGGCTCCTTCGCCTCCGTCTCCATCCCCTTCATCCTCACAGGGCCCATTCATGTCAATGTCAGGTGGCAGTGGTACATTCCTGCGGACGCACATGTTGTGCAGCATGACACAGGCCATGTTGATCTTTGCCACCTTCTCAGGCCTACAACACGGGTACGGGCGTGCACATGATTGTACTCCTCTTCATGGCTGTTCTGTGGGTTCCGCACAGGGGTAAGTAGCCACAGCCTCAAGGGATATCCTCCATCACCTGCAAGCACTCTGAACTGCCACCTTCAGGGAGCACAGTCATGGTGGCAGCTATTTAGTGTGGGCATGCACATGTCCCTGTACGTATACAAAATAGTCACCTAGATGCAATGTATACTGTAATGAGGTGTGGTAGTCTGGATGGCGTTCAATAGATGATGCAGGGTGTAATCATGCATGCTGAGGCAGATGTGCTGTGGTAGAGCGACAATGTTTAGCCTCCAATTCATGCTGTATATTCTTCACTATGCATGGTCACACTAGCCACATTGCCACAGTTGCCATCCTGTTCAGTCATGCATTGCTTGCCATCACCATGGTGGCCTGGTTGTGCCTCTTGCTTGTTGTCATCCATATGCATTATTTGTGATATGTGGCCCAGTGATGTGTCATGTTCCGTTTGGCTGGTTCAGGTGAGGAGTGTTTAGCTCAGCATGCATTCTCCAATCACTGGCTATTGCCACCCAGGTGCAGTATTCCCCCCTTTCCCACTCAGGTGCAGTATCCCCCCCCTTTCCCACCCAGGTGCAGTATCCCCCCCCTTCTGAATCCCCAGACGTCAGTACCCCACAGCACAGCCAGGAGACAGTTGTGCAACTCACCAAGCAGCCAGGCACGTGGTCCAGCATGTTGCTCCATGTGACGGGGTAGCGTGGAGTTGCGCAGTACCATGGCATCATGTGTTGATCCAGGAAATCGGGCGCAGCAATGGGTGATGATCTTGCTGGAGTCACGTACCATTTGCATATTGATGGAGTGGTATAGCTTGCGATTGCGGTACACCGCCTCTATGGCATGGGGGACTACCAATTCCACATGGGTGCAGTCGAGGGCACCAACACAATTGGGCATGCCTGCCAGTGCATTGAAGCCTACTTTGGTTTTGGCTATCTCCTGGGCAGTCCGTGGTAGGGATATGTGGGTGCTTGCGTGCTTCAGGAGGGCATCCAGCACTTGGTTCAGCATGCGTGAAAATAGTGGTTGTGAAATGCCATGCAGCTGGCCCACTGTGTGTTGGTAGGTGCCTGTGGCCAGAAAGTGTAGCACAGACACCACCTTTAGTAGCAGGGGGATGGCAGTGTGTATTTCTATGAGGCTGGCAATGTCATTCTGTATCATGTCCACTATGGTGGTGATGGTGTCATGGTCCAACCGGTACAGGGTGTGGATCTGCTCAGGGGTTAGGTTGAAAGGGCTGGGTCTGGTGCGAGGAATTGGTGGTTGCCTACGAGGCACTGCTGCCTGCGCTGATGGTAATTGCTGTGCCTGTCTCACTCTCCTTCTCCTCATGTGTCTCCTCTGTGCTGCCTGTTGTTGCTGCTGTTGTAGTTGTTGCTGCTGTAGTTGTTGTTCTTGTTGCTGTTGTTGCTGTAGTTGTAGCAGTATGGGCATGTCCTCCAGCGCCATGATTGCAACAGCTAGTAGTAGCATTTTGGTGTTGGAAGGGGTGTGGTGTGTGGGTGTGCTCATTTTATACTGGGACAGCCTCCATTGCCTCCACCTGTGGGGATTGTGTGCACCTGTGGCAGTTGCCTTGTATCCTGATTGCTGTTTGCGGGTGGTCCGCAATGCCTGTATGGCTGGCATTGTGCAGCCCGTGATTACCGGCTTCGCGATGCCGGTATTTACATGTCTGCGTGGGTTGGCATTTCCCCCTATTACGGCATGCCAGTATCTACTCCCTGAAGGGGCGCGTGTACGCGCCTATGGTGCTATTAGCGGCACAGTTATTTAGGGTGCCGCTAATACCGGGTTTGCTGGCCGGAATACAACGGAGCGGTAAACGATGCCGGTATTACTATACCAGCATCATTTTTGCCTTACCGCCTACCCCGTAATGAGGCCTGATGTGTTGGTAAGTGCGTGACTGAGAGGTGCAATTTCCTCCAGCACCTATTCTGAAGGGGGAACTGTCAGGCTTCAAAGGGCATCAAAAAAATCCTTTGTTGAAAACCAAACCAGGAGAAGGCAGTTGGCTGTGGGGGTCTGCAGCACCACCCCCACATATGACAAATCCTCCCCATTGACATTAAAAGACTTCTTCAGTTTAAGACATTTTTCCCAGCACCCTGAATAAGTAGTAATTTTGTATAATGCAAGTTTGTCATGTGATTTTCAGACAAATGTAAAGAGACCAAGTGCACGTTTCTGGTGCTGTGTGAATTGAAATGGCCAGAAAAGACGAATTTCTGGCTGAACTATAATTGGCATAAATATGAAACTAGGTGGAAAGATGCAAAATGTAATGATGAACATGTGTAATCATTGGCAGAATTGTAACGATTATGCATTTGATGAAAAGGGCAAAAATGTGCCAGAAGGCGATGTTTCCTCTCACAGAGTCAGAGATTGGTGTATCCAATTCACTGTGACCCATTGACTCCGTATATCAACTTCTTAAGGCGGTGGCTAGTATAAGTTTGAAGTTTTCATTCATAACTCATTTTGTTTAAAATGTAGACTTGAGAGACAAAAAAGGTCAAAAATGCAAACACACAAGTGATGCCCTTTCCTCTGAACCAATACTCCCGGGCGGGGGGCAGATGACAGGCTGTCCTATTCCAGGATAGGAGTAATTCCAGAGGACTTGACCCAGATGGTAAAATAGATGATGTCATTTTGGCTATATAAGTGGAACACAGGGAGACACAAGAGATAGATCCAGTTATATCCAGGAGATCCAGGTCCATTCCGTTCCATCCATCCATCCATCTACAGCAAGATACCCAGATTCCAGATGAGACACACACACACAAATCCAGGGAGACAGCAAAAAGAGGACAGAGGTAGCTGATTCCATCCAAGAGAGAGCAGTAACCAGACCTTTCCTAGCTGACCCCATCTAGGGGAGTGCAGTGACCACACCTTGGCCTAGCTGCCCAGAATTCCATTCAGGAGAGCGCACTGACCAGATCTCTTATCCGAGCTGTCGGAGTGACCTGACCCTTCGTTAGCAGTCCAGAATCCCAAACTCAAGCTTACATTGTGAGTAGCAAATAACCCCAGTCCCAAAGTGCATATCCAGCTCTTTTGTCTCTTGCATCCCATTGAAAATCCCATTCAAAGTCCCAAATTGCCAGTATAACCAATTCACCTTTCCATAGACTAATCTGTATTAGCCTGTGTATGTTAGTGTATGCCTTCTATAAGTCTTTCAGTTGTCCATGTAAATCCTTAGTATCATTTTGAAGTAAATCAATTAATTCCCCTATAAAGAGATTCACAGTGTGAGTTGGTTGACATTCAAAATTAACCACCTTGTGCCAAGTGCCATTCATTAATAACTATAGTCATTAAAATATAGCTAAACATAATTAGTCTTTGTCCAGTAGAGCAATCGGTCTGAAAAGTTTCGGATCAGACATGTCGCCCTTATTGTAGATGGGTATTACGATCGATTGTTTTCAAGTAATGGGGATCCTACCCACCCAGTATATACTCTTGTAAAGCGTCAACAAAGGGCCCACCCATACTTCGGGATCCTGCTTAAAGAGCATTGGCGGAATGCCATCAGGACCCGGAGCTGCAGAGGCCTTTGCCCTCCCTATGGCCCACCGTACATCCCCTTCATCCCAGGCGCAAACCCACCAATCATTCTGGCCCATGTTAAGAGACAAACACTCAACCTCACCCTTAGGTCGAGCAAATTTGTTCTGCGAGTAAGCCAAACAAATATGCTCTGGTATGTCACACCCCTTCTCAACAGCAGGCTATTAGTAGTTTGCTTCACCGTAGACTAGAAGTTGGCATGATTATTCCCTGCCAAAGTTTGAAGTATCGCCTGATTTGCTGCAATGTGAGCTTCTCACCTTCATTGACCAACAGTTGTATTATAGCGGGCTTGAATTTTGTTCATAGCTACTGCTTATTTTAAGAGGCAAAAGGGAGGCAAGGCGTAAAATCCTGCCTTTTACATTTTTTACCCAGGGCGATGGTACCATCATATCGTTGTCTGTGTCTTTTGTTAGTGTTTTGTTTTTACCCTTACTCACCATATGGGCCAAACATGTGTGCATTGAGGGATTAAAAGACTCCACTGAAGAAAAACTGTCGGTCAAGCTTCACCCCGACTTTATCATGTAGTTGAAGATGTTCCGAACATTTTTACAGTTTACCGCATTCCATCTTACTGTCAGGCCACCACTGGCCGGCGAGATGAATGCTGTAGCTAACTCCATTGGGAAGAGCTCAAGTTGTAAATGCGGCGTAAGAAGTAAGTGGAAATGGTTGCTACCTGCAGACAAGCCCGTCGTAAGGGGTTCGCAACGAGATAGCAGGGGGGAGGAGACAAAAAAATGATCGATCCACAATCTATTAGTTCGCCTGGACCAAGTGTAAAAATTCCCCATTGACTTCTCTGCAGGCAAACAGATTCTCATGCACCAATTATACAGATGATTTAACCATATAGTTGGTGGCGCTTCATCCCCCAGTTGAGGGTTGAAGGACCACATATCTTGTTCTTTTGTCTCACAACCCGCCACACAATGATCATTGAGACCCCCCCACCCGAAAATAACAATATCACTGTTAGCCCTATCCAACCACCCCTCCAGCAACTCATCAGGCCCTCCAGAAAAACCTTCAACGCATACTTTGTGGGATTCCAATATGTATTAACCAGGAGTAAGTCTTCAGGATTGTCCCTAAATGATACACTCACTGCCAAAAAGTCATCCAGAAGAGTTGTAACCGCATAGTGATGACACTTCACCCTCAAGTCAATTGCAATGACCAGACGCCCTAGCAAGCGGCCTCTGCTGTCCCTAGTTGCCTCCATGCAGTAAGTGTGAAAGCCATGGAGCACAAAGGTGTTCATAGCCATCATCTCCTGAAGGGAAATTTAGCATCTCCCACACATGTTTGTAACCCCCTAGTTACATTTGCAAAGCGACATACATTCCTGGACACAAGTTTACACTTCCCATCCTGTTTAATAATCTTTATTAAGATTATAAGAAGTAAATACAATGCGTATTAGTAACATTGCAGAAATACACAAAGAAAGAACCAAAGTCGCACAATTATCCCGGGGAGTATGAATATAAAAAACGCAAAACTAATATTAAGTGTGTACTTAAGTGAGTTAAGCTATAAGAATAACTGCGCAGGGAGGTAAAGTAGTAATAAAATCTGCAATGAAATTGAAGATCATATATAAAAACGTACAGGGGGGCAGACAGTGTGCAGACATGAGAACAAAGGCAAGGAGGGAGGGGAAGAGGGGTGTGAGGGAGGAGGTGCGCATAGCAGTAGGAAGAGTGTCTTGGTAGATGGCCATACATAGTTGCATTCTTTGTACGTGACAAATGTTATTTCACCATCCCCTGGTGGGTAGGGTGCGCGAGTCCTTCCAGTTGGTGGTGATGAGCTTCAAAGCCAGGACGATTAACAAATCATAAAGCTTAGCAGAGGCATTCAATTCAATGTTAGTGACCGCCAGGCTACCCAAGAAAATATTCGTAAAAGAATGTGGGACATCAACAGTAAAAATAAGTTTGAGGGATTTCCAAATATCTTGCCAAAACTTAAATACATATGGACAGTTAAAACATGTGCTTATAGGAGGCAGGGGTACCACCGCACAACCAGAATTTATCATCAGCATCTTTCTTGGATTTGGATAGTTTCAAGGGGGTATTAAATGCTCTATGAGTGAAGAATGATAGATGTTGTGTTATGTTGGCAGATGCAGATATGCCCCTGATCCTGGCATATAATAGACACCATTTTCTGTCGTCAAGAGCACAACCCAAGTCATTTTCCCATATCAAGTGTACAGGCCAAACAATACTCTTAGAAGTCAGAGCATTATAACATTTTGAAGCCTTGACATCGGAAACCGTGGTGAGTTGAAATAATCTAGAGGGATCAGGTGAGAGGATGGTATTTGAGAAATGATGGAGTGCGTCTAAGCATGAATTAACCAAATTGTTATAAAAGTTGAAGTCTGAAGCGGGGTGAATGGAGAAAATATGTCTAAATTGTTGAAAGGAGAGAATAGAGGGGCCATTAACAATTTGCTAAATAAATCTGATGCCTTTATTTAACCAGGATTTATGGTGTAAAGCTCTGTTATTAATAGTAATATTTTTATTATGCCAAAGTAACTTGGAGGGGGTTTTAGTATGAGGTAAAATAAACAATCTTAGCGAAGAGATAGATGCCTTAATGGGGTCAGCAAGAGCCATAGAAGAGTAGCTGAATATATATGTGAGGTCAGTTACTTCATAGGGATATACCAAATGTTTTTCTAGCAAGCACCAAGAGGGAATGTCTGAGAACTGAGGGGGAGTGAACCAATAGCAGGATTGTTTTAGGAGAAATGCAGAATGATAAGATTTGAAGTCCGGGAACCTGACCCCTCCCATGTCATACAGAGCTTTTAACTTGGCAAACTCTTAGTAAGGGAAAGAAGGATGAAGATTGACAGTTAATTATTATTTTTATTTTTTTAATGTTTTTATTGGTTTCAAAATTATACACAGTAAAACACAGCAAACATCGCTAACATTAAAAAAATTCCTCCATTCCCCCACAATTCTTTTCAATATTAAGAATAATTAAAAACAAAGAGAGAAAAACAAAGAAAAAAAAAAAGAAGAAAAGGAGAGGGAAAAAAAGGAAAAGGAAATACCATCCTACCCAATCAGACAACCTCCGGAGTCTTCTAATAAGCAAAGAGTTCAAACCTCACTCAATCAGCAGACAGGACAAATTCCAAAATTTTCATAGCCGCAATTACCAATCGAGTCTGGTCACCAATTTTCACCCATTTCCACCAATTCCCTAGGCTAAGAGTTTGCCCCATAGATTTAAATTCATCTAGAAAAAATCTTCTGGTCTGTGTTAAGGCCGTACATACCATTACTAAGTACATTGGGGTTTCCACTGAGTCTCTATCATGACAATATCTACACTGGGCATTTACCACCCCTGGTGTTTTCCGCCGCCATTGAACCTCCTTCGTATTTAAGATGTTCAAACGGCATCTTAATAACACATCTCTATATCTTTGTGATGGACTGGGGACAGGAGTAGAGAAGTTTAACGAGGGAAATGAACTGTTCACCACAGCCATGGCATTGAGGGGATCGAAACATAAAGTCCCAATTGACCCGATCAAAAGCTTTTTCCGCATTGAGTGTGATAGCGGCATATCCTTGTTTATCTTTTTTGTCTTTGGAGACAACGTGAAGAGTATCAAATAATAATCTAGCATTAGCTGAGATGTTTCGTCCCTTCACATATCCCGCTTGATCGGATTTGATCAAGGCAGGAAGAGACGATTCAATTCTGTTGGTGATGATTTTAGCAAATGTTTTGCTTTCAACATTGATGAGAGAGATTGGTCGGTAATTATTGGGGAGAGTGGGGTCTTTATCTGGTTTGGAGAATAAGATGAGAAGAGCCTCAGAGAAGGAGCGAAAGGAGGATTTCTGGGAAATAAAGTAGGAGAATAGTGATTTGAGTTTAGGGGTAAGGTAATGGGCCAGACTATCATAACATTTGGTAGAAAAACCATCTGACTCAGGGCTTTACCTTTACCCAAGCCTTTTATGGCGCAGGAGATTTCTGGAAGTAAAATATCACCTTCTGTCTGTTTGAGGATACAAATGGCTATTTATATTACTAAGAAAAGTGTCAATATTTTTGGAGGGGGCATTAGAGTTAGGAGTGTATAAATCTGAATAAAATTGTTTAAAACAATTTAAGATATCATCAGGTGAGTAAGGGAAGTGCCAGATGTATCTTTAATGTGAGATATGTAAGTTCTTTCTTTCCTGGTTTTAAGATAAGAGGTGAGTGACTTACCAGCCTTGTTTGAGGTTTGATAAATCTTGGTCTTGTATTTTAAAATAGTCCCTGCAGATAATTCAGTGATCTCATTGTTAATTTGGAAGCGTAAAGCCATGACCAGATGAAGATTTGTTGCATTGGAGTCCTGATAATGTTTTTCAGCATTAGTCAACTGGGTATAGATATCCTTGGGATGTTTTTTTACATAACCTCTTTTTAATTTACCTGAATAAGCCATAATAGGCCCCCTAAGCACAGTTTTGAACGCATCCCAATTGTTCACTACTGAGGTGTCAGTATCATGGTTTTTGGCAAAGAATTGTTATAGGAACACTTGAACAGATCCAGTAAACTGCTGGTCTTGTAACAAATAATTGTTGAATCTCTGTTTGGATGATGGCTTTTTGATATCCTCAAAGTTGAAGGCAGTACACGCAGGGTCATGGTCGTAAATAACAATATTAGAGATTGAAGAGTCAATAATAGTACCCATAAGAGATTTGGAAGAAAAAATGTAACCGAGGCAGGGGGAGAGTATCATGTGGAGGGGAGTGAAATGTGTAGTCTAATTGTGCCGGGTGGGAGAGCCCCCGTGAGTCAAATAGACCCGTTTCAGCGAGACAACATAGAAAGGATTTGTGGGTTTTAGAAGTTTTGAACACACAATTAGATTTCCGATCTAGGAAAGGATCAAGGACTTGATTAACGTCACCACACACAATGAGATTGGTGAAATTATTCTGGAGAATCATTTGTTTAATGGAAACCCAAAAGTGAGAATCGGGAAGGGTAGCACCATAAATGTTCAGGATGGAAACATGCACAGACCCAATCAAAAGCTTGACCCATACCCAGCGCCCGTTAGTGTTAGCATCTTGGCCCAGAATTTTGAAAGAAAGTTTCTTGCTTAGAAGTATAGCGACACAATATTTCTTGCCAACCGCAGGACTAGCAATGACCTCTTTGACCCAAAGGGATTTGAGCTTCATCGCCTCCACTTTTGATAGATGTGTCTCTTGTATACATGCTAGTGATGGCTTAAATTTGTTGAGATGGGATAAAATCTTGCGCCTCTTTATTGGATTGTTGCAACCATTAATGTTCCAAGTGACTCATTTAAATACCATCAGAAAAATTAGGTAATGTTAGGGTCAGGGTATTAGCCTGTAATGAACTCATAGTGTAAGTAAACCAATATGAAATGATACATGCCAGAGCAATATGAAACAGTAAAGTAATGATACGATTGGGACCTCCCAATTCAAGGATAAGACACAAAAGGAAAACATAAAAGGATGAGGGGTTAGGGAGGGGAAGTCTGATCACGGAGAGGAGTATATTATATATATAAGTATAATATAAGAGTTCGGGGAGGAGGGCGAGGGGATGTAGAGTTTCTTAATGGACCTATGTGATGAGTTTGCTGTATGTTGAATGATGTCTCTGTCGGTAGATGAAGTATCTCAGGCAGAAGCTTTTGCAGAAATGCTATGGGGTCTGTGCCTTCACAGCCTTCAGGCAGGCTAGAAATGTGTAGGTTGTTGCGTCTACTTCGATTTTCCAAATCTTCATTGTGTCTCTGGAGACCTTTAATAGTTTTTTCAAGCTGCGCCACCCTGGGGGAGACATCCTCCACAAGACCTACTCTTCCCTCAACCTCCTCCATTCTGTCTTCAACGCCCTTCCATCTGTTATACAATTGTTAAAGCTTTTGATTGGTGGTCTCAATAAAGGGCTTTAATGCTCTGATTTTGTGTAGGATGGTTTTAAAGGCAGGCTCCACTGAGCTGAGTGGAGGCGGTGAATCAATTTTCAGCCTTTTCAGGTTAGCTGACTGGTGGTTGGTGTCCTTAGTGACAGGTATCGTCTTCTGGCTATTTTTGCTAGTTGCCATTATAACATGAGGCACCAAAAATAAGATACCACAGATGAGAACAGCTAATTTGAAGGTGCAGCAGATGTATAGCTAAGCAGTGGGTCCAGCAAAGAGGTATGTGCTAGATGAAGCAAGATGGCCACTTTAGCACAATTTTTCATCCCTGGTGGTCATCTTAGTAGCCAGTTTGTGAGTGTCATGACCTTATACCATGACCCGGACAATCTGGCCACTGCCCATGGCCACAGGCTATACCTCAGTCACCAAAGGTATATCACAATTTTTTGTACCTACATTATGACACTTATCAAAAAATAAAACACTGACACATTTGCAAAACCATGCTTTAATGTCCTTGCCAATGCTCCTTACACGAGTTTGCTTGAAATCCACCCATGTTTTATTTTTTCAAAATTGTCAAAATATGTACATACAATAGTCATACAACGTAGCCCCCACTTGAGAAAATTCATTCAGTTTTTATCCAACACTGAAGGTTGGGTCTATAATCTTTCTTAAAACATTCATCCACATTCGTCAAACGGCAACAAAAATGTTGAGACCCCCGCTTCTAATTTCACCACACTTGAGAAAATCCAACCAAACTTTAGAAAAACATTTATATCTAGATCTAAAATCTTTTTGCAAACTTTTGTGTAGATTCGTCAAATAGCACCACATTTATAAGCCTTTACATTATTTTGGGACCCCCCTCTAATTTTGCCCCCTCTTGACAGAATCCCACCAAACATTCCAAACCATTATATCTCGATCCAAAATCGTTTTGCCAACTGTTGTGCAGATCCGTCAAATGGCACCACATTTATAAGCCTTTACAACATTATGGGACCTCCCCCCTCTAATTTCCCCTCCTCTTGAGAAAATCCCACCAAACCTTAGAAAAGCATTTATATTTCGACCTGAAATCTTTTTGCAAACTTTTGTGTAGATCCGTCAAATGGCACCACATTAATAAGCCTTTGCAATATTTTGGGACCCCCCCTCTAATTTTGACCCTCTTGACAGAATCAACAAACGCGCGTATACAGCTACGATAAATCTACCATTTCTTGCAGCAGTGATCGTGGGACTCTGCACGAGGAGGATGATGGCCAGGGCCCGGATTTGTCTACCTAGGACCAGCCTTTTGGGGATGCCTGATGACCTGGTCAGGGAGTGGGAGGATGACCTTACATCACCCACCCTGAGCTCCCAAGCACTGAGCCTCTTGGAAAAGGTGCTCAATGTCCTGCATTTTCTGGCCACTGGGCCATTTCAGCAGACAACTGCTGCCATAGTTGGGGGCATTTCACAGCCCACGCAGTCACGCTGCCTACACCATATGTTGGCAATCATGACTGTACGTCCCTCAGTCTGCAGGCACATCTACATGCCCAGAACACTTGCAGAAAGGCAGGCCATGGTCCAGGATTTGTTTTGGGTGGCGCACTTCCCTAGATTGCTTGATGCCATTGATTGCACCCATGTGGCTCTATGTCCACCTGCGGCGACAGAGCACATCTATCGCAATCGCAAGCACTGGCATTCCATCAACGTGCAGGTTGCATGTGATGCCAAGGGTATCATTACTTTTGTACATGCAAACAATCCAGGGTCAACCCATGATAGTTTCATATTCAGAATGTTACCCCTACACCGGGCCCTGGAAGCTGGAAAGCATGGCAACACATGGCTCATTGGTGAGTATAAATGCCTGTGCACATGGATGCATGTCACAACCACACAAATACAGACCAATGACAAACATCTTCGCCTCTACAGGGGACAGTGCCTACCCTCTGAGCACCTAAATGATGAAGCCTATACATAACCCTGCCACACCACCCCAGGTAAGATACAACACCGCCCATATTGCAACTCGGGGCATAGTGGAGTGCACATTCGGAGTGCTCACGTCATGTTAGCATTCCCTTGACCACTCTGGTGGTGAGTTGCTATATGCAGCACCACTAGTGTGAAGGATCATTGTGGGAGCATGTGTCCTGCACAATGTTGCAACAAAGCGCAGTGTTCCGGTGGACATGGTGGTGCCCCCACACCTGCAACCACATGCACGCCGCTTGTGCATGGCAGGTCAAAACGTGGCGAGGCTGTCCGTACCCGGCTTGTGGCACAATTTGTCACCTAAAATCCAACCCCTGTGGATTGCACACAGCCCTGGCACATTCCAGGTGGCATTTAATCATGACAAAGGGCCAATCATCTGTGCCCACCAAACCACCCTGAGAATGTGTCCTTGGAAGTGCTACATTGTGTGTATCCCTTAGAAATAAAATTAATTTCATTTTGGGTTTCCAAAAGAAACACATAGATGAGGGACTATGGCACTACCACCATGCCAAACTAGATATCCAGTCGCCTGTGTGTCACATAAACTGTCCCATATATTTATTTTTATTTATTTGCATTTATAAAGCGCACAACAGGCCTTGGCCATCACAGCGCTGTTACAGAAGGCTTACTTACTTACATAAGTGCTTGTCAAAACATACATGTTGCCTAGCCCCATGTTGCAGGGTGGCAGCAGCATACAAATGCAGAAAGTCATTTTAGGCTGCCGTGGCTAGGAGGAGAGGGAAGAGGGGAGGGGGAGGACCCCGAGAGGGGGCTGGGGGGCACACACAACATCACAGGTGACCATAGAGGTGGTGGGGGGCATACACAACATCACAGGCGACCAGGGGGTGGGGGGCATACGCAACATCACAGGCAACTATTGGGGGGGTGATATGATATGATAGTTTATTTATATTGCGCTCATACACAAGTGTTTCAGAGCGCGACAAGGCAAGGGAGGGGAACAGGGGAGAACAAAAACAATGATCTTGCTAGGCCCAGTGACATTGAGAACGCGCAAGTGCATAGGAAAGGGAAAGGGGAAAAGTGCATGGAAGGGGGAGAAGTGGAGAGTGCAGAGCAGAGGCGAACAGATAAATAATAATAAATAAAATAAATAGATAATAAGGGCAAAAAACAGTGGCAGTGCGGCCAGCTAGTGGCAAGTGCTGTGTTTAAGGCAGCAGACTGGGTATGTCTGATAAGTGCAGAAAGAAAAGAAAGGAGGAGTGGGGGCTGTAAGGGTACAGCTACAGTCCCCAGTGCAAGGGGTGGCCAAGAGGCAGTGCAGGAGGGTGGCACAGTGAGCAGGTACCTGTGCCCAGGGGACAGAGGGTGGCCAGGTGCTGGTGCCAAGAGAGAGATAGATCAGTAGGGGAGGGGAGGGGTGAAGGCAGAAGCAAAGAGGAAGGTCTTGAGGTGCTTCCGGAACCGGAGACAGTTTTCCTCAAGTTTCAGAGTGGCAGGGAGGCTGTTCCAAAGCGAGGCCCCAGCCGAAGAAAGAGATCTACCGCCAGCTCGTTTTTTAAAAAAAAAGACTGACCCTCAGGGAGTTAGAGGTAGAGGAGCGAAGAGCTCAAGTGGGGCGGTATTTGCAGAGGGATAGTTTAGGTATTTTGGACCCAGGCCCCAGAAAGCCTTGTGGACAATGCAGAGGGTTTTGAATTTAATCCTTGCATCCACTGCGAGACAATGAAGTGATTTCAGAGCTGGAGAGATACGATCCCAGGGCATGAGAACAAGGACAAGTCTTGCAGTCCTGTTCTCGATTAGTTGTAGATGGCGGAGAGTAGAGGCAGGTAGATTTAGAAAGAGGCTGTTACAATAGCCCAACCTGGAGAGAACCAGAGCTTGGGAGACAATAAGCCTTTGGTGGAAGGAGAGGAAAGGCAGAGTACCTTGGAGGAGGTGCAGGAAGTTTGACTTTTTAGAAACATATGAGATGTGAGCAGAGAAGGAAAGTGTGGGGTAGAAGATGACCCTGAGATTCTTAGCCTCACTGGTAAGGGAGGACGGCCAAAGTGTGAGGGGAAAGGATGGAGGAGGTGTTCCGATGTGGAGGATCTCCGTTTTATTGGCATTTAGACAAAGATCATTTGCGGCACACCTATCTTGAATGGCAGTTAGGCAATCAGAGATGAGAGAAGGAGAGGAGGTGGCAGAGGGTAGCCTGCAAATTAGTTGAGAGTCATCAAACTAGCACTGGAAATTTGAGCAGAAGAGGACGAGAGTTGCCAGGTATTGGTTGAATAGCCAGAGGGAGAGGTTAGACCCCTTGGGAACACCACAGGTAGAGAGGGAGAAAAATTATATGAAGGACCAGAGTTGGACCTGGGAGGGTCAGTCAGAGAGGAAAGAGGTCGGCTAGAGCCTGATCAGTGATTCCCAGGTTATCACAGAGATGGTTGAGCAGGGTGATCTGGTTGACCCTGTCAAAGGCAGAAAGAGAGATGGAGTAGGATGAGGACAGAGGGATTGTTAGAGTGAAGGTTGGAGAGCAGATCTTCACGGATGTTCAGGAGAGCAGTTTCTGTGTTTCTGGCAGATCTGAAGCCAGATTGGTGGTCGTGGAGAGAGCCAACAGAATCGGAGTGGACGTTAAGCTGAGAGATGGCCAGTTTTTCCAGGAGTTTACCAAGGAAGGGAGTAACGGAAATTGGGGAAAGTTAGCCGGGCAAGAAGGGTCGGCTGTGGGTTTCTTTAGAAGAGGATGCACCAGGGAGTGCTTCAGAGGGGAGGGGAAGGATCCCGAGGCAAAGGAGAGGTTGCAAAAATCGGCAAGGGCCGGAGCGAGGGTATCAATGTGGTCCTTGATGATTTTAGAAGGACAGGGATAGTCCTGTTTTGATGAGGCTTTCATAGATCAGACTTGTCTGGCGACCTCATCAGGGGAAAAAAGAGGAAAGGAAGAGAAAGATGGTGGGGGGGTGGTTGAAGGAGGGTCAGCAAGCACAGACTGCGAGGGGATAGGGGGAGGATGGGAGGAGAGTGTGGACAGGATGTCCTGGGTTTTTGAGATAAAGTGAGAGTCAAGGGCAAGGGTGGGTGGCATACACAATATCACAGGAGACCAGGGGGTGTGGGGGGCACACACGACATCACAGGCCTCCATGGGGGGGTAGGAGGCATAGACAACATCACAGGTGACCGGGGGGGGCACACACAACATCACATGCAACTAGGAGGGTTTGGGACGGGCAAACACACACACAGCCATCATGGGGGGCACAGGTGATGGGGGCTGGGGTGTGCATATCCCAGATGGAGGGGCTGCCTGCAGGGTGGGGGCACAGGTGATTGGGGCTGGAGTATCCCATGTGGAGGGGGCTGCCTGCAGGGTGGGGTCACAGGTAACGTGGTGGGGGTATCTCATGTGGAGGGAGCTGCCTGCAGGATGGGGACACGGGTGATGGGGGCTGGGTTCTCCCATGTGGAGGGGGCTGCCGGCAGGGTGGGGGCAAGGGTGATGGGGGCTGGGTTCTCCCATGTGGAGGGGGCTTCCTCCAGGGTGGGGGCACGGGTGATGGGGCTAGGTTCTACCATGTGGAGGGGCTCCCTGCAGGGTGGGGGCACAGGTAATGTGGTGGGGGTATCCCATGTGGAGAGGGGTGCCTGCAGAGTGGGGGCACGGGTGAAGGGGGCTGGGTTTTCCCATGTGGAGGGGGCTGCCCGCAGGGTGGGGGCACGGGTAATGTGGTGGAGTATCCCATGTGGAGAGGGCTGCCTGCAAGGTGGGGGCACGGGTGATGTGGTGGGGGTTTCCCATGTGGAGAGGGCTGCCTGCAGAGTGGGGCACGGGTGATGGGGCTGGGGCGGGGGTATCCCATGTGGAGAGGGCTGCCTGCAGGGTGGGGCATGGGTGATGGGGGCTGGGGTGTGGGTGTCCCGTCAGTAGGGGCTGCATGCTGCGGCTTGGGAGTTGAAGATGCACAATTTGTCTGGGGTGCGGCCGGGGATCGCAGGGTGTTTTCGCGCGATTACACTGGAGTCTGGCAGGGGATCACGCAGTGTTTTCACACAATTACGCTGGGGTGTGGGCGGGAATTGCAAGGAGTTTTCGCGTGATTACGCTGGGGTGTGGCAGGGGATTGCACTGTATTTTCACGCGATTACTCTGGGGTGCGGGTGAGAATTGCAAGGTGTTTTCATGCGATTACGCTGGGGTGTGGCAGGGGATTGCGCTGTGTTTTCACGCGATTACACTGGGGTATGGCCATATCCCATTCCATCCTCATCCACAGATTGTTTGTTGAGTTTGACAAGTGCAATGTTGCGGTTTTATTTTTTTTTGTTGCTGCGGTGTCCACGAATCCAACATGGCGGGCGTTTCAGGAAAACTGATGCCTTTCATGTTTTTCTCTCGATGTCCGCAGACTTCACGTCGCACAATGGGCCAATTAGATGACAGACCGTCGAGCGAACAGGGAAATGGGTCTGCGGAGCAGAGCCAGATATCACTAATTTTTTAAACTTACATTTAGCCTGTTTTAAAGAAAACTACTGGACGGATTTACACCAAATTTACAAAAGCACGCTTTCGGGACCAAGCCGCAGCTCCTGCGCAATTTGGTGCAAATCCGTCCAGCGGTTTGGGCTGTAGGCATGAGCAAATGTTTTTCCCATCATGTCTATGGAAAAAAAAGATTTTTGGGACCCCCATATAACTTTACCCCCCCTTCACGACACCTCACCAAACTTGGCAAAGAAATCCTGAGCGGGCAATATTCTTCTTTGGCAAAGTTTGGTGAGAATTCGTCCAGGGGGAGCGAAGTTATAAGCCATCAAAAATGTGCTCTTCGTATGAGTTTAGCAACTTAACCATAACAACTGGGCCGCTACCGCAGGCCCAGTAATAAATATATGACAATGACATTTGTGCTGTCATGTTTGATGTCCTGGGTGTTAGTCTTAGCAGTGCACGGTGATGGCGCAAGTTTTGGTTGCCTAGCCTACCATAACTGGCGAATTTCAGGGGGTTTTTCGATTTTACTGCGAACCATAACATCCTGTTAAAGTTTTTTTTAGTGAATTTCACAAGTTTTTAGTAGGGCAACTTAACCATAACATCCCTTTAACAAAGTTTTTTTGCTAAAGGTCATCGGTTTGTAGCAGTGGCACGTAACCATAATGTAAAGTAACTTCTGACTTAATTGCACACCTTGCAGAGAATGCCACATGACCATAATGATTTTTTGTTATGAGTTTATTGATTAAAATTTGAAATGTATTGTAATATTTAAATGTCATCCCGTTCCACTGGTTCATTTTTCTGCTATATTGTTGAGGATTAAATACATGACAAGGCATCTATGCAGTCCTAGGTGGTATATGTGAAAAAATATCTTAGCAGATGGAAACGGGTTCATCAGTTCCTTTAGCAACTACTTCAGTGCACCCAGCAAACTTGTTGCACTCAGATAGCCCAAATAGGTTGCTCCACAATTTACCACCACAATATCAGGAGTGTTAAAATAAGCCATATTTCTACAAAGTGTATAAACATCTTGCACATTTTTCCCTGGCACATCACACCAGGTAGCCTCCACTCCCTGCATTCCAACATTATCTGAAATGCCACACATGTTTGCATACTACTGCAGATTAGTAATATAATGATCCCCCACTATACACACTCTAACTCTGGCAATCTCAGAAACCACAGCCATCTTCACAGCATACACCAATCAAAACAATGAATACCCTCTCTCCCTATGAATGACACTCTCAGCACCTGATTGGCTAATTCCCCCAGTTCTATTTCCGTGCCAGATATGCAGAGAAGCCCTGGATGTCCCAAGTCCTGTCTGCAAACAGCCGTGCTGTCCGTGGAGTGCTTAACACTGGGGCAGCCCTTCTACCCTTTCCACTTCACTCTCTGCACCCTTCCCTCATTGGCTACTGTTAAGCAGTCACACAACCATCCACTAATCACATCCAAGAACTCTACATCTAACTCCATCATCACAGTTCAGCACTTTAGATGTACTGTTGATCACTCTGGGTACAATTGTGCTGTGATTGCAAAGGACCTACAGCAACAACTACTATAAAACTCTCCAATACTTCTGCTTGCAGATTCATGCACATCCACATACATGAACACAAACTACAGTTATGAATATTTTCTGCACAGTACATGTACAGCTCTTGTATAAATGCATATAAACAGGGTAACTTCCACTTAACCTGTAAAACCTGTAAAAAAGCTTACTGTCATTTCTCCCATCTGCTATGATCAAGTGCCACTTGCAAAACTGTCTGTTCTCCAACTTTCTGTTTACCCATTTTACTAACTGTAATGTGCAAACTGTTATTCTCTTCATTCATTCTGTCATTTGTGTAACCACTGCCGCCTATTTATCTACATTTCAACCATAATAGCATTTAATGCATTATAGTGCATTGGATGTACATACAATTTCCTTTGTATACATTTTGCATATTTTACATACTATGTATCATTTGAACTTCCTTTAGGAATTATTATAATAGTAATCAGACACAACACACACACCTATCTAACAAAGTGTCATTTCATGTTAAAATATGGGAGAAATAACAGTATAATTATGGAAAAAGGCTTTCTAGTGTGCTATAAAATGACACGCAGCCAAGATGAGTACATGCATCTTTATTTATGCACACAGATAGCCAATATCATTCGAAAGGCTTCCAGTCCAGCTGAAACAACACCATTGCCTCTACAACTGTTCTTCCAATCTACACAGCTCTCTTATTCCAGCTGGTTGCCCATTCCATTTTAGATTTCACAACAGCATTCAACTATGCACAGGTGCATTTGTATCTATCACATCCTCTAGAACTATGTACAGTGTTGTAAAGCAAGATATACAACATCCCCCCCTTCCCTTCAGTCTGCAACACAAGCATCAGGTCCTTCCTTGCAACCCTTACTTTATTTCAGACTCTCCCATCTCCAAGCACCACAGAATCACCCAGTACTTAGTAATCACCTACTGAGTAATAAGCTGGTGACCCCATCAAATCCTTTGGATTTATTTTCCCTAAGCAGCCCACATACCACAATCAAAATGTTTGGTAGCATTGTAGAGTCATGCTGTGGTGGTTGTGGCCAGGGCAACCACCTCAGCATAACACACCCATAGAAACAAACACCCACCAAATGACCACAACCCAAAAACATAATACATCCAACTCAAAACTATACACTTCAATTAACATTCTAAAAAAATGATTTACTAAACTAAAATAGCCAGTAGTGCACCCAGTGTTTAGTATGTCAGCTGACAAACACGCTGACCGCGGACACCGCAAACACATCACGGTCTTCTCCCACCCAAACAAATACAGCATTTGACCCATCTCTTACTCCCCCATCCCCTCCAAGCACTCATACAGACCAACACACTCCCCAAAATTGGATTTATGCTCACTTCCAGCGCATGTCCGCGCATCCAATATGGCAGGTGCATCGAAACAATTTGACGCACCTCACACCTCCTCTCAGCCAATCAGAGAACACGACGCGTGTCCGTGTGTTTGGGGGTTTGTATTGTGTGTGGGAGGGGGCAGGGCAATGGGGTTTGTGAGGAGCGGGGCAGGCTCGCAGGGAACATAGTTCCACTACTTCTTTTCTTACACTTCGACCACTGAATATACCATGTCTTTTATGAAGGTACAGAAACATTTTGTCAAACATTTGTAAATAATTGTAGGATAACAGGTAGTTGCTCTTGCACATAGCAATCTACAATTTTAGATGCAATACAACAGCAGTCTGCAACCTTTGGATCGCCAGAGGTTTTACATTACAAATTCCACTAGTGCTACCAAGCATAGTCAATGGTGAGGGATCATGGAAGTTATTGTTCAAAATATGTAGCGAAATGCATGCTTCAAACCCCGGTATTAAAACAATTACAACTCGTCCTTACAGTACATTAGCCACTCGAATCCTGATAACCCAGGGTCCTCCCAACATGAATGTGTTTTTTTTAACTTGGCTGACCTTTTCAGGCCACCAGTCCAAAGGTTTGCCATCTGACATTGTCAAGGCCTACCTTTCTATTTGTTTTACTATGTATGTAGTATTCTTTGGTGTATTCTTTTGTTGTATTCTGTACTACCCAAATGACTTTATAGCATAGGCGACTCTGGTTTGTAAGACTACTCATGGTTGTAAATGGGCAGTATTTTTAAATGTAAAGTCCAATCAAGCTTGGCACCTGAATCCACCATTATGTGCCGAAACATGCTTTTTAAATATTGCATGTCCTCTACTTGGATGTGTGATCTGCTGTCCCAGTTATTTCACAGATGATGCCTTATCATGCCTCATCGTTAAGGTTGTGTAGCTTCCAACACATGCCAAATTTTAGGGGGTTTTGTTGCATTAAAACTTCTCCTTAACCTCCTTTCAACTAATGTTTTTTTTACTGAATTTCAAGGGTTTTTTTGCACTGAGCTTATTCACCTTAACCTTCCTTTTAACTAAATGTGTTTTCACAGAATTTGAAGAGTTGTTGTGCTGTACCACTTTCCCTGTGTCATTCTGCCTTTTTCTGATAATGTAACTGATGTCATAGTCTGTGTTATCAATATATGTTCTTAAGCTACACAAAGTGGGGTTTATCAAGTATTTCATCTTTTTTTTCTCCATTAATAAGAATGCATTACTAATGGTGTACTGGGATGAGAAAGAGGGAGGTGGGTGATTCAACAGATTGCTACTGGCGTACTGGGATGAGGAGGTGGGATGTGTGGGTAATGCACGATTACATATGTAGCACTGGGACAAGGGAGAGAGAGGTGGCACTAGAGCTAGGGTTACTGATGTTGTACCGGTAAGAGGAATAGGGAGATAGGGGTAGTGGAGAACTTTGATGAGGAAGAATGAAGTGGTGGAGAGGGGGACTGTTACAAGGAAGAGTGAGGTGGGATTGTAGGGGACTGTGATGAGGAAGAATGAGGTTGGTATAGTGGGGGACTGTGTGACGAGAAAGAGTGAGGTGATAGTAAAGGGGGAATGTGACAACAAGGAAGAGGGATGTGGGTGTGATGACAAGGATTGTTGTTTTCGTACTTTAAAAAGGATTAGCGATTTTGAGGTAATGACATGGAATCCTGTTGTTGCACTGGGATGAGGAATGGGGATTTGGGGGTAATGCCATGGATTTCTGTTGGAGTAGTGGAATGAGGAAGATGGTTGGCATGGTAATGACATGGATCACTTTTGGGGACTGAGACAATGAAGAGGGATGTGAGGGTAATGACGTAGATTATTATTAGGGACAGGGATGAGGAAGAGGGATGTAGGTGTACGGACATGCATTACTGTTGGGAGACTGGGAAGATGGATATGGGGTAATAACCTGGATTACAGTTGGGCTACTGGGACAAGGAACAGGGATGTGGGTGTAATGGTAAGGATTACTGTTGTAGTACTGGGATGAGGAAGAGGGGTGTGCAGGCAATGGCATGGATTACTGTTGGGGTAATGGGACGAGGAAGATCAATGTGGGGTTAAGGACATGGATTACTGTTGGGGTACCTGGACGGTTAAGGGGCATGTGTGGGTAATGGTATGCATTACTAATGGGCTATTAGGACAACAAATAGGGATGTGGGAGTAATGGCATGGATTACTATTGCGGTAATGGGATGAGGACAAGGGATGATGTGTCAGATGACATGGCTTACTACTGTTGGGGTACTGGAATGAGGTAGAGGGATGGAGGTTAATAACCTGGATTCATGTTGAGGTACTGGGACGAAGAAGAGGGATTTTGTGGTAATAATGTGGATTATGTTGGGGACTTGGACAAGAAAGAGAGATGTGGGTGTAATGACATGGATTACTATTGGGGTAATAGGATGAAGAGGAGGGATGTGGAGTTAATGACTTGGATTACTTTTGGGGTACTTGGATGAGGAAGAGGGTGTACGGGTAATACCATTTGCTACCGGTGTAGGACTGTGATTAGGAATATGGATGTTGGGTAAGGACATGGATTATTGTTGGTGTACTAGGAAGAAGGATGTGAGTTTAAGGACATGGATTACTATTGGGGTATTAAGATGAGAATGAGGCATGTGTGGGTAATGATGTGGATTACTGTCAGGGTACTGGGACAAATAATAGGAATGTGGGGGTAATGTCATGGATTACTGTTGTAGTACTGTGATGAGGAAGAGGGATGCAGGGGCAATGACATGGATTACTGTTGGGGTACTGGAATGAGGAAGAGCAGGGTTCGAAATTGAGGGGCGCTGGGAGCTATTTAGCTCCTGCTTCTAGCATAGTAGAAAATGGTTAACTTGAAAGCAACAGCAACCAGGAGCTCCTATGGCGCTCCTATGGCGAACTGGTGCCTTCCAAACATGTAAATGTGACATTAACTTTTGGAATTTGAGAATGTTAATAAAGAAGAAATAGAACACATCTAATATACATTTAAACACAAGGGTTCATACTAAATGGTCACAAAGTTAAAGGAGCATCTATGGTAGCTCCTGGTTTCCCAGTGGTAGCTCCTGCCTACAGGGTGATGCTTGACACCCAGGGGCTGGTTTTAGCACCTGCTCATCGAATCTCAATGTCGAACCCTGAAGAGGGATGTCAGGGTAATAACATGCATTACTGTCATGGACTATGACAAGGAAGAGGGATATGGGGGTAATTACATGGATTACTATTGGGGTAATGGGACGAGGAAGAGGGATGTAGAAGTAATGACATTGACTGCTGTGTTACTTGGACGAGGAAGAGGAATGTGGGTGCAATAGCCTAGATTACTTCTGGGCTAACATGGCAAGGAAGAGGCTTGAAGTTAATGACATTGACTAATATTGTGGTACTATGAAGAGGGATATGAGATAATGAAATGGATTACTGTTGGGGTACTGAGATGAGGAAGAGGAAACACTTGTGTATAGGCGCGTTATAAATGCCATATCATATCATATCATAATATGGGGGATAATGACAGGGATTACTATTGTAGTGCTGGGATGAGGAAGAGGGATATGGGTAATGCCATGGGGTACGGTTGGGATAATGAGTTGAGGAAGAGGGATGTGGGGGTAATGGCATGGATCACTGTTGGGGTAATAGGAAGAGGCATGTGGATTTAAGGACATGGATTACTGTTGGGGTACTGGGACGATTTAAGAGGGATATCAGGTTAATGACATGGATTACTATTGGGGTATTTGGACAAGTAAGAGGCATTGGTGGGTAACAACATGGATTACTGTCGGGGGACTCGACGAGGAATAGGGATGTGGGGGCAATGACATGGATTACTGTTGGGGTACTGGAATTAGTTGGAAGGATTTTGTGGTGGTGACATGGATTACTGTTGGGTTACCTTGACAAGGAAGAGGCATATGAAGGTAATGACATTTGTTACTGTTGGGGGTCAGTGACAAGGAATATGGATGATTGGGAAAGGACATGGATTACTGTTGTGATACTTGGACAAGGAAGAGGGATGAGGGGGTAATGGCATAACATATTACTGGGTGTCTGGACAAGTAAGAGGGTTGAAGTTAATGACAGAATAATAGCAGGGTAATTGGACAAGGAAGAGGGAAGTGGGATAATGGCATGTATTACTGTTGAGTAACTGAAACGAGGAAGAGGGATGTGGGGGTAATGACAGGAATTACTGTTGTAGTACTGGGACGAGCAAGAGGGATATAGGGGTAATGGCGTGTATTGTTGTGTTCATGGATTGAGGAAGAGAGATGTGGGGGTAATGACTAATTAATGTTGTAGTACTGGGATGAGGAAGATTGATATAGGGGTAATCTCATGTATTGTTGGATTAATGGATTGAGGAAGAAGGATGTGGGGGTAATGAAATGGATTGCTGTTGGGGTCCTGGGACGAGGAAGCAGGATGTCGTACAATGACATGAATTACTATTAGGGTACGTACTGGGACAAGGAAGAGAGATGTGTGGGTAATGTCTTGGATTACCTTTGTGGTAGTGGGTCGAGGATGAGGGATGTGGGGTTAATGACATGGATTATTGTTGGGGTACTGAACCAAAGAAGAGGGATGTAGGGTAATGTAATACATTTCTGTTGGGGGACTGTGACGAGGAAGAGGGTTGACGAGTAATGACATGGATTACTGTTGGAGAACTGGGATGAGGACTAGGAATGTGGGGGTAATGAGATGGATTGCTGTTGGGCTACTTGGAAGAGGGATGTATGGCTAATGACAAATATTATTTATTTATCTTTATTTGTTTACAGTTCAAAAGAACTTCAACAAATTTATAGTACAAATATCTCAATAATAATCATCTGAAAAAACGCAACTAGTAATTACTGTTAAAAATCCATAGGTTGAACTCACTAATTAAGTAGTCTTAAATGTTAGTAATGCTTTCCATGTACAATTAAGATTCCTCAACACGTGAATCAGTTAAAACATTAAAATAGACAAACATTAAAAACAAATGGAGCATTTGTATAAAAATAGGATATTTAACACACTTAAAGGAATGTTTCAAATTGGAGTTAATTACATGTCTGACCTTTTTAAGGGCTCAGACCAGGATTCTCACTTTTCTCAAGATTCAGGACTACCTTCAACCAGATCTACTCTTTGGACACAACGATATCCGTTATTTCATTTCTGTAATATCTTAATACCCACACACTTTTATATTGATTTCCAAACCAAAGTGCAATGTGCATTTGGTTCGATTATGAGTTTAAACAATAATCCCAGAAAGAATCTGATTTGATTGAGTCGTAATTGTGCAGTTGTTCACCTAATAAACACATATAAACTGACTCGAGTGAACTGCACACTGCCATAACGTGTCTCACAGTTTCCAAGTGTCTGACATAGCCTCAACTCTTTAGGAATGGCCATTTGTGGGCCTCTGATTGTCCGTTGCGGCAATTCTCAATCTTAACATAAAATGAAGTACTGCAGGACTGGGCTTCAGAGAAGGTATGTGTGTGGCTTCATACATCTATGGATAACCTGAGCAACTGTACCACAAGGCTTGGCAAGTGGGTATAAAATTTGATCCAATCTCATTTGTTGGCCTTTCTGAAGAAGGAAGCCTTGACTAAGAGGGAATTGAACCAGCTTTCAGGCCTGGGTGTACAGTTATTAAAACAGAAGGACTATAAGTTTGAAGTTTCGAAGTTCTTACTGCCTATTCTCACTTCACATCCAGAATACTTGCCCAACTCATTTAATAGTGGGTAATTGGGTGCTAAAAGACACCTCTTCTCTACTTTTTCTCTACCCCTTCCCTGCTGACCTACCTGTCTGCTGTACCGACTGGTTGCTTGGTTCAGAGTCTCACTGGCTACCAGGTTCTTTCTCGATCAGTCACCCTTGCACTGCTTCTGGGCCTACCATGCACTTAGGGGCTGTAACTGTAACCCTAAAGTCCCTTGTTCTCCTTGCACTACCCAGAGCCACGCTGCCCTGGCTTCACTTACTCAGCGCATTGTTGTCCTGTTTTCCCCTCCCCTCTTCCTTGCACATCCCCCCTCCCTTTCCCCATACACATGTATGACATATATTTCTATTGGTGGACTGTGACAACGGAGAGGGATGATGGGTAATGACATGGATTACTGTTGGATAACTGGGATGAGGAATAGGAATGTGGGGGTAATGAGATGGATTGCTGTTGGGGTACATGGACGAGGAAGAGGGATGTAGGGGTAATTACATAGATTACTGTTGGGTACAGGTGTGAGGAAGATGGATGCTGGGGTAATAACATATATTAGTATTGGGGTAATGGGACGAGGAAAAGGGGATGTGGAGGTTATGACATTGAGTGCTGTTGGGGAACTGGGACGAGGAAGAGGGATGAGGGGTTAATGACATGGATTACTGTTGGGTTACTGGGAAGTGGTAGACGGATTTTGGGGTAATTACATGTATTTCTGTTGGTGTAATGTGAAATGAAGTGTGGTTAGTGGGTGACTGGCGAGGAGGAGTGAAATGAGGGTGGTGGGAACTCTGACTGGGAGGTGGCCAAAATGTGGGACGGTGAAGAGGAAGAGTGAGGAGGGTGTAGTGGTGGAGAGCGATGTGGACATAGTGGGAAACTGTATTGAGCAAGAGTGAGGTGATGGTAGTCTGGTACAGTGACAAGGAAGTATGAGAGAGGTAGTGAGGGGCACTGTGATGAATTATGTGGGTATAGTGGGGCCTGTGATGAGGAAGAGTGAGGTTGCATAGTGGTTGACTTTGATAAGAAAGAGTGAGGTTGGGGTGGTCATAGTGGGGACAGTGATGAGGAAAGTTGGGGTGGTGGGGGAATGTGACAATGCAGAGTGAGGCAGGATTAGTCGGGGATTGTGACGAGTAGGAGTGTGGTGGTGGGGGTCTGTGACAAGGAAAAGTTAGCTGATGGTAGTGGGGGACTATGATGAGGACGAGTGAGGTTGCATAGTGGTTGACTTTGACAATGAAAAGTGAGGTTGGGGTGGTGGTAATGGGGAAAGTGATGGGGAAAAGTGGGGTGTTGGGGGAATGTGACAATGAAGAGTGGGGCAGGATTAGTGGGGGATTGTGATGTGGAGGATTGTGGTGGTGGGGGTCTGTGGCAAGGAAGAGTTCGCTGATGCTAGTGGGGGACTGTGATGAGGAACAGTGAGGTGGCACTAGTGGGACTGTAATGAGGAAGAGTGATGTGGGGATATTGGGGAACATTATCCAGGAAGAGTGAGGTGTAGAAAGTGGGGCACTGTGACAAGAAAGAGTGATGTGAGGGTAGAGGAGATTGTGATGAGGAAGAGTGACTTGTGGGTAGTGGGGGACTGTGATGCTGCAATTTAGACATATTGTTAAAAACAGTGACCTCACCAATACCCTAAAACCCCCAACTCTTGATCAGATCAATCCCACTTGAATACCAGTAAAACGTTTACTGTATGGGTGAAGACACCATCTCCATGAAAGTGTTGCCTATATTTCCGTTTATGGAGGGGTCTAACTGGGTCTTCAAAACGACTTCGAGAAACCTTCTTTGTGCTTGGGTGGGTGCTTGTGTGGGCGCTAAGCATACCTAACTCGAGGCTCTGAGCATCACCAGGGGTACCAGGCGATAACCCTGCACTTTCCTCAAGAATATATTCTGCAGAACCTCCAAAGCTGCGCAGGGGGAAAAACCCAGATCTCACATCCATATAAAGCTCCATCACTAACAGGCATTTGTCCAGTCTTTTTCCGCATATTGATGATAAAAGCAGGGTAGCCGCTTCTAGCTTAGCGCAGGCTGCTTGCCAACCTTCATTAAGTGTGCACACCAACTACCATTGTTCGTAAAAACTCCAGGCCCAAGTATCTGTAAGCACTAACAAGTTCTATATTTTCGTTATTGATAAACCAACTACTCTTTGGCCCTCCTTTTCCAATGATCATAACCTTTGTTTTTGTCAATCCATGGTTGTTAAAATATGAATTTGCATACAGAAAACTCTGCTGTAGATCGCCAGGAGAAAGATCTAATAAGACTGCATCATCGACATACAGCAAAGTGCTGAATTTAATTTAATTAATAAAGGGGGAATTAACCTAGCTGCATAGTGTTGTGAGTTGACATCTGTCAAGAACAAGATAAAGAGTAACGGGGAAAGTGGAAAGCCTTGTTTAACCCCCTGATTGGTTGGAAAGTCCTTTGAGTAATCATTTGACTTGGAGCAGGGACAGCAGCAGAAGTATCCACGTGGAGCAGTTGAATTAACTCAAGGAGGTACACCAATGTGGTAGAGCTTTCTCCATAACGAAGTTCAATCAATTGATTCAAACGCCTTAGACAGGTCTAGAAAGGCAGCATATACCCAATCACTCCTCACTTTGGTATATTATTCTACAATGGCATTCAATAAGAAGCATTGATCCATTATAGAAAATTCCTTCCGAAAGCCAGCCTGACTATCTGATAGTTATTTTCCAGTGCTCATTCTTCCAACCTTGAGACAAGACAACTTGCGAAAAACTTGCTAGAGACATCCAGCAGTGAAATTGGACGATAACAATTGGGGTCAGCTATCAATCCTTTTTCAAACAGAGAGACCACTAAGCTTCTCTTCCAGGATACTGGCCTGGTATGGGCCTGACCTATTGCATTAAATATCTGCTTCAAGACTGGAGTCCACCAGCCCCTAAACTATATACACAGCTCAAGTCTTAAGCCATCAGGGCCAGCTGCTTTTCCCTTTTTTCATTTAATTTAGGTAAGAAGCAATTACATCTTGGGAGAACAGTATATTTTCTGGGGCCACTATATCCCATGATTTGTGTGGCAGCGATAAGGAACCTGCATTACATAAAACCCTCTGAAAATGCGTTATCCACATTGGCGGTGGGATAGCCCCTACATCAACCTCCTCATTCTCCTCATAGCCCCTTGAGACTAGTCTCCAAAATACTTGAGTTGTTCTCTCGAACTGCCTTATTCAGCACCTTGTTGCTCTATAGATTTATTTTTTCTTTAGTTTAAGCAGTTTCCTTAGCATATAACTCTGAGTTCAGAGCCCCCTTCCTTATTTCTATATTCAGGCTCCATTTAAGGAACTTGCATTCTGCATCAAACCAGTGGGCATTCTTTTTACTAATGGCCTTTTGCGTCCTAGGGTAAATGGGGTTGCATTCAGCTTTACTATGGATGTTGTGAGAAGGTGTTAAAAAAATCAAACCATCTCCCTAGGAACATAGCTATTGCAGAGGGCATCTCGTAAATGCAGGATGTTCGCATTGCCAAGGATGCTTGCAACCTTGTCTTTGTCCACCTTCTGCTTCAGGGAAAAATGCACCAAACCAATCTGTTTTTGTTGAGCGTGTTTCTGATAGTGCTCCAACATCCATACTAGGACCCGAGGGTTGTTGTCACAATCGAGGTGCTCCATAATCTTAAAATCCCTAAACTTATGGAAGGAGAAGCAATCCACTAAACAGTAATTAGTAACCGATTTCCTGGCCCACAGTTTGTAAGTTGGTTTTGGAGGAATATCCCCCTTACATCTCCCATTTAGTTCCACAAGGAAGTGGTGGCACATAAAGTTATCTATAATGCGCCCTTTGAAATCTTGCCCCGCATTTAAACTGCTTGGGAATTCTGCAAAGTTTCTTCAATTAATGTCAGTGCTTCAGACCCCGCTGGTGCGTTCCCCATTTTGGTATTAAGGACTCCTTTCATTATAATACTGGCGTCCACCTCGCAAAACGGTATTACAGAAAGAGGGCTCTCCTCCCTATACGGACTAAACGTTTCACCTTAGGAGGAATGTATACGTTTGTCGCCACCAATTTTTGGGGGCGCAGTGCGGCAGTATTAACCACAGAATGTATTAATATCTTGGGGTTTGCCACATTCGGTCTAACTGCCCATTGAGGTAAAGACCTTTGCATCACTGTTGCAGACCCTTCCTCCAAAGTCCCTTAAGCGACTTTCAGCGTTAACATAGAACACTGTAAATAATGTGACCCTTTCATTGAGGCAGTTGACTTCTGCTAGCCATGTTTCCTGGAGACATATGAGAGACACAGACCCAAAGATGTTGGTTTCAAAACCTTAATTTACTTAGGTTCCTGGGTTGGTGCAATGCCTAGCTGGCCCTAACTCTAAAGAGATGGTTCCCTTAACTGATGTTTCTAAGGGCCGTCAACGTCTAAGAGTCCAAAAGAATAGTCTGTCTGTGTCTAAACCTATGCTTGCCCTCACGCTTCACAAAAATGTGTTAGGAAGTCTTCACAAAGGAAAAAAAGTGGTTCAACAAAAAAAGGAAGCTAGGTTGGTTTCAGGTGACTTTCTCACCAGGTGTGGGGTGGTCAGCTTCATGAAAATTAGTTCAATCAACAAAGGGCTGTTCATCAGATCTTCTCGGTAGTTCTTGTCACTTTCAAATGTTTTAAGTTCCTTGGGATTCCCTTCCCCAAGCTTTAGCTCTTCCAAATTCCAAAACACAACCAAAACAAAAGAAATATACAGAGTTCCTTTCCAAGCTCCTCAGGCTTCCCTTCCCAGAGCTTTAACTCCTTCAGCATCGAAACCAAGAAGTATTCCACTTGGATTCAAACACAAGTTCAGGTTTCACAAAATAATAGGTATTCCACTTTGTTAGGCCTCTCAGGTTTTCCCTTCCCCAAGCGTAAACCCCTCTTGGATTCAAACACAAGTTCAGCTGTCGGGATGTACCTTTCCTGTAATGTTCAGTTCATTTTTCACGTGGGGGGTTACAATGATAGACTTTCAAAACTGCCAGGTTCTTTGCTTCTCCTAGGCGTGACCATTCTGATCGGTATCCCCTCTGTTTATTCCTTGCTCTTTCCTTTCAGCCTCTCACCTTCCGGTGCTTCCTGCACCCCTTTATTGCTTTCCTTTATTTCTTTTAATTTCTTGTGCACCATCCTCTGCTTTGTTCTATCGGTTTTGTGCCTCTTGCACACTTTCCACAGTTTCCTTTCTTCAACATGCACACTTGCACCGGGTTAACGTGCACACTTGCACCTGTTCATTTTCTTCCTGTGCACACTTTCACACACTTTAACTGTCTTTGCTTTCCTTCTGCCCCGCTAGCGCCTTTTCCTTCTTTCTACTTTCATTAAAGTGGCTTTCTTAAGCTTCCTTTTGCTTTCTGCTCCATGCTGCTTTATGAACTTTCGATTGCTTTTCTCTGCCGTGCCGCTTTACAAACTGTGTCTTTCTCCTGCTCTGCTCCAATCAACCGAACGCTCCGAGTTTCACTCTCACTGACATGAAACTCATCAGGCAGCATCACGTTGATAAGCTGTCTCTCTGGATACATGGGGTTGAGGTCAGGGTTTCACCACCTGCCCCTCCTTGGGCCAAGCACCAATCCCAAGGGAACAAGCATTTCGTTGGACAGCAACAGCAGGATGCAGGCTGCCTCGCTCTGACTCCTTGGTGGCACGGCTCCATAGCCATGCTGCAGGCCCTCACAAGCACTAGGCCAGCAACTCGGCACACCGTTCTCCTTCAGGCTTCAGGTCCTGCTACTCTCTGCTCCTTGGCCTTTCTGGTCCGGACAATATCCCCAGCTCACTCTCTCCTCTGTGAAAGACCATGCCTTCTATAGTTGAACGAACACTCAAGTGGAGTCAGGTGTGAGTAGTCATTACCAAATGGTTGACCATGCCTGACTCTATTAATGGGACAACTTGTGTTCTTTCTATGGCAGGTATCCCTTACTTTCCCCATGTTGCTTCTGTGGTTAATCTTCACTGATCGTAGTTGCATCCTCCTTGTCTCAGTATTTGCTGCAAATGGGGAAGGGTACATGGAGTGTGATTGAAAATGCCCTGTGTAAGCTGAGGGAGAGGGATGTAAAGTGTAATGGGATTGGAGATTAGATTGAATTCCTGTTATTATTTTAGGGAGTTGACATTGAGTATTGAAAAATCTTCCGATCTTATCTTGACTGAAGGGAATGGTTACCCTCTTGCTGTCTGCGGGTTGATTGTCAAAACAGAGGTCTTGGATTCTAAGATGACCGCCGGGAGAAGAGCTGCGTCAAACAGAGTTCTCCTGTCCCCTGGGGCCTAAAGTTCAGAAGCAGCTAAATAAAATCCTCCCAAGGCGCTGAAGCTGGAAAGATCGATGCAGTCCACAGTCCCCCAGCAACAGAAAAAAGACATTTAGGATTTTGAACTCAGGGGCCAGAGATACGGGGAGGATCTGGTGCACATTGGTGAAAAAATGTATGAGATGGGAACCCTGTCAAAAGCATCGCCCCCCATTGGAGGCACAGCCCCCACGAGAGCAGCAGCATAGAGCGGTGCGAGAATATGCTCCCACTCAAAAGGGGGTGAGCGGACCTTAGCCCCCAAAAGGCAGTGAAGGAAAGGACGCAGATCCACCGTAAGATCGAAGAAGGCGGCTGGGAAGGGAAGCCGATACCACCGCAGGTAGCCAAGTGGAGCGCAGCAAGCAAGAAGCCGGTAAGGCGAAGAGGGCGGCGGCAACAGAGAAGAGATAGTGAGGGTGTGCCGCCCAGTTACGTACGGTGATGAAAGCAATGATAAGGAGGAAGAAAGAGCAAGTGGACCCAGGAGCTCACCCTGCCCCCACAGCTTCATAAGGGGGGATCCCGCCCTGAGGCCCACCACTGAGTCATTCCAGGACCACATCCACCAGAGATCCCTCTGGTGAAAAGGGTTTGAACTAACAACACCCCAACAGGTACTCCCAATATTTCATTGTGAACTGTGTGGACCGGGACTCCACCAACAAGATCTTTGCAAATCACCAGCAATCTGATGTAACTTACTAGGTTGCCACAAAATATACCGCCAGCATCAGTCAGTGTACCCCACTATTCCACCTACAAAATGTACGAATCCTGCATTACTGGAGGGAAACAGGACACAACAGGGAAAGAATAACTCTAGGCGGGGGGTGCCTGTACTATACAGCTCCTGCACTAGCGCCGGAGGGTTGATGGTTGATGTGTGACCAGTCTGGAAGCCATCAGGATCAAATTTGGTGACGAGAGGAGTGCACAGAGAGAAGCAGAGGGAGACCAATGCATGGGCACCCCTGGCCATGCTCCAGGTCAAGTGCATTGGGCACAGAGGGCCGGAAGAGAACTCGCCCCCGCTGGAGACATTAGAGGGCAGGCAACAGTCACAATCATCGGTAACCACCTATCAGGGAGTAAGAGCAGCAAGCAAGGCACTGGACAGTTCCTGCAGGGCAAGGTAAAGGCCAGTAAGGGACAAGGACATTAAGGTCCCCCACAGAGACTGAGCACTAAGAGTCAAGGGGCATGGCAAGGAAGAAGTGGAGCAGGCCATGATTGACCTGGTGGAGCATCACCCTGAGGCCAGCAAGGGGGAGTCCCCCCTAAAAAGGAGAAGTCCACCAAGAAAGTAGAAAACACACATCATAGGAACCTCTCAAGAACCAAGGAGAACTCTTCTCCCCCCCATCCATCTACAAGGTCCAGACACACTGACTTCTGACCACTTTATAGTACCCCCAGAGCAAGATGTTCAAACCAAAGAGAAAGACCCCCAAAATCCACTAAAATCTGCAAAAAAGTCACAAGGATGCAATTTACAAAACCTGTAGCGCAACGAGAGGGTAACCCAGATGGAAGTAGAACAAGACCTGCAAAGACCATCGGAAGACAACCCCCATGATAAGACTATTGACGAGCAGGTAGTCATTCAGCAGGTCCTCCGTCTGTGCTTCCAAGACTTTGTGGACAAAATAGCGAACACTATACAAATGCAAATGAACAAAATGACAGAGGACTTGTCCATTCCTCTACAAGAGGTAAAAGGAGACATGTACAAACTGGAATAGAGAGTGGACATCAAGAAAATGCTATTCAGGAAATAGCAGTCACACAAAGAAAATAGACAAGCTAGTGGAGCACCTGTCGAGAGTGACGCAAAACCTAGCGTTCCAAAGCGAAGACCTCGAGAACCGGGTCAAGGAGATCAAGTATAAGGATACAGGGTCTGTCCGGGGAAGTGGGTGACAAGGACCGAAGTGTAATGATTAAACCAGTGTTTGCAGACTTAATAAATATAGAGGATGAGGCTGAGATAAACGTGGATCGGTTGCACAGAGTCGGACCTAAGAGAAATGAACCAGGAGCAAGGCCCAGGGACATGCTGGTCGCCCTACATAGCTACGAGTAGAAGGAAAGGGTGCTGGCAGCAGCGAGGAAAGCAAGGACAGTCACGTACAATGGGTATAACCTGCAACTTTACTAGGACCTCGCACAGATAACGCAAGTTAAGAGGAGAATGATGGACCACGGCTTTGAGGAAGAGTGATAAACGGTACAGGACCTTCCCCTTTGGCCTCCTGTTTGAATGGAACGGGAGACAGCACTGGATCCCCACATGCGATTAAGGGATGAGAATTATAGGAATTGAAGATGAGGAGGAACACGGGGAAGCCCAACTGCTAGCAAGAGAACCAATCATGAGAAAGCAATGGGAATGGACCAAATATATACCGAAGAAATCCAGGAAAGAAATAGCAGCAAACGGCCCACCTTGACCCCCCCAACGAGGGAACAGAGGGATAAGGGGGCTCTATGGCAGAAAACAAATCTAAAACCAGCCTGGTGAGGGTGTTCCGAAAGGATGTAACGGGGGAGGGAATGGGGTTATAGGCCAAATTGGAATCATAGATGGGTCCGGGTGGACCCACACAGGAAATCACTGGGAAAGTTTATGGGCTCAACTCCCGAGATGGAGGTTCGGGTGGGTCCTAGAGGCTGGTTGAGCTCGCCCGGTGAGAAGGAGGGGAGGAAGGGAAGAGGGAGGTAATGGGAGAGAGAGAGAGGGAGGGAAGGGGAGTGGAGGAGGGTCACAATCGTAGTTCACCTTCAGCAGTAGTACAGAGACAAACAGAAGATGATCATGGTTAGGAGGATATGCTTAAAATCATCTCTTTGAACATAAGGGGAATAAACTCCCTGTTGAAAAGAAAACAATTTAAGCAATTTCTTGGGCGAGTAGAGCCGGGAATAATAGCTCTGCAGGAAACGCACATCTGCAAACAGGATAAGAATAAAGTAAGAATAAGGGGATATCGCCAAATGTTTCAAGCCAATGCAGCAGGAAAGACGGGGGGTGCTGATAGCCCTACGGGATGAATTGGGATTCAAAATTACCACTTCGAAAAGAGACTGAGGGACACTATTTGGCAATAACCGACCAAGGGACCGCTGGGGGAAAGACATTTACGCTAGCAACTATATACGCACCAAAGTCGGGACAAGACAAATTCATAAGGCAAACATTAAATAAACTGGAGGTTTTTTGCTACAGGCTTTATAATATCAATGGGGGATTGTAATATAGCTTAGCACTCCTGCGAAGATAGGAGTGCCAGGATTTTCCATAACCAGGGCAAGTCCTTGAAGCAGTTAAAAGACAAAATGTCTCACTTGACGTTAGTAGATGGGTGGAGGGAAAAGTGAGGGGACACAAAGGGGTACACTTTCTACTCCCATGTGCACTGAACTTTCTCTAGAATCGACTATGCCTGTGTGTCAAGGTCATCACTGGGAATGATGTCCGAGATAGAAGTGGGCGCTATCGCCCTGGCAGATCACGTTCCCATTATACTGTCAATAAACTTGGATTACTGCTTGCCTGGGCTGTGGAGGTGGTGATATCCAGCTCACATTCTTAAAGTTTAAACCCTGAGGGGGAGGTAAGAGACAACATAGGGGAGTACTTCCTCATCAACAATGTCGAAGGAACAAGCCAGCAAATGGTATGGAATGATTTTTAAAGCTACCTTAATAGGGACGCTCATAGGCTTGAAAGCTCAAAGGGACAGACAATTGAGGTGATTGGAAATGGAGCTGGAGGGTAAGCTGAATCAAACAATGGCTCGGAGGACGGATGGTGTCAGAGGGTCAATTAGGAGATTCTGCCAGCCAACTTGAAGTTCTGCAGATGAAAGCAGCTGAGAGATCTCTAGCATACCTCAGACAGAGATATTATTTTAAGGCCAAAAAGGCATATCGCCTACTGACAAGGATGCTGAGGAAGCAAGAACTGTCAAGAAATGTAAATCGGAGGTGGTAAGGAACGTTCAGTCCTCCCCAACATTATGAAAGAATTCACAAGATACTACTCTGCTCTATACAAGACGCACGCCCCTACAGATCAAGTCCAGATGAAATATCTCGAGTCAAGCCCAATAAACAAGATCACTAATCTAGAAAGGGATGAGCTAGAAGGAGATATCACACCGGAGGAAGTTAGGGCTGCCATACTAAGTCTACCAAAGAGAAAAGCTCTGGTCCCAGATGGCTATTCGGCAGATTACTTCAAATCCTTTAGGGAAACACCAATAATGTACTTGGTCCCGCTTTTTAACTCCATCAGGGGTAAGGGAGGAATTACATCAATGGAGGAGGCCAAGGTGGTGCTATTACTAAAGCCGGGGAAAGATAATACCAAGTATTATCATCATAATACCCAGTGTGGGTCATATAGGCCAATAGCTCTAATCAATATTGATGTAAAAATCTACATGAAAATCTTAGCAAATCGACTTGAGCGACTCCTCCCAAAACGTATTCACCCGGGCCAGTCCGGTTTTATTGGAGGCAGACAGACTAGTGACAACACAGGAAGGGTCAGTCATTTCATTAAAAAGACCAAAAAATCCCAGATCCCGGCCCTTATCTTAGCCCGAGATGCCGAAAAAGCATTTGACAGGGTGGAATGGTGGTTCCTCTTTCACACCATGGAAAAGATGAGATTTGACCCAAATTCTTAGCAATGATAAAAGCTAACTACCAAAAGCCTAAGTTGTGCCTGGCAATCAATGGCCAGCTTTCTGAGAGTATTCCGGTATCCAGAGGCACGAAGCAAGGATGTCCTCTTTCACCGCTACTTTACGCTATCCACCTGTAACCCCTCGTTGCTACTATTAGGTCCAAAAAGGAAGTTGAAAGGATCCCCTTTAGGGGGGGGGGTTAAGAACAACAAGTCACAGCATTTGTGGACAACCTATTATTAATGATCACAGACCCAGAGAAGACCTTGGGTTCGGTGGACCGGGTATTGCAACAAATTGGGGAGGTGGCAGGATTCAAAATAAATGCCCACAAACCAGAGATATTGAACCCGACGGTCCCGCCGGATAAAGTCCAGACTATGCAGAAATCCCTCCCTTATAGATGGGCGATTAAAGCCATAAAATACTTAGGAGTAATGATCACTGGCAACCTAAACACCTTATTTGCCGCCAGTTACCCGCCCCTCTTGGAGAAAATTTGATAGATGTTTTCAAACTGGGGTCCTCTAGCAATATCGTGATTGGGGAGGGTTAATGTCGTTAAAATGGTAATCCTTCCGAAATTACTCTTCCATTTCATGGCGCTGCCGACACGGGTACCCAACACTTACTTCCAGGCATTGCAAAAACACACAATGGTATTCATATGGAATCACAAAAAATGTAGGTCACGACAGGTCATGAGAAGCCTGAGGAGCAGAGGAGGCCTAGGAGAACCTGACTTTAGAGCATACTACCTCGCTGCACAGGTTAGAGTGATTAGAGATTGGTTTAGGGAAAATCGGGGAAGATGTGGAGAACCATGGACAGAGCAGTGGTAGGGGCCCTGCTAGAGGAGGTCTTATGGCGTCAGAAGGAAGACGGGCCAAAAATCATGCATCGAAGCGATATAGGGGTGCTATTAGGAGATTTGTGGGATGAATCGGTGAGAAGGGCGGGTTTGACCACCTTCACCTCCCCACTAACACCTTTGTTTAGGAACCCCCAGTTTACACCGGGTATGAGGGTCGGTGATTTTGACAAGTGGAAAGAGTGGGGCCGGGGAGGTGCAGAATACTGAGGGATATGTTCGATGGACAAGAATTGAAATCCTTCAACCAGTGAAAGCATGATTTTGATCTAACAGAAGGGGAGATATTCTGTTATCTCCAATTGAGACACTGGTTCCTCCACCCTAAAGTGAATAGTTTGATTTGATTTTGATTTAGATTTTTTACATTTATAGAGCGCACATAACAAACTTAATCATATATTGGCGCAGATGGTATAGACTGGGTAGATAGTACACGAAATTTAGAATCCCCAAGCAATGGGGGTCATCTACCTAAAGAGGAAAGTTTTCAGTGCTCGGCGAAATTGTAAGAGAGAACTCATGGTCCTAAGCTTAAGCGGCAGCAAATTCTGCAGGCTGGGCCCAAAGACTGCAAATCTCCTGTCTCCTGTCGATGCATAAGTAGAATGAGGAATGATCAGGAGGTGGCTATTACTAGAGCGTAATTGTCTCGCAGGCTGATAGGGTTGGATTAGCTCCCTTAAATAAAAAGGGGCAATGCCGTTTACACATTTAAAGACAATACAGGCTGTCTTGAATTTGATGCGGTCAGCAATTGAGAGCCAATGTAGCTCCTGGCGATATGGAGACACATGAATAGATTTATGTAGTTTAAAAATCCATCTAACAGCCGCATTCTGAGCTCTCTGGATCCGCTGAAGCTGTTTAGAAGGAATGCCTAGCAGTTGACTATTATAGTAGTCAAGATGGGCACTAGTAAGTGCCCCGACTACCGAAGCATGATTCTCTTTAGGAATGTAAGGAAGTGCCTGACGTAGTCGTCTCAGAACAAAATGGACTGCTTTGGTCTTGGCTCCCACCAGTGTTTCACTGCTGAGATGCTCCTGCCACATGCATCCCAATTTTATTATCTTTGATACAAATTTCAAGTTTTTTCCCAGCAATATTGGAACCGGCAATTTCTTGGCAGTCGTCAGCAAATGCTTAGGACCAAACAGTTTAAGTTCCGTCTTGGCAGCATTGAGCTGCAAATAGTTGTTTGACATTCAATTGCTCACTTCTAACAGAGATTGCTCCAATTTGCTAAATGCTTCTTGAAAATTAGTAATTCGTACAAATATTTGCGTGTCATCAGCATAGGAATGGAAGTCCAGTCCATAGCATCTGAGAATTTCCACAAGAGGTCGGATATACAAATTAAATAGCAGTGGAGACAGGGAAGATCCCCGGGGAACTCCACAGCTCAGATGGATGAGATCCGACAGGAATTCTCCCAGTCTCACATGCTGCCGGCGATTGGTCAAGAAAGACCTAAACCAGTTTAATGCTGCATCAGAGACTCTTGCTATCTCCTGTAGCCGTTCGAAGAGAATATTGTGATTTACTGTATCAAAGGCCACAAACAAATCCAGCATTACCAGGAGTGTAAGCTCCCCTTGATCAGCGAACTTCAGTAATTCATCTTGTACAACTAGGAGGGCTGTCTCGGTTCCATATTTTGGTTGGAATCCTGACTGGAATTTGTCTAATAGTGATTCCTGTTCAACGAACTCCTGGTTAGTGACCACCTTCTGGAGAATCTTTGCTGGCCAGGGGAGTCCCGCAATAGGCCGATAGTTTTGTAACACCTCTGCGTCCAATGAAGGTTTTTTTCAACAGGGGTGAGACGATAAAAAGCTTTAGGCTTTCTGGAACAATCAGGACAGCAGAGATTTATTAACAAAGTTGGTAAATGGGGTTAGCTCAAGTGCCAATGTATTGGCTACATAAGCTGGTAAGGGAGAAAGAGAGTCAATTGTGGGTTTAAGAGTTGCAATAAGTTGACAAATATCTTTTTCGGAAACCGGGTGAAAGTCAAAAGCAGATGAAGTCTGGTTATGAAGGCAATCAGCCTTGGGTGCCGCAGAATTTGTACTACATGTCGCTAGATTTAAAAGGGCAGTCTGTTCTATATCTGATTTTATGCGGTCAATCTTATCTACGAAGAAAGAATTGAACACGTTAGCTCTTGATTCTGTAAAATCAGGCACTGCATTTTTACAGTATGGGTTACTGAACCTAGATATAATAGAGAATAATTCTTTTGGTTGATTGTTAGCAGACTGTAGTTTATTTCCCAGAAAATCTTTCTTAGCTGAAAAAATGGCCAGTTTGTATCTCAGCAATGCTCTTTTAGCTGCAAATTTATTTTCTGGAGTGGGCTTTTTAAACCAGTTTTCGCTGGTCTTACCAACTTGCCTGCGTAGTTCTTGTAAACTTGTTGAGGACCAAGGTTGAGAAACCTTTTTGGCTTTCAATTTTGGAGGAGCCATTTTGTTGCACATAGTGCCCAAAACACAAATTCCTCTGGTAAAAAGTTCCTCACAAGAAAGAGCGGGGTCAATAATTGCAAGGGATTCAGAAATCTCATTACCAGAGATTTTATCTAGGTCTTTGGCTTTCTGAGAGTAAGAAGCCTGTCTAATCCTTGTATTGAGTTTGACTTGGTTGCACATACTTGGATCAAACAGTTTAACAAAATGATCCGACCAGTGAACTGGCATGCCATCCTTCATAGTTATGCAGTTGCCACGTGTGATGACCACATCTAGACAGTGGCCCTTTATATGTGAAGCTTGAAGGGCCAGGGGGAGAAGGTCATGGACCATTAGGGAGCTCACCCCCTTTGAAAAATAAGTTTTAACGGAAACAGGGGATAAACATATTGTCGGGCAATTTATAGCATCATTAAAGGTACCAGAAAAAGGTGATTCATGGAGAGATGGGAGAACGCAGTGGGGCAAACACTAGAGAGTGGTCAGTGGGACGTTCTATGGGCACAACTCCCCAAGCTAACAAGAGCAATCCAAATACAGGAAATATGGATGAAGATGATGGTCCAGTGGCATTTGACACCCGAATGGTTACACAAGTGCTATAAGGCGGTTTCGGACATTTTTGGGAACATTTTTGGTGGGATTGTGGGTCCATCCATCCATACCTGGTGGGGATCCAATCAGCACTGGAAGAGATCTTTGGGGTACAAGTAGTGGGATCTAGAGATATGGCCTTTTGGGGATTGGGAGGGATTTTGGAGGAATTACCAACAAAATTACAAAGGAAAGCATACGTGATCTGTGAGAAACCTGAAGGTGTCTCACTCACTAGTCCCCGGGGATCTGTCGTCAAGGTGGCCAGGGCACAGTCATCGCTATTGGATCCAGTTCCTGGGGGATGGACCAGTGCAGGAGGATCACCTGGATGAGGGGTCTTCGGGGAGTATGAATAGGACACCGAAGGTTGAGAGACAGTATCCCCTTCCTTGTGACACCTTTTCCCCATCCAGCCTAGTAGGATACTTAGAAACTCTACACACCTGCTTTTCCAACACAAACACTTTCTCACAGCATGAACGGAAACGGACTAATACCCAAGCTGTTTACCTGACATGTCCCAACACAAGGGTCAGGCAGAGTAAGGCAATTCCTGACAACTACACACACCTGACTACCCTTTCCCTTCCCCATAGGGATAAAAGGCAGAGGACAAGAGCACACTCCTAGCAAGGCTGAACGCATGAGGAAGCAGCCATTTCAAGACAGCAGTTCAAATGGAGGAGAAAGGTGTCAAGACCTGAAAGGACGCCAAAGAGGGAGTTGACCTTGCCCTTTTCAACCCAGACCCGCAAAGCCTGCGATGAAAGAAACGTAAAACCGAGAATCGCAGTTGGAAAATGGTGTGACGGATGTCAGCGGTACATGGAACCCTCCTGTTCTGATAGCCAGGGCAGGGAGGCGCGATTGCCATTGTGGTACCGTCCTTGACTCCAGCGGCAAAGGAACCATCAACGAGTTCAGCACAGCAGGTGAGTCGGAAGAACCTGATAGTCGACCGGACTCTGTTAGGCTCAAGTTTGCAGTGGCAACATTAAGAAGATAAATCAACAAGAACAAACTTGGTACCAGAGATAGAGTGGTTCGGCGCCACGTGGGTGCTTGTTCCGAGGTCTCTGGCTGGTACCCCGCCCCTGAACAAAAAGACTGTGTTGAACATTCTGAGTAAAGAAACTTCAATTACCAAGAGGCCATAGGGAAGGCCGGTACAAGGTGTTTAAGGTGGTCATACAAGGGTCAAGCCAAATCCCTTGTACAAACGAAAGTCCTTGACCCATTGCCGAAGTTTTGATATTGTGAAACAGGCGTTTGCGCCTGGCTGAGGGTAATACCGTGAAAACTGCGATATTGTGACACCCGCACTTGCCATAGACTAACAGAGCACCCAGCTAGACAAGATCGCCCTTCGGAAGTCTCTGTTTAAGATTGGCAAGTGCTTTTTAAGGTCTGAGTCCAGATGTTGGGGACCTCACTATACCTAAAGGGTCGTTTAAAAAGACATTAAGACTTTTGAATATTTCAAATAAGGAGATTGTGATTGACAGGCAATAGTAAACCCGACTGAGGGACGTCAAGAGTAAAGTTGTGAAGAAGCTAAATGAGCAACATTGTCATGACAAGTATGAACCCGACTGAGGGATGTCCTCAGTGAGTGGTTGGTCTGAGCCCAACTGAGGGAGGCTGACGACTAAGAGAAGGATCGGAGCCCGGCTGAGGAGGATCCAAGGGTGAAGGGTAATCACCCGACGTAAAGGTTAACCCAAAGAACCTTTGTTTGTTCTTTTGGCATATCAGGACCTCTGAAGCAAGAGACTTTGTATGAGAAGAGACTTGTGCACAGAAGGCCCTGATATTGAGAAAAGGAACTTTAAGCTTGTTTCAGAGAAGCCCAGGAGTGTGCTGTGCTCGAGAGTCCCGCCTTGTCCCGTGCTAAAAACGTGGGGAAGGGAGCCCCCGGCCATAACATCCTGATTTATCATTTTGTGAACTCTTCTTTCTTTTCTTATGAACATTATCCCACACTATTTTGTAACATTATGATAATTGGCAATAGGTTTCTTAGTATAGGCCCTTTTATTTGACTAGACTCCACTTGGACGGTATTATTATTATTTGATGGTCGTAGCTTGCTCCCATCTTAGATTTAGGTTTAGATTAGGCGTTTATCTCACCCATTTTACAGTTTAATAAACACCCTTGAACTGTGATCACTTGTGTCTGTCTTACTATGATGCCATGCCTTTCTTTACAGATCCTAGTGATAGCGGGGGCGCTGGTCGTCGCCCAGAATTGGAAAAGAAAGGAACCCTCCCACAGAGCATGAACGGGTGGGTAAAGTATGGGACTTGGTAGCATTAGAGTGGGTTACTTATTCCTTTCAGGGGGACACCAACGCTTTTGCATGGAATGGGACGTTACACTGAAGTTACTCCAAAGGGAAGGTAGGCGTGCATGGTGCCCAAGGAAAATGAAACTTTTAGGGGTGATTTGACCACCAGACCTTTGAGGGTCATAAACGGCCGGCACTCGAGAGGCCTTGGACAATGGATAAGGCAGAGCCTCAACTCACAGCCAAGTGGAAAATGAGAGACATGCTAGTGGGGGGCCAAGGGGAGGGCCTTCAATAGGGGTCGGAAGACGGAGGAGGGTAAAAAATAGACAAAGTTTCGTTATGTATGGAGGGGCCTGGGCTACAATGGAATGGGGAGGGAGGAGGGAAGGGAGGGAGGCAGGAGGGAAGGAAGGGAGGGTTGGGAAAGTTGTTATATTGAAAATGCCAATAAAAACATATTTATAAAAAAACAGGGGTCTTGAGGGTATTCCTTGTAACTTGGACAGGTAGAGGTTGAGAACATCTCTGGTGTTTCTTTAATTCCTGGCACTATATGGCCTCATGCTAGAAACCCTTATCTTTTTGTGACAGTCTGGTTGGTTGTTGTCCTATGACTTTTTGTTAGATTTGACGGGGTGCGGATTTAGGCGCGTTGCAAATCCAAATAGAAATAGAGATACAAGAACTTTGTTCATGTTTTATTTGGGCCTTCTCTCTCCTCCATGTTGGGCAACTGACTTTGTTTTTTCTCTCTCTTGGGTCATAACTGATAGGATCAGAATCAAAGGCCATGACATTTGGACAAGAGATGTGGGAATCTACATATCCCATGAAGGCATCCAGAACTTCTTCTATTGCCCCGTCAGAATACTGCTTCCCATCAGTGGTATTCCCACTAAGACAACCCTGGACTTCCCTACCCAGGTGATCCTCCCTCGCTTGTCCACCCCTAGGGTTGGGATCCAAAAGTGATGGCCCTCACCTGGCTACCTGAATAGAGGACTCTCGGGGTCTGGATGGGAGAACACCCCTAGGTTATCCAACTAATGTTTTACTCCAGCAATGTTCCAGCAAATCATTCTTATGCCTTTATCTCTTGCCTGCTTAAAGCTGCGCAGGTGGACTAGGAGAAATGCACTGGTACACACTTTCACTGGCGTGACTAGATAGGAATTTGCATTGCTGTGTGGTCTTTCTACTTAATACTTGCTCCAGTTCCGATCTAGACCAGTCAATGATTGAGGACTGAGGTAACGTGCCATACTTCGCTGGGGCAGCGCAGTGTCGATCAGACTGTGGTGTCAGTTCCTCTTTAATACTTTCCCACCAAGCATCATGCAAAAGTCAAATTTTAAAACTTGAATCTAAAAATACTTCTACTCCTTTTGCGGTAAGAGCTTCCTTACAGTGCATTAAACAGATCCTGATATACGGGTTTAAAAAGCTGGAGTGCACATTACAGACGCCACAATACAAACAGTCCGATATAACACGAATTGTGGTGAACATTTTACAGGTTTGTCGTTTATTTTGTATTTATTTTATTGGTTATTTATTTTATGCTTATACAACAAGACAGTGTTTCAAAGCGCCACAAGACAAAATGGAAGGGAGCATGGGAACAAATAAACTATGGAAATGACAATGAATAAATAAGAAAGCAAACAAACAGTGGTACTACTAGACTTTTTGACATTCGGAACGTGCAAGTGCAGGGAAAAAGAAGGGGGTGGGGGAATAAGTGCTAAAGGGTCCCCCGTGGGGGGGGGGTCTGAGGGGAGAGTGCCAAAGGTGCCTGTTGGGGAGACAACAGGTAAGTGCATGGGCTGAGACATCCCATGCCAAAGAGGGGAGGTCTACGTCCATCAGGTAAGTGCAGGGCTGACATAAACCACCCGACTAGGGGGTGTGGGCCCAGCAGCAGCACAGGGGGGGCGGATGCTGGTGGCGATTGGGCAGATGGCTAGGACCCTATTGGACTCTTGAGGGACTGGGCCACCAATCTCAGCGGCTGTGGGCACGGTTAGCACCGGAGGGAGAGCGTGAAGGAGGAGCAGAAGATAAAGGTCTTGAGTTGTTTTCAGAACTTGAGGTGAACCGGTTCAAGACGGGGGGAGAGAGAGACTGTTCCCGAGGAGGGAGCCAGCCGAGGAGAGAGATCTGCCCTCAGCTCTTTGATTGGAGAAGCGTTTGACCAGCAGAGCGTTGGAGCAGGAAGATCGAAGGGATCTGGAGGGAGAGTATTTAGTGAGAGAGTGTTGCATGTAGCGTGGTCCCAGGCCCCAGACAGCCTTAAGAATGATGCAAAGGGTCTTGCAGCAACCGGGAACCAGTGGAGAGATTTTAGGGCTGGAGGGATATGGGGCCAAGGATAAGTCTTGCAACCCTATTCTGGATAAGTTGAAGAGGGAGCAGGGAGGGAAGAGGCAGGTTGAGAATGAGGCTGTTGCAGTAGTCCAGCCTGGAAAGGACCAAAGCTCTACAGATATTGAACTTCTGGGAGAAGGTGAGGAAAGGGAGAATTCCTCTAAGTAGGTGAAGTTGAAAGTGGGCCTTCTTGGCAAGGTCCAAGATGTGAGGAGTGAATGAGAGAGAGGAGTAGAAGATGATCCCAAGGTTTCTGTACTCAGTCAAAGGAGAGGGAGGAGAACCCATAGAGGGCTCAAAGAGTGCAAAAACGTGGAACAAGTGACCCGATAGGAAGAATCTCAGTCTTACTGGCATTAAGACAGAGATCATTGGAGGGGAACCAATACTGAATAGCAGACAGGCAGTCAGGGATGATAGAGGAGGAAAAGGAGGAGGAAGAGGGAAGCTTGAAGAAGAGTTGCATGTCATCTGCATAACACTGTAAATGAGGAGATAAGGCACATATCAGGTAAGCAAGAGGTGCAATGTAGATGTTGAAAAGCCCAAGGCGAGAGGATAGATCATTGGAGAACACCACATGTGGAGAGAGTTGTAGAGGAGGAGAAGGAGCCCAGGAGCACCTAGGAAGGGTGGTTAATGAGGAAGGAGGTCAACCAGTCCAGTGCCCAGTCTGAGATACCAAGAGTATCTTGGAGCCGCTTTATGAGGATAGAATGGTTGACAGTGTCAAAGGCGGAAGAGAGGTTCAGAAGAATGAGAACAGCAGGAGAGTTAGAATCAAGATTTGCAAGCAGTTCTTCCCAGGTGTTCAGGAGAGCAGTTGCAGTGCCTCTGGATGCTCGGAATTCAGATTGATGGTCAGGTAAACAACCAATGAGCTCAGTTTGTTGGGTCAGTTGGGGGTAAGACCAACATCTCCACAATTTAACAACTTGACCCCCAGAATTTCTGAGAGCCCCTTCACAAGGGTGTATTTGTAAGAGCTTTTATTGCTGTGTGTGCTCCCCTTGAAAGCGCATATTGAATTGAATTGCTATTTTATTTCTATCGCGCTCATACACAAGTGTTTCAGAGCATGACAAGGCAAAGGAAGGGGAAAAGGGGAGGACCATACAACAATCTTACTAGGCCCCGTGACATTGAGAATACGCAAGTGCATGGGAAAGGGGGAGGTGAAAAGTGCCTGGAAGGGGGAGAAATGGAGTGTGCGGAGCAAAGGAGCTAACAGATAAATAATAATAAATTAATAAATAATAAAGGCAACAAATAATGGTAGTGTAGCCAGAAAGGGGCAAGTGCTGGGTTTAAGGCAGCAGACAGGGTAGGTCTGCTAAGTGCAGGAAGAAAAAGGGGGGACTGTATGGGTACAGATACAGACCCCAGTGCGAGGGGTGGATCGGAGCCGGTGCGTGAGGGTGGCAGGGTGAGCAGGTACCTGGGCCTGGAGGACAGAGGGTGGCCATGTGCATGGTGCCGAGAGAGAAGAGATCAGCAGGGGAGAGGGGGGGTGAAGGCAGAAGCAAAGAGGAAGGTTTTTCTGATAGAGTAGATACTTTCAATAGTGAGATATTTCAATATAGTCCTTATTAGGATAACTTAGCCTGTCTTCTTTCTTTTGCAAATTTGCACGCTCCTGCAAATTTGCAAAAGAAAGACATTTCAGGTCTTTTATGTAACTGAGGTTTTCTCTAATTGAATACAGATGTTTTGATGATTCAACGGACTCGGGCCTCATTACGAGGCTTGCGGTAGCCCTGCCTGTAATACAGGCACAGCTGCCGCCGGTATTCATTTTTTTCCGACGCTCAGAAATAGGCAATTACCGGGTCATTACGGCCTTGCCGGACCCGGTATTTGTCCATTCCTGGGCACCGGAAAAAATTCTTCCCCATTCCCATTTCAGCCCCATATGGGTCAATTAGAATGGGGAGGTCGGATGCACCGGCACCGTTTATGTGCTGGTGCATCCGACATGCTGTGCTCGCGGGTGCCTTTCATTCCGCCAGGTCAGACCTGCCGGTCTGGATACAATGGTACTGGCAAGCTTACCTGTACCATTGTATCCGAACCGGCAAGCTCGTAATGAGGTCCTATGGGCCTCATTACGACTTTGGAGGCAGCCATGGTGCTGTTAGCACCATGGCTGCCTCCAAAGTCGTGTCTGGGTCCGGGTTCTCGAAATGGGTGCTTACTGGGTCATTCCAACCTTGGAGGACCCGGTAAATCCCATTCCGAAAACCATTCCCCATTCCCATTCGAGCCCCCATAGGGCTCAATGGGAATGGGAAGGAGCTAATAACGGGACCGCAAATAGCGGGCCTGTTATTAGCTCCCTGGTCCCTTAGCGGCTCCTGCTAAGGACGGCTGGTAAAACCAGCCGGCCTTAGTGGGACCCGCTAAGGGACCTCGGAATGCAGTGGTAAGGGGTTAACGGCACCGGCATCCTTACCGGTGCCGTTAACCCCTTACCGTCACACTCCTAATGAGGCCCTTTGGGCCTCATTACGGGTATGGAGCCTCCATACTGGGTTCCAGTACCGGGTTCTGCGAATGAGGAATTACCGGGTCATTCCAACCTTGGAGGACCCGGTAATTCCTCATGCACAAAACCAATCCCCATTCCCATTTGAGCCCTCATAGGGCTCAATCGGAATGGGGATGGAGCTAATAACGGGCCCTTTAATAACAGGCCTGTTATTAGCTCCTTGGTCCCCTTGCGGGACCCGCAAAGGACGTCTGGTCTGACCAGACGTTCTGTGTGGGTGCCGCTAGGGGACCTCGTAATAAGGCATCCCGTAATGAACGGTGCCGGTCCTGTACCGGCACCCTTCATTATGGGAGTGCCAGCCTCGTAATGAGGCCCAATGTCTTTTTGTTTTGAGGTTGTCAAATACATTTTGATCCTAACTGGTTGTCAATGCAAAGGGAAGGGTATTCGACACCCTTTCCCGAACCACAGAAGCCAAATGTAAGGCGATCCTCCACCTGTGGTTGGCACAGGCGCCTGATAGTATAAACAGGACACCACGTGGCAGCCAGTGGGGGGAAGAGGAGTTAGGGAGAGGTTGTGGATGGGGAGGGGAGTTTAGGAACACTGGAAAGAGGTTGAGGGAACACCTAAGGTGGATAGGATGAGGGGAAACACCAGGGAAGACACCCTACCTGTCTCTACCTGTAACACTCTGTACATATAGTATTCACATCACACTAAGCATAACACTCTGTACTTGTAGCATTCATATCAAACTATCCCTAAGGCTTGACAACCTTAATACTTGTCAAAACCACTGGGTACTAGCAACATAAGACTACATAAACCATACACCTTATTCTGTATATCTGCTCCTAGGATGCCAGACTGACAGTATTAGTCACATATCGGCATGTAACTGGTTGAACTCACATTGATCACAATGATAGACAAGAACATATGGCTATCAGGCACGTATAAGAAATTAACATACAACATGACATGCAATGTGGACTTGATACATTTTGGAATGCAGAGAGTTCCCTACACCTCCAGCAGAGTCCTTGCGTGTTCTACACAGGTATAAAGTCCAACCCGCACTTTGACCTGAACACATGAAATGCTGTGCAATAAGTCCACCATTATCCGTAATCGAAAAAAGAAGAAGCGAGTTCCTAACGAACTCTGGGAACACTTATCTGAAGTCCGGGAGACCCGCAAGTCGTCCCGAACGCCACAGTAATGCGCCCGTAATTGACAGCAAGGGAAACTCCGCCCGCCGCCGCCCAATATATTCACACAGTTGCTCAGTACTTATCTCATGTCCGGGAGGCTTGAGAGCTGACCCGGACGCAACAATCACTGCGTTTGCTGTCCACTCGCGGTCACTGCATCTTCGTCCGAACTCCCTCATAAAGCGTTCTGAAGCCACTCTTTCTTCGAAGTCCTGACACGCCCGTCTCCTACTTCGCCTGCTGTCGAACCAAAATAAGCCACACCTGCCGTATGCCGCTTGCCCATTTATTGCTTTTGCTAATTGTTCACAGCTGTTCCAACGGGCGCTTTGCTAATTGTTCCCAGCTGTTCCAACGGGCGCACGGCTAGGACTACACCCTTCCCAAGTGCTGCTGGGAGTTGTAGTTCTTACTCCAGCTTTCCATTTTCTACGTGTATTTACACATACTTTTATTGCTCCAGCCCTTAATGCTAACATTACCTCCTCTCTCACGGCTCTTCCTCAGGCCGACCTTGAACAACCGTTGCTTATGGAATTGTGTGACCAACCGAGGAGCATGCACAGCTCCTGCTGGCTCCCAGGAACAATCCTACGGTCCATAGCCTTTCCATTTAATCAAATAACAAACCTTCTGGCCCTGTTTCTTGACGTCCAAAATTCGCTCTACTTCATATTCCTTTTGTCCTTCTTTGAGTACTGCTGGAGGCCGTTTAGTCGTCATCCTGGGATCTGCGGGTTTAAGTAAAGACACATGGAACACCGGGTGTATGGCTAAGTTTTTTGGCAAACGTAATTTCATAGCAGTTTCATAAACACATTGAATAATGGTATATGGCCCAATGAATCTAGGCATGAATTTACGTGATCCTATCATAGATATATTTCGAGTCGATAGCCACACGCTGTTCCCCACTTGATATTTAGGACTGTCCTGCCTATGTTTGTCAGCTTGTGTTTTATATTGTCTTTTGGCATGCTCCAAATTGGCCCAGGCTTTTTGTCTGACTTCCAGAAGCAACTGTTTCCGCTCTTGTAACACTGGCATGTTGTTTACCTCTGGCAAATGTTCAGGTATCATATTCTGCTCATGACCATACAAACACTCATTAGGAGCCATTCCCAGTGAACTATGAAAGGTGTTGTTATATGTGAATTCGGCCAACCATAAGGCTTGAACCCAGGATTCTCTTCCATCTCCCAAATACCCTTGCAAATACTGCTCAAGTGTTTGATTCACCCTTTCTGTCTGACCATCCGTTTTGGGGTGATAGCTGGTGGATAGAGCACAGTTGATTCCCAAAAGTCGACAAAAAGCACGCCAAAACCTGGAAGTGAACTGAGAACCTCTGTCTGAAACAATACACTTTGGGAGGCCATGCAATCTCACAATATGTTGCAGAAATAGCTCCCCCAACTGGCCTGCGCTTGGTATACCAATACAAGGCACAAAATGAGCCTGGTTAGACAGAAAATCCACTACCACCAAAATGGTGTCAAATTGCTTGTCAGGTGGCAAATTTGTGATGAAATCCAAGGAAATGTGGGTCCATGATTTCTCAGGAGAAGGTAATGGCTGTAACAATCCCCTTTTTTAACATGATCTGCCTTATTTCGTAAACAATTTTCACATTGTACCAAGTAAGTCATTATATCTTGCCGTAATGTGGGCCACCAAAAATATTTTTCCAACATCATTTTCATTTTTCTGTGACATGCATGTCCTGCCAAGTGGGATTTACGACACCAAAATAACACCTGGTTTTGTAGCATTTTGGTTGGTAAATACAATCTACCCTGATGGTATGGTAATCCTTCCCGTACTGTTCTTGTCGGATGACTATTCCGCCACTCCTGCAATTGTCTAGCTGGCAACGCTTTCTTCACCTGATCAATTAATTGCTTCGTAATAGACCCAATGATCTTTTCGGGCGCAATTATTGCTTTCTTTTCACTAACAATATTGTCTAAATTCTGTTGCCGAGTTAAGGCATCCGCCTTCCCATTCCTATTTCCTGGTCTAAATGTTACCACAAAATCAAATTCATTGAAATACTGAGACCACCTTAATTGCCTTGGACTTAAAGTTTGAGCTGTCTTAAAATATTGCAAATTTTTGTGATCGGTTACCACCAGCACCTGATGCCGGGCTCCCAGTAAGTAATGTCTCCACTCAAGGAATGCTGATTGGATAGCCAATAGCTCTTCATCAGTGATGGAGTAATTCTGTTCACACCCCGACAGTTTCCTAGAATAGAATACCACCGGATGCCATACACCTGTCTCATCCTTTTGAGACAGAATAGCTCCTATGGCTACATTACTGGCATCTGTCTCTACCTGAAAAACCCTTTCAGTGTTTGGATGTCTTAATACAGGTGCCGTGGTAAACACTACCTTCAACTCCTGAAAAGCTTTTTCTGCCTCAGCACTCCACGTAAAACTCACTACTTCCTTAAGCAATTGTGTGATGGGTGTCACAATTTCTGAGAAATTGCCAATGAATCTTCTATAAACGTTGGCAAAACCCAAAAACGACTGAATGTCTTTTATGCATTGTGGTGATGGCCAATCCCATACTGCCTGTACTTTCTTGGGATCCATCACAATTCCTGTTGCAGTCAAAATAAAACCTCAAAACTCTACTTGAATCACATGAAAAGCACATTTCTCCAATTTAACACATAATTGATGCTCTTGCAAACGTTGCAATACCTTTTTTACATGTTGTACATGTTGCTCTCGTGAGTTTGAATACATTAAAATATTGTCAATATAAACAATAACAAACACATCAATGAAATCATGCACTACCTCTTGCATAAAGAACTGAAAGGCCGCTGCAGCATTACATAAACCAAAGGGCATAACCAAGTACTCAAACAACCCAAACTTTGTCATGAAAGCGGTATTCCACTCATCACCCTCTTTAACTCGTATCAGATTATATGCTCCTCTCAAATCCAACTTAGTATACATCTTGGCTGTCCTCACTTGATCCAAGAGAACCGCAATCAATGGCAAGGGAAATCTGTTCTTGATTGTTACTTTATTTAAGGCACGATAATCTATGCATGTTCTTAACGTACCTTCCCTCTTAGGAACGAAAAACAATGGTGAGGAGACTGGGGACGTGGAATGCCGTATAAACCCTTTAGCCAACATCTCATCCAAATAGTCAAGTAAATACTGGTTTTCTTTTTCTGTAAGAGCGTAAATCCTACTGCAAGGCAATTTTGTTCCTTCTTCCAATTCGATAACACAATCATAAGATCTATGGGGAGGTAATTGTTCTGCCACCCTTTTGTCAAACACTTTAACAAACTCTTAATACTGTGGAGGAATCTCTCCATTCATAGCCCCCACCATCTGATTCTCCACTCTCTTCTCCGTTAACACTTCAACTGGTCCTGCTTTTGATAAGGTATGTCCCTGACAATGTTCCTCCTCAAACCACAACAATTGTCTTCTCCAATCAATTCTAGGATTATGCAATACCAACCATGTCATGCCGTCGTAGTAAGGCGGTAAGGGTTTACCGGTACCGGTAAAATACCGGTACCGGTAAACCCTTACCGCCTACCGTATAATGAGGCCCAGAGTTTGCCTGCCGTGGATGCTGTGCCCAACAGGTCTAACCCTGCCGGGTGCAGTGGCTGCAGTAGGCAGACCCGTCTCAGAAGCACCGGCACCATTAGCAACAGTGTTGGTGCCTCTGTGTCCCTACTACCACAGAGTCCTATGGGACTCTTTGGGAATGGGGACGTACAATTTACTGGTGCCTGACTTCCTGGGCCGACTGACTCGTAAACAGCCGGTGGCACCAGGGAGTCAGACGCCGGTAAAATATTACGGGTCCGGCAGCAACCCGCCAGTAGCACATGCAGGGTTACCGCTGGGCCCTTAATGAGGCCCATGGATTACTGTTGGGATACTGGTACAAAGAAGAGGGATATGGGGGTAATGGCATGGATTACGTTTGCAGGACTGGGATAAAAAATTGACATGTCAGGGTAATTACATGGATTACTACTGGGATGAGGAAGAGAGATGTGGGGGCAATGACATGGTTTAGTGTTGGGGTACTGGAATGTGAGGGTATTTAGATGGTTGCCTTTGGGGTACTTGGACGAGAAAGAGGGATCTAGGGGTAATGCTGTGGATTACTGTTGGGGTACCGCGATGAGGAAGAGGGATTTGGTGGCAGTGACGTGGATTACTGTTGGGGTACTGCGATGAGGAAGAGGGATTTGGTGGCAATGACGTGGATTACTGTTGGGGTACTGGAACGATAAAGAGGGATTACCAGGTAATGATATGGATTACTTTTGGGATACTGGGACGAGGAAGACGAATGTCGGCATAATGACATTTGTATTTATTTGTATTTATTGAGTTTTAAATAGCGCTTTTAACCAAAGCGCTTTACAGAGAACAATATGCAATATATAACATAAGCAATGTGAGTCCATTTTTAGAATCATGTAGCAGAGAACAATATGCAGAACAATTTACAAATAAACAGTCAGTAAAACAAACTTGCGTAGTGTGAGACTGTGTTCAGAATCAGCCGTTAACAGTCAGGCAGGTGACTGAAGTAGGTGCGTTTTTAAAGAAGAGCGGAAGGAGGAGTGGGAAGTAATGGAGTGGAGAGAGATGGAAAAGGTTCCAGTGAAGAGGAGCACGAAGTTGGAAGGATCGGAAAGGGGATTGCGCACAAGGGGTGCGCAGTACAGTAAGTCGGAAGTGATCAGCAGAGAAGAGAGAACGAGATGGAGAATAGAAGGAGAGGGGGATGTGAGGTAGGAGGGGGCAAATCCACAGAGAGATTTGAAGACAAGACAGAGGAAGTTGTACTTGAGTTGTGAGTGAAAGGAGAGCCATCCCAGTGAGGTAAGGGACGAAGAGATAGAGTCATGATGGGAAAGAAGACAGAGAGAGCAGATGGAAAAATGGTAGATTGATTTAAGAGGGGCGAGACGTGAGGAAGGAAGGCCAAAGAAGAGAACGGAGCAATAGAAAAGATGAGAGAAGATTAAGGAACATATTAGAAGTTTAGTGGTGTGGAAAGTAAGGAAGGGGCGAATTTTGCATATGTTGTATAGATGGAAGCAACAGACCCAGGAAGTACGAGAGATGTGGTGAGCGAGGAGAGATTAGTTTCAAAGTGGAGACCAAGATTGCGGGCAGAGTGGGAGGTAGGGAGATTGGAGGGAGGAAAGAGAATGTAAGGAGGAGGAGAAGGAGGGGGGAGGACATTAGCGGGAAAAAATAGAACTTTAGTTTTCCCGGCGTTCAGGGTAAGAAAGTGGGAGGTCATCCAGGATTTGATGGCAGTGAGGATGAGATGAGAGTTTGTGATGAATGTTGGGCGTGAAGGATGAGAAAGAGAGAAAAAGCTGAGTGTCGTCAGAATAGAAGTGGTGAGATACTGCAAAGGAAGAGATGATAAGAGCAAGAAGGGAGGTGTACAAAGAGAAGAGAAAAGGGCCAAGTACGAAGCCTTGGGGGAGGCCGTTGTGAGGGGGAAGGAGGGGGGAGGTGCAGCCGCCCCGAGAAACAGCAAAGGTGCAGTTAGATAGATAGGAATTGAACCAGGCGAGGACAGAACCACTGAAGCCAAAGGAGTAGAGGGAGTCCAGAAGTAAGGAGTGATGGGATACTAGGACAAGGAAGAGGGATATGATGGTAATGACATTGATTACTGTTGGGGTACTGGGATGAGGAAGAAGAATGTAGGGGCAATGCCATTTATTTTTGTATTTATTTATTTATTTTTGCATTTATTTCAGCACAGCAAACCCTTGGGCATCAGGGCGCTAGTTACAGGAAGTGCATAGTCCAATTACAACAACACACACGGTTACAGAGCAAATAGATTTGTGTATACAACCTGGCAAAGCCTCACCTTATGGTATAGGGGGCTAAATCAGGCGTGCAGACAAGCAAGTAAGACATTATAGGAGTGTGTATGCAGACTGTCAATGTCTCACCTCATGGTACGGCGAGCTACATCAGGCATGCAGACAAGCATATGAGACATAATAGGAGTGTGTGTATGCAGACTGGCAAAGCCTAAACTCGTGGTGGCTGCCATAGTGTAGGTAAACAAGAAATGCAGAGTGCAGTGGGTACCAAGAAGTGGAGAAGTCTAGTCTCCTCCAATTCCATATCTTAAAAGTAGCTGATGTATCGATATTGTAAGGAAGGCATGGTATCAAACAGTGAAGACAGACACAAGTGATCACGGTTCAAGGGTTTTTAACACCTATTTAAACCTAAAGCTAAGGATGAGAGCAATCTACGACCATCAAATAATAATACTGCAGTCCTAGTCAAGTTTCCATCAAATAAAAGGGCCTATACTAATAAACCTATTGCCAATCCTTACTTCTAAATACAAAAGGGGAAGGGGGGGACAATGGTGTATGCAAAAAGAAAAGTGTTCAAGAAAGCCATTGGCTTCCCTTCCCCACGTTTTCAGCACGGGGCAAGGCAGCATGTTCGAGCTTCGCACACCCTCTAGTTTTTCGGCCACAAAGATACAGTTCAAAGCACAAACACCAGGGCCTTCTGCCAAAGCCCCTTTCCAATAACAGTCTCTTACTGCAGAGGTTCTGTCATAACAAAGTCTCAAAGTTGCATTCCTATCAGGATTGTCACATGCACAAGTTCTCGCTTTCAATGTTCATCATGGGTCTCCCTCTTCAGGCTGGAACCCCCTTTTTATTACAAAATTCACACTTGGTCTCCCTCGTTCGGGCTCAGACCATGAATCTCCCTCGTTTGGGCTCGGATCCTCTTGATGTGGCTCTCCCTCGTTCGTGCTTGGATCCTTTGATATGGAAATCGAAGACTTTTGAATGTGCAATGGGTTTTGCTTAAACCGTCGGAGGACCACTACGATTAACTTCACACAATTATTCTCATGAATCTTCTACTTTCGTTTCTCTTGGCAGGATACCTTACCGAGGCTTTCGATTGGGCACATCCACAGTGCCGGACCACTCTGTCAACAGTATCATATCTTTCCTTCTAAAGTTCAAACATTCATCAGCAATCTAGCCAGTGCTTAATTTGTAAAAAAATAAGTGCAGGGCCCAAAAAATCTTGGCCCAATAATGCCAGCCCCAGGGCTGGTGGCCGCCGCTCGCAGTGCGGACGCCACGGCCCGGGCCAGTTCAGTGCTAGACCTAGATGGGCCCACCACCAGCCCATCACACTGCTTCTTCTCCATGTCACATGTTTGGTGCTGCAGCAACTGCTGGTACAAGCTAGTAGTGGGATAGATGGGGAAAGCATCGGCTAAGGCACAGGATGCAGACCCCTGGAGATCATTCTCCGGTCCGTGAAGGCCAAAGGACTCTGTCACAAGACCAATCGTCCAGCTGTAAAGGGTGTTTCGGCAACCAATGAGTGTTAAGCAGCAACGTTCTGCGATATGCATGTAACACACACAGCACTTGCATAATTGTACTTCAATAACCCATACCACCTTGCAGCATGGCCTAGATAAACACTTGTTTCATGCATTCGTTCACTGTTAAAAGTTGTGACACATGTTCATGACAGACCCTTATGCGTGGTTATGCAATGATTAATTGCTTTACTTAGTTGTGTTATTTTATGAAATGTATTATGGGATGTTCATTAGCCCTTTGCTGTAGTATGTAAGTATGCTGTGCTATGGTACTCTACACTATGCTTCTTTTATTACACTATGGCATGATGTGCTGGGTCAAGTTATGTTTCGCTATGCTATGCTATTGCTAGGTGACGTTATGGAATGTTTGCTTTGGTGTGAACAATACACTTGTGAGCAATCTACTGAATTATTTTCTTAACTTCAAAAAGCTGCACTAGCTTGTCAGATAGCACAGCAAGTTGAGTGCTCATTCTGACATCTGTGCACAGCTTGCTAATGCCGGTTCAAATCCTCTCAGGGCCAACTCAGTCCTTTATCCTTTTGAGGTCGAAGAATTGAGTACCACGCAGTGGGATAATAATATCAACTTAGATACCTGAGGGTTTGTAGCGCTAAATAAAACTATATGTTATTATATGTTAATATATGTTGTCTATATGTTAGGCCCGCCGCCCTGACACTGAACTCTGTGTCCCAACCTGCTGCCATGGGGACACCAAGAATCTGGCCACACCACACGTATGTGCATTTTCGGTTTTTGCCCGAGGGTGCACTGACAAATGTTAATCAACTGCAATGGGTGTTATGTACTTGTGCGCTGCAATACAAGCATGCCAAGCAACAATCACGTCAAGATGTCTTACCATTTTATTTATTTATTGTTTGCTTGTTAGGCGAACAATACATAAATCAATAAAATGGCCTTCCCTATGCTAGCTCGTCGCTCGGAACATCTGCAGGCCCTACGTCATGATTTCTCTAGCTGCCTGCTCATGCCCACTGTCAGCCTTGTACGTATGTTTTACTCCGTGGGGAACATTATGAGTATGGTGGAAATGGTTAAAAAAAAGTGATATTGTAAATACCACCTGTTTTTTAAATAAGACCTACATTATGAGTTGGGGTCAAAAGTGATATTTCCTGCCTGGGGTACATAGAAAAGTACTTCATGGGGCTAATATAAGACATATTACCCCATACCTTACTTTCTATGAACCCCTTGCCTGCAGGAAATACTCCATACAATCCCAACTCATAATTAGGCAGTATTTAAAAAATAGACAGTACTGGAAATAACACAGAGTATTACCGGTAACACCAGACTCTGACTCATGAGGTCCTGTGTGATTATCAAGACTACATGGCCTGGTCCTTCTAATTGACCCGGTGCACACGCACCAGCATTGTATTACTTCTGTATGATTGCAAATGGTTGGGAGGGAAATCCGTCCTCTTCGGAGCACTATGCAGCATTTGCGGTAGTTGCTGTGCAGGGCCCAAGCCCCCACAGAGAATACATTGAAATTCACTCTCTTTGTATTGTGGCCACAACCCAATGATAATATAGAGCAGCTCCCAGTACTAGTGCTAATGTCCTTACAGTGCAGCTCAAAAACAAGGAATGATAACAAACTACATATTGCAGCTCACGCAACCAACCAATATTCACATAGTTGCCAACATGTTCCATTCCAATCTGGTGCTTATCCAGTCTAGGTCATTTCTTTGCATTCTGGGACTTGTAGTTCTGCTTATCTCTTTATAAAACTCAGACTACAAGTCCCCAAATTTAAAGAAAAAACATGGACTGCAATCACCCACAGAGACAGAGTGGAATGGATCATGTTGGCAAATGTGTATTCAGAGCATTGCGGCCTCCAGCAAGTACAAATGAGTTCCACCCCCAGCGCACAGCAACCAATGTTCGCAGTACTGATCACCCGAACCAACCAGTATCCAAATTCATTGTGCGTCCAAAACGTGGTAATCCTTTTTTGAAACACATACAGCTGGACTCCCAATCCATGCCGCCTGAATTCCCTGGGACACAGATGGAAGGGAAACCGAGGACAACGTAATGAGCCCCCTACGTAGCGGCGAGGGACCCTTTGGTTACATATAACGGGACTACGTGACGGGTGACGCTATGCCATCCCAATCCCTGGACCCATACTACAAAGACTAAAGAATACATGGCACGCACGTCGGAGAAAAGATTGGAGCGCCTCACACCAACACCATAGGCAGCGCATTAAAAACCCATGCGAGCATTGTATTCAGGATGATAAAGGGTCGGGAAACACCTGTGAAGGCGGAGCGCCCCCCCTAACAGCCTGATAAACAAACACGAGTTCCACGGTATCCTATCATAATATAGTCCGAAAACATCTGGGGTACTCACTTTGATGACAGAAAAACATTTCGGAACTGGAAGAGCCTGTGCTGTGCACAGTAAAAATCAACATAAAAGCACTGAAAACAGCACTCCTGGAGGGCACAATACTGGCCTCATACCTACACAGTCCTGAATTCCCAAGGGGGAAACTGCGCGTTGGGGGACAAGAGCCACATAGTACTGGCAGCAAACACCTGGTAAAAAAACCATGGATGAAGAAATGTATAAAGTGATTTCAGGGTTCAACACTGAGGCAAATGAAAATCACTAGTAAACACCAAACGCCACTGACTTCAAAGGAGTAGGAGTGCCAAATTACAACAAAACTGAGACTTCGAGGACATCCGCACAAATGGCCACTGATGAGAACCGTGACGCACATGACTAGAATGATGACAAAGATGCTGGTCCCTCTTTGACTCCTCTTGAACGAAACAATCCCAAACAGACAGTCCTCTGCTTACGTCGTGTCCAACTAACCACAAGGACCAAAGCTAGCGATTCGTGGTGTACTTGCTCTTGCTCTTGAAAGGGCTTCCAGACAGACATCTGCCTTTGTATGTTGTGGGGGGGCTACCTCAGTGACTAGGAGCGTGAACACAAGACACCCGGCCCGGGCGGCGGCGTGGTCTCCTGGTGTCCTCCTTGATCAGTGACTCCTGAGTCCTGGCTCTGTGTCCTTGGTCCTGGCAAGGGCCCAGGCCCAGCCAGGGCCCAGGTGGAGTGTGGACACCACCAGTGGACCGTGCCGCCGTTCCGGGCCGGCCCGGCCCAGACCTTGGAATCTTCAGACTGCTTAAGTTACACGGTCAGAGAGTGTCCACTTAACTGATTTTGAAGTCGGCTGCTGGCGGGGACTCTCTGTCTCCTGTCGGGGCCTGGGTGGGGCAGTGGCAGACTGGCAGGCACTAGTGTGAGTGAAAAGCAGGGCCCCGCCCCCAGCAACTAGGCCGCACGCAACAAAGTAGTGCAGCAGGCTCTCTCGAACACCAATGCCACGCCTAGACACCTTCAGTTCACAGTAAGTCGTGAAACGAAGGTGGCGCTGCGCTGCCTCCTGTGGCAATAACAACACATCACCATGTCAGTCAGAACAGCCAATGAAAACTGCACATTCTGGTTACTATACAGAATTTATCAAAATACTGCATAGTAACAACAGAATGGTAGTTTTCATTGGCTGTTTGCAACAGTTTGTAGTTGCAGTGCTATTGCTGGTCCCCAGGGCTGTCAAAAGGGTTGGTGAGGCCCGGGGCAAAACATTCGGTGAGGCCCCTTTGCAATTTTTTGCACTGGGCTAGCGGAGGCACTGCTGCAAACAGGAGATGCGCGAAATCTCCCCTTGTGTTTGTGTGGAGGACACCAATATGCTTTATTACTACAACTGCAAATCAACTTCAGCAAAGTTAGATTTCTCTACTGAAGAGAGGTTTATGCCAGACTAAGTTTTGTATCATATGCATAAATATATGTAGGATGGCATGACAGCGTGTGGTGCCTGAGGAGAACCCTGCCCCTGTATGCGCATTAAAACACACATCATACACAGTGACAGATAGATGCGGTACAGTAGAGGTTGGTGAATTTTGGAAATGAAGAGGCTTAAATGTTTGCACCAATTATGCAGAATCGATAGAGCACAGTAAGGGAAAACAAACCAACCAAGGGGCGCTTGAGGGGGTTTCTCATTCCCATGAAAATGTTTGAAACATTGGGTTAAAATGATGCATTTTACAGCACTTTCTTTGCAAATTGGGTAGAAAGCCATACAGTTTGCAATTGGTTTTGTATGGTAGCACATGGAACAGCCTAATAATTGCAAGTCACCAATCTTTGCCCACGTCATATGCCAGTATAAAAATATATTCATGCTGGTTTTTCCAATGTATGTGCATACAGGCTGCACCAATATATGCCAGTATTACCGTACAAGGACTCCCAGCCAGTTAAAATGCCATGCCGCAGAAAGCATGTCCAGACTGGCTGTGCACCATAAGTGTTATTACTGGCAAGACTTGCCTACATTCAATGTGGTCCAGTTTATTTCCGTAGCAACACTTATGTTTGCTTTGGTCAAGTCTTAACTTCCGGGCTCAGCTTTTAGATGGCCCACGCATCCAGTGATTATCATAGCATTATGAAATTAAATAGCCACTGAATTGGGGTGGTACGACTAATGGCCAAAGGGAATACGAAACCGCTATTCAGCTTCCTAATAGGGCTCAGGGAATTGGAAGGGAAGTGGGAGCAGGACTGGATGAAGATGTGTCGGGTCTGGTGGGGGCCCATTTCATCTTGATGTTGGGGGGGGCACCCCTTGCCTTACCGTTTGGGAAAATAGGCCAAGGCACCTATGGAGTGCTTAAATCAAAAATGAAATCAAAAGAATGCAGAAAGGTGGTTAAAAGCTGCAGACTATCAGTATGTTTCTGTGTCATAAGACTTTTCATAAACAAAATAATCAGGATGGGGAGATCCTAAACAGAGGCACAGAAGTGCTAAATGTGAATGTTTATTATGTACTCACACAGGAAGTAGTAGGTAACTCCACAATTTACTTTACATTTCTTCCGATAAGCACGGAAGATAGTTGAAAAACACGAACAAGGTTGGTTATGCAGTGGTAACACGAATAGGTGTAGGCCTCTGGAATATAGAGGTCAGCACTACATTTAGATACATGTTTCCTCATATATCGAGGGGGTATAAGAACCCGCTGTTACACAAAACAGAAAGTGCACACAACATTCATTAAATTTTGACAGGTGTGGGGTAGTGATGCAGTTGTGACACGTAATTCGACACAGGGTGTGACACAGGGTGTGTTTCGGCCAAAGAAAGTGGCTTAGTTGTAGCCGTCTTTGTGCTGGCCTTCGTCAGGAAAAGGCACCAGTGGTGGTGCTGTTCGTGGTATCTACTGCTAGGAGAGCAGGTGGGTGCTGTCGGGAAATCCACGAGGAGTGCGGGATAACCGGTGCTGGGTTAGCACTTGGTGGAAAGCTGTAGTTTCCTAAGGGCCGACGTGGTACACAATCTCACGCTGCCGGAGTGGGACGTAAATTGACCCAAGTTGTGGTCATGGTGGTAAGCTGACGTGCTGGACGTGGACTGCTAGGAGCCGGATCTTATCCTTTTCTGGTGCATTTTCCTGACGAAGGCCAGCACAAAGACGGCTACAACTAAGCCACTTTCTTTGGCCGAAACACACCCTGTGTCACACCCTGTGTCGAATTACGTGTCACAACTGCATCACTACCCCACACCTGTCAAAATTTAATGAATGTTGTGTGCACTTTCTGTTTTGTGTAACAGCGGGTTCTTATACCCCCTCGATATATGAGGAAACATGTATCTAAATGTAGTGCTGACCTCTATATTCCAGAGGCCTACACCTATTCGTGTTACCACTGCATAACCAACCTTGTTCGTGTTTTTCAACTATCTTCCGTGCTTATCGGAAGAAATGTAAAGTAAATTGTGGAGTTACCTACTACTTCCTGTGTGAGTACATAATAAACATTCACATTTAGCACTTCTGTGCCTCTGTTTAGGATCTCCCCATCCTGATTATTTTGTTTATGAAACGTATACCCACCTGGGTAAATCGGGACCGAGCCAGGTGCCCTAAGATTTAAATATGTGTCATAAGACTGCCAATATGGCGCAGCTGCTTGAGGGACCCTTTCAACTGTAAAAGCTGAAAGGCCCAGACACCATCCCTCAGTGGAGAGTCCAACAGCGTAATTATTTTATTGACCCCACTCACTAGCCGCTTTCAAAAATGTCATCTAGCCCCCAAAATGTTGAGGCTGGCTGCGCCCCTGCCTGGCTGACGTAGAGAGCCATAGTGGATGGAACAGGACACAGACGTTAAATGGTGCCTGGGCTTTGCTGTTAATAAAGGTCTTTCAATTAATAAAACATTTCACTTTTAGCACCTGCATTCATATGCATACATTTTTAGGCAATTGCAATCATGATGTGGGTTTAGCACTTGCATGCAATGGGAGTGATAAGAAGGCAAGTGGGGACATGGGACATAAGACAGCTCATTCTCACACCAGTCCATAAGTGTGACATTTCTGAAATGAAGGAGAGGGTTAACTGCTTGTAACATTGAAGCATCACAGGAATAGTCTCATTCGAATGCACAATTTAGTTAGATGCCCCCACACAAGTAAGTTAGCCTCTGCCCTATGGCCTCTGAAGTTAGCGTCTCTCCCAACATTTAGGTATTAGCTCCTCCCCCTGAAATTGTATCCTAGGTGCAACCCTGATGCCATGCCCCCACTCCTAAATTTAGTAGCCTGTTGGCCGATAAATGTAGGAGTTGGGGCTGGCACACACACTCACATACACCATTTTTACCTATGCATTCATCCACCAGTCACACAACTCCTTGCATGCACACATACATAAAAGCAAACAGCATTGACACAAACACCAACATACAGGGTCGGACTGGAACAAAAAATGTACCCGGGCACCAAAAATAAGTGTCCGACATTTCCCAAGAGGTCCAGAGGCCCTTAAGAAGACATGCTAACAAAGTACTGAGGATAAATTTTCCGGAAAGCTTCATGACAACATGTCACCACTTTCCAGTCCTGGGCTTCCTTTTTTGCAAATCACATGAATCGGCTACTTATGTCTAATTGAAGTTAAAAGACTACAGCTCCCAGAATACATTGTTATTTCATGAAAGCCCAGGACTGGGAAATGGTGTGCGTAGACTTTTGAGGCATTTTATCCCACCAAAATGATGGATGGATGGCCACAGTCTGAACCTTACAAGTGCACTTCAAAATGGAAAGTTGATCAACTGAATACCCAATTTGATAGGTTATTATCATCCACTTTACTGGCTAAATATTATTTCCATAACTTAGGTCCATGTTACAACTGATTATCACAGGGCTCAGAAGTGAGAAGAATAAACAAACAAAAAGGCAAATCTGTCAAGCAATCCTGGGACGTGAAAATACATGGTTAAAAATGGAATCCATTTCTCTTTAACCCTTCACATTACAGCAGCTGTCACAAGCACTATTTGAAAATGCAAAATGCAGCTAGAGGACGGGAAATGTTGAAGTAAAACAAACGTTTTTTTTCTAGTTCAACAGACAGCCGAAAGGTGGAGAGAGACTAGCGTTTTAACCCTTCACTGCAAGTTGCCCACAGTACCAATAATGGATGCATGGGCTGCATCTCCGCTCTCATAGAGCAGCCGTTTGTAGAGCTTATACAATTTGAAAAATTCTCTTACGTGTATATAAACTCTTACACCTTTTAAGGTTTGCTTACTTTCAGTTTCCCAAGTTTTAGTCATTTTATCTCCGAGGCTCCAGTGTCTGTCAGAAGCAGGGTTTGGAGAGCGGCATGCCTCGCCTGTGACAGGAATCACAACACATGTGAGGGCCCGGGAACTTGATTAATGGCTTGTTGCCATGCAACCTGGACTGGAGCAGGACTGTATCACTTCTTGAACTTTAAAATGACACAATGTTTCTTGCAGAGTTGACACGATAGGTGCAGCTCAGCAAGAAATTAACAAAAGTAAAACTTTAATGAAAGGCAGCTGGAGGAAAATCGTCCCACACTCATTAGGAGATAAAATCGTCCCATTTAAAGCCAAATTGATTTCGGGAAACATCCATGGCCTGCAATGATTTATGATGGAAGAGGTGCGGAAGACGAACAAACAAAACAATTTAAATTGCACTTGAGAGCTGGCCCCCTGATGTTTCGGTGCCCAAAAAAGACTGCTGGTGTTGCCCACCGGAAAACACTGCCACAAATTAAGCACTGAGTCTAGCTTTACTTGCGTCTTTCATCACACATGTTTTACAATGTTCGTTCCAGCGCTCGTTACACAATGTTGCCGCTTGCAACCTTGACTTCAACACAGACTGGTCTTGCATCGTTCTCCCCAACTCACCGGCCGTGTTGCTCTTTCTGGTACTTGTATTTTCTTGGAGCCAGGGGCGATACCACAGCAGCTGCTGCTGCTCCTCCCAGCCTTGGTCAGCTATGCGGGAGGGCCTTCACTATCTCTGACACACAATGCCCTAACGCAGTAACTTTTTTCTTAATCAGAGTTGCGAGCGTGCAGTGGAGTGAGACGTTGCACTCGTTTTGATCCGACAGCGAAGGTAAGATCTAATGCTGTATTAGGACAAAGATAACCGCAATAATTATAACTAACTGCATTCGTCTGAAAATACTGTGTGTGTTCAGTAAATTTATATAGTGACCAGCCGGGTAACGGCTTACGTTTGTGACTACATCTACAGGTCTGTATTAAGCATTAATTGATATCTGCTGGTGATCATTCCTTTTATGAGATTTAACTACTTAAGGAGATTCAAGAAAACTTCGTGAAGCGCTGACATATAGGCCTTTTTGTACATGATTACTATAGGCTGATGTTAGCGATTAGCATATCTATGTAGCAGGGCTTACTTAATGATAATTATAATCATTGTAGACCCTCAACCAACTGAATAACCTGAAGTACTACGCCGTGACTCCCAACCCAGCGGGGTCAAAGTCCTGCCACTACCAGCGCTGCCACACTCCCAGCGAGCCTATGTATGGCCAAGAGCCAGTCTAACGTAAGAAGCCAACTCCTAATAGGTAAGATGTATAGGTATGTTTTACCTAAAAAGACAAAATCGAGATTTTGGTTTATAGCTCATCATGAACCTTTACGAATGTGAACGCATGAAAAATTGGTATGCGCAACAATAGATGAAGACAGGTGAGAACCTCCATAGGGCTTTGAAGTTCCTCACTTTGATAGATGCCAAACTACACAAGATTGTTAGAATTAGGAGACTGATTGTGTCCTCCTTTTGCACTTTCCCACTTTAGGATATGTGGAAGGAAAACCTAAAACGTCCGCCAGAGAGTTCCTGAGACGCTCTCCCGAATTCACTACGTGGAAAACAAGACAAGAATGAAAATACTGTCTTTTTTATGTTTGCATTTGAATATGATGAATTAATGTCATTATATATGTCCTGAAGAAAGCGGTAAGACATGTTAACCCCCTGAAACCGGTCGACAAGATGAAGGTTTAGGAGTGATGACCTGAACCCCGAGACACACAATATATTCCTTGTGAGCTCGGTTAAGAAACATCATTTTTTGACCATATTAGACGACCAAAAGATAATAAGAGTTGTGTTTTAAAAACACTTGATTAGATATAATCGAGTATTCGAGAACCATAAGACATACACATTGGAAGCTAAACCAATAAAGTTGAGAATCGACTCCCAAATAGTGTGCACATATTTTTAGTTTGTAGCAAAAGCAGTGAGAGAGGATAGGTTGAGTTTCTTTACTATCCCTCACACTAGACAGAAATCACAGCAGCGTATTGTAGGGATATAAGAGCACAGTGAGGGATAGTAAGTATCTTATTGTAGGGACCTATACTCGGACGGAGGGACTCGGACAGTAGGAATAACAATCTGATAGCCCCTTTTGTAATTGATTTATAGGTTCAGCCTAGAAGGAATTAACTTCTTCATAAAATTGTGAAACTAGTCCAACCAGGACAGTGAACCACAGAGGACCAGTCTCACTAGCGTGACCAGGTAATTTTTATACCTTGTCTAGCTCTGACAACCTAATCTTATCACAAGTGATCTAAGCAATTATCGCGTACTCTTGTTTTATTATATTTTATCAACAGTTACACCCATGAACTCGTGAACAATACTTCAGTGAAAGAAGATAGTGAAATTTCAAAACTTTATATCTATATATTTGTGCCCAAATTTCTTGACTACTCCTGACGAAAGTCCTGCAACAATATAGAGGACTGAAACATGTTGAGTTTTCTCTCTAGTGTCAGCTAAACCTACAAGTCGATTCCTAGACCAACTAAGGGTGTGAACAGTAAAAATAAGTATATATTCTCTTTAATTCTGTTCTGTCAAATAGTGGATGCATGAACTATCCAGCCTTCTATCCCGAAAAACGTATTGTCACTTGTAATATATATGTATGTTTTAAGAGTTGTTTTATGAATTGTTTTTGTACTGTGATCTCATGTTAAGAGATTTTTTAAAATGAGTCTTAATAATGAAAAACATTTTCGAATTGATTTGTTATGGTGTTTGATGAGGGAATAACTGTTGATAATTCTGTTTCTACCTTTCTGTTTATTAATAATCTTACCTTCCCAAATCCAAGGTAGAGTATCTCCACTAAGTGTATACTTGGGTTTTCCTTTTTGGTCACATTGTCATGACTACAACTACTCGTGTATGGTGGTTTTGTGGATGTGCCTACATTAGGACTCTATTGGCATGACTGTCTGGTGGCCAGGGTGGGATATATCTTCTGTGGCAGGGTGAGGAGCCACAATGCGACACACAGAAGATGCTTTGTGGTAGTTGGCCTTCCATATGTGACTGTGCTTTCACAAGTGTGTGCCATTCAGGGTGTGTTCCACTGTGTGGAAGGCATGCAGGGGTTCTCGTGTGGGGCACATACATGCACATGGTGCATTGCTAGTGCTGCCTGTGTCTCCTGCTGGCATGCAGGTATTCCTGTGTGTGTGCCCCCCAACAGGTTACATTTGGCATGCATTTCATACAAGATTTGTACTCACCCAACATCCATGTGTTTTGGCCTCAGTGCCTCTACAAGTAGGCTGGCAGGGTACTGTTGCGCAGAACCATGGAGTCATGGGTGGATCCTGGGTAGCGGGTGCAGTAGTGGGTGAAGGTTAGGTCGGAGCTACACGTCATCGGCACGTTCATGGAATGGTAACTCTTACGGTTCCTGTAGGCTGCCTCATGTTCCCAGGGTGCTACTAGTGCTACATGTGTGCAGTCTAGGGCTGCTGTGATGTTCGGGACTTGGGCAATGGCATGGAACTGTGCCTTGAGCTGGTTGACCTGTGCCTGTGTGGCTGGCAATGCGCTAATTGACATGGAGCAGCAGTGCATTCAGCACCTGTCCCAGCACGGCACTGAAGGTGGACTGGGCCATGCCATGCACCATGACAATGGTGTGTTGGAAGCTGCCAGTGCAGAGGTACTGTAGAACGGACACTAGCTTCTCAAGTGGGGGCACAGCAGTGCTGATGGCTATACGGCTGCCTATGTCACCCTGGATTGTGTCCAGCAACTGGGTGATGGTTGCCCTGTCCAGCCTGTACTCGGTCACCAGCTGCCCTTCAGTCAGGGTCCATGGTGTTGGCCTGACCCTGGGGATGGCTGGGCGACTTGCTGGTGCTGGTCTCCTCCTCCTCCTCCTTCTCCTCATCCCCCCCACCCCCTGTGCTCCAGGGACATGGGCTCATTGGCAGGCCTCTGTAGCTCCAGGCGCAGCAAGTACAAGTCCACATCAAGGCTCCCGGCTCCAAATGGCAGCAGGGTGTTGAGAAGGGTGTGTTGTGCATGGGTGGGTCTTTAGTAGGCCTCTGGTGTGCATTGTTTTCACCTGGGCCCTTATTGCTGTCTCCTCCCTGCTCCTGATGCTGTAATGGTGTTGGGAAGGGTGTGTTGTGCATTGGTGGGTCTTTAGTAGGCCTCTGGTGTGCATTGGTTTCACCTGGACCCTTATTGCTGTCTCCTCTCTGCTCCTGATGCTGTAATGGTGTTGGGAAGGGTGTGTTGTGCATGTGTGGGTCTTTAGTAGGACTCTGGTGTGCATTGTTTTCACCTGGGCCCTTATTGCTGTCTCATGTGTCCTTTTACCTCCAGCATTTTGCCAGGAGTATTTTAGGTGGTTTTCCTGCCAGTTTTCTGGCACTAAGAGCACCTACGCCGGACTTGTGATGGCTCTATAATAGCATGTTTGGTTGCCAGCGCTATTACAGCCGGCGCTATTACAGCCGGCTGTACTACCGCCAGCTGTAATATCGCTGATGGGATTTACAGTCGTGAACCTGCGGAGCGGTATTGGCGGCGCTAATACAATTTCTGCCGGATTTAAGGGTTACCGCCCTACTCGTGATGACCCCCCCATGTGTCAGTATGAGGAATCTGAAGAAAACTTTGCTCTACTGAAATCACAACTCAATGATGAACAATGTAGTATTTTCCCAGAAATAACTAAAGAAATTGAACATAGTATGCAGCACGAAAATAAAATGTGTAGCTGTCAAAATTATAAACCTGTACTCACATATGTAAGTGGTGAAGCTGGTTCAGGCAAAATATTCTTAATAAAAATCATCAGCAAGTTCCTCCACAAATTGACAAACAACAAGCTTTCAGCTGTTGTAAGAGCCCCCACAGGTTTAGCTGCCTACAAAATAGGTGGTGTTACTTTACACTGATTGCTGCTCCTTACAGTAAAACCCCAAAACAAATTAGAGTGCTACAAACTTTCGACAGAAGCTGCTATGGAGCAACGCAGAATTCTGAAACAATTGAAAATGCTCCTAATAGATGAGGTGAGCATCCTAATGCTGGCTTTGATTCACCTCCGATTGCAAGAGGTCCTTAAAACGAACTACGAAGAACTCTTTGGAGGAAAATACGTTATTGTTATCAGAGACGTTCAATAAACACCAGTGAAAGGTGAGCCTATTTTTAAAACCTTAGTACACAAACTGTGCCGTAAAACACTTGGTAGCATAGCAAATGTAAATCCATGGCAACATTTCCAATACAGAGAACTAACTCAAAACATGCATCAGTCTGCAGACCTCACATAGGCTAACATTTTGAAAAGCATTCAGATTGGTCTGCTTTCTAAGGAAGCACAGTCTATCTTAAATAGTAGACTCATCCATGAGCTATACGTGCATAACACATGTGCTGCTGATGTCATGGAACAATTAGCACACAAAAATGTGAAATGTATGTCCTTAATGCCAACCCTAGCAAGCTGTGCAGAATTCAATGAAACAATGTTGAAAAAAGAAATGCAAACCAATAGTGCAAATTAACTCCACAGACAAACTGGAAGTGCACGGTGAAACACTGCCTATGTGTGAATAAACCACAGCACAACTAAATAGTTTAGAAAACCCTATCCCCAACACAGCTGGCATGGAGGAAATGTTAACATTGTGTTTAAACTGTAGAGTAATGCTAAAACATAACCTTGACAGGGAGAAAGGTTTAGTTAATGGAACACTTGGTACATTTGTTGGCTTCCAGACATATCCATGTGACAACAACATTCAGTTTGTCAACATCCACTTTGACAAACTTTCAGAAGTTAAAAGGATAGGAGGCTCAGCAGCCAGATTCCTTCTTTTCAAAGACATGCATGTACGCGGAGAACAGTTTTCTTTGTCTCTTGCACATGCAGTCACTATTCATAAATCAAAAGGTCTAAACCTAGATCGGGCATTGATTGACATTGGCAGCACAATCTTTAAAGAAGGTATGAGTTACGTAGCACTTTCACGGCTACGTACACTTGAAGGAATATTTCTAGTCAATGTTGATGCAAACAAAGTCACGGCTGACATTCCTTGCATCGTAGAGTATAACAGACTACGTGCACTCTACAACCCCCATCTCGATATGTACCCTGTTCCTCAGAAAGGAAAACTTAATGCAAACAGAACTTATAAGAGATCTCCCAACAGTACCACCAAAGAAATTGAAAACAGCTGCTACTCCATCAAGTAGCACAACCACAAAAGGATGTAGTGAAAATGCAAATGCACACCCATCAGCACAAACAAGGGAAGTATGTCTTAAAAAAAAAAAACAAGTGGCGCTCCAGTAAATGACTCCGACACAGAACTGTCAGGTCCATTCAAATTTTCCAACACAACTAGTGTGCATTGCTATGCAAATGTAACAATCAGCATTCTGTTCCAATTGCCACCAATTGTTCAAAACATTTACTTGAACGGCGCAGACCAGATTTGTTTGCAAATGCTACTCCTTCATAGAAATGCAACAAACAATCCTGATAACACTTACAGTGTCTCAGGAATAAGGCAGGAATTGGACTTAAGTGTGGAAATTGTGAGATTCACCATAAACACACAAGAAGATCCACAAGAATGTCTAATGTATTTACTGCTCGAAAGCAAAAACATACCTATGAATGAAATCTTCCAGATTTCATATATGTGGAAACATACATGCACTCTCTGCAGCCATTTGGCGCAGGAGCAAGTCCCTAATGAGCGCTTTGTATATGTATACCTAATTAAGAATCCATTCCATTTCAGCAGCTGGTGCGAAATGCAAATCATGGCAAATTATGTACTCTTTGTAATTCAGACAATCATTCCACCTTACACATAAACTCACATAGCCAATATGTAACAGTAATGCTTTTAAGATACAACGCAGATGGTACCAAAAAAACTGCAAGCTTACTAGCTTCACACATGGGCAAGTATCGCTCATCAAGGAAACTTTCACAACAGTAGGCATAATCTACCGCACAGGTGCCACAACCAGTGTAGGTCACTATACTGCATGCATTAAAAAGAAATGTGGGTGGTTTGAATGCAATGATACGTCCATTACTCTGAAGCAGAGATTACCAGCAAATCTAGCAAATGCCTATTTAATATTCCTGAAACCAATATTTACTCACTGACCTATAACAGTAGCATAGCCTACTGCCCGATCGCCACCAACAGGTATGTAACTGCAAACAAAAAATACCCTTCTGCCCTGTGAAACTGTAACAACTTAGCATACACCAACAGGCCCGTGAGTACATCAGTTGCGCTGCTGTACGGTTTTTTCCCCAATGACCCAATGATTAGAGAGACAGTAACAACAACTGTGGAAAACACAAACTAATAGTGTTTCACCCATAGTACTTAAATAGTACTGAGTATGAGGGTCTACAAACTGTCCGCACTAAACTGTAAAACTACCAACTGTTAGAATAAGCCAACTGCTCTCCAACTGTGCCCATACCACTGCAATGAATATGGTAATTGGCATCCCATAATACTGCAATGTCACTTGGCAATAGTAGAAAACTTAAATCCGCCAACAGGAATGAAGGTGCTTCAAAACATACCCTGCAAACTGTGAAACTGTGAACAGTTAGAATACGCCAACTGGTATCTAACTGCAACCATAATACTGCAATATTATTTCCCATTACTACAAAAGTTAAAATCCACTAGCAAAAATTAAAGTTCTTCTGAAGATGCCCTTCAACACTTATAAAGTATCAACAGGCCTAATACGCCAACCAGTATCTCAGTACACCCACAGTACTACAATGTTACTTCCAACAGTCAAACTGCTAACATCCACCTTCAAGAATGAAACTGCTTCAAAAGATACCCTCGAGAACGGTCAAACTAGCACCAGTTAGAATACGCCAAAAGGTATCTAACGGCGCCACAATACGGCAATATTCGTTTTCAATAGTACAGTAGTTACAATACACCAACAGGAATCAAACTGCATACTCGGATAGTGTTAAAAAGTGAAAACGGATACACAGTTAGAATACCCCAACTGGTATCTAACTGTAACCAAACCACCACCACCACTTCCGAAAAGCAAAACACATACACCATTTCAATTCCTCCTACTGCAACAGTGCTTGTAACAGCAAAACCACGTAGATGTGCACCTTAAACATTCTTGTAAGTACTGTACACTTTAGTGTGACACATAACATCAAATAAATGTACAGGTTTTCTTTTTATCCTGCCTGGATTTTTTTTCCCACAGACCCAATCATTATACAACCGAACACAGGAACTGAGCACATTGCACAGTAAACTTGTTTGAAGCATAGTGCTTGTAATGTATATGAGGGTCCACAAAGTACATGAATATGTGAAATTGTGTACAATACGACATTAGTACCTTCCCTAACATGTTATGCTGTTTTTTTTACAGACAATGAAACAAAGATTTCTCCTGCATTTCCTCATGCAACAAACAAAATGTGTGCCCACAATGGCACAATATTCAAAAGTGCTATTTCCACTTCAGTGGTATTCTGTCACTGTCTTCCAAAACGTATGCAGAGCCTGAACAGGATGTATAGTGAGTATACGCTTATTGGTGTCATGCTTCTTTGTAATGGGCAAATGGCATTTCTATACACATGTTTGTGCAATGCTTATGCCAGTGGCACATTCTTGGGTGCATTGCCGTATTATGCTGTGGTGGTTGTGGCCAGCCCCTAGACTCTGGCCTCCGGCCATGCACCCAATAGTCTAGGCACTGGCCACAGCCACCACAGCATAATACAGCTATGCACCCACAAATCTGGCCTGCAGCCACAACCCAGACACAACAATTAAAACTTACCTTCCCAATCTTAACACCATCTGCACATATTGAAGTAGCCCACCAACCCTATTTTTACCCAATGCCAATATCACCATAGCATGCAGACTCTACTCCCCTACCGTCGGAATCCATCATGTGGTCACCAAATAAGCCCAAACAGGTTTCTGCAACTGGCCACCAAACACTAGCTACTGCAATAGTTGTGGGTAAAGTCTTGGTTGCATGACCGCATGATTGTGCAGTCATTCTGCCAGTGCCTAGATTCTTCGACGTATGGCTTATTTTGAACCTATCTAAACATCCTCCTATCATCTACATTCCACTCCTCTAACCTAATGAAGCCCGCCTGCACTCACCACATAAGATGTCTGTCCAAAGGCCTGGTCTTTGCACTACTGTACACATAATATTGTAATGGTTTTTTCCAATAGACAAATTCCACTTCTGTACAAATACTTTTACAGTACTTGCAGCCAATGGCCAGACTCTTGGGTGCATGAGTCCGGCCATTTACACAAGAGTGTAGGTGCAGGCCACAATCACCCCAGCATAATACAGCCATGCACCCACCAATCTGGCCAGTGATCACAACCCAAACACATAAGCCAGCCGCCCGAGGCCCTGTCCATTTCTGTACACATACTATTGCAGTACTTACAAGCAGTGGGCAGACTCTTGGGTGCATAGCAGGCACCCAATAGTCTAGGGGCAGGCCACAACCACGACAGCATAATACAGCCATGCACCTAACAATCTGGCCAGTGCCCACAACCCACACAGAGTCCCTGTCCACTTATGTACACATGCTAGTGCAGTACATGCAACCAGTGGGCAGACACTTGGGTGCATGGCCTCCCGCCATGCACCCAAGAGTCTAGGGGCAGGCCACAACCATCACAGCATATTGCAGCCATGCACCCAAGAATCTGGCCAGTGCCCACAACCCACACACATAGGCCAACTGCCAGAGGCCCTGTCCACTTCTGTACGGTATCATACAAAAATGTCGCCCTCATTTGTGCGCCCCCACAGTCACTGAGACTTTGGAGGCACTCAAAATGAGGGTGACATTTACTGCACCCAAACAGAGCGGGGGGTGCGGGGCGGTCCCCTGACTGATGTTCCTGGGTGCAGTGATGGGGGTCGGGGTTTGCGGGGGTGTCCCCCACTTACCATTTTGGAAAGTGGGGGACACGTAAAAAAAAAAGAAGAAAAAAAAAGAACGGGAAAAAAAGCACCCTGCAGCATCAACTCCAACCCACGTTAGTGGGAATAGCTGACACCGCAGGGATCACAGAGTGTGGGCGGCACACTCAGAAGTGTGCCGCCCCAAAGGTAAGTGGGGTGGGGGGTTGGGAGCGGTAATGCAGGCCAGGGTAAGCGGGCACAGTGATCCATATGATCAATGCGCCGCTCCGTAACTGCCGTCGGCATTTACAGCATCGCAGTTGCGGGCGGCGCAGTGATCACATAGATCCCTTCTGTACACATATTATTGCAGTTCTTGCAACCAGTGGGCAGACTCTCCGGCCATGCACCCAAGAGTCTAGGGGCAGGCCACAACCATCACTGCATAATACAGTCATGCACCCAAGAATTTGGCCACACAACAATTTGTGCTTAACTTCCCAATCAGAACACCATTTGCAGATATCAAAGTACACCACCAACTGTATTTTTCACCAATGGCAATATCACCATATCATCCAGACTCCATTCCCCTACTCTAAGAAGCCCTCTTGCAGTCACCAAATAAGCCCAAACATGTTTCTCCAACTGCCCACCAAACACTACCTACTGCAAAACTTTGGTCAAAGGACAGTAGCAAAAGTACCATTTCCACTTCAATGGTATTGTTTCAATGTGTTCCAAAAGGTATACACTGCCTATACAGTATGTGTAATGACTACACACAGATTAATATAATGCTTCTTTCCAATAGCTAAACTCCATTTCTGTACACATATGATTGCAATGCTTGTGGCCAGTGGCCAGATTCTTGGGTGCATGGCCGTATTATGTTGTGGTGGTTTTGGCCAGTCCCTAAACTCTTGGGTGCATGGCCTATGGCCTCCAGCCTTGCACCCAAGAGTCTAGTGGCTGGCCACAACCACCACATCATAATACAGCCATGCACTCAAGAATCTGCCCAGTGGCCACAACCCACACACATAAGCCCGACGCCCAAGGTCCTGTCCACTTCTGTACACATACTGTTACAGTTCCTGCAACCAGTGGGTAGACTCTCATGCACCCAAGAGGCTAGGTCACAGGCCACAACCATCACAGAATAGTACAGCCAAACACCCAAGAATCTGGCCAGTGCCCACAACCCACACATAAGCCAGCTGACAGAGGCCCCAGCAAGATACAGTCATGCACCCAAGAATCTGGCAAGTGGCCACAACCCACACACATAAACCAGATGCCCGAGATCCTGTCCACTTCTGTACAGACACTGTTACAGTTCTTGCAACCAGTGGGCAGACTCTCCGGCCATGCACCCAAGAGGCTAGGGGCAGGCCACAACCACCACAGCATAATACAGCCATGCTCCCAAGAATCTGGCCACTGACCACAACCCACACACATAAGCCAGCCCCCTGAGGCCCTGTCCACTTCTGTACACATACTATTACAGTTCTTGCAACAAGTGGGCATACTCTCATGCACCCAAGAGTCTAGTGGCTGGCCACAACCATCACAGCATAATACAGCCATGCACCCAAGAATCTGGCCAGTGGCCACAAGCCACACACATAAGCCAGCCGCCAGAGGCCTTGTCCACTTCTGTGCACATATTATTGCAGTACTTTCAACCAGTGGGCAGACTCTTGGGTGCATGGTCTCAAGCCTACGGCCTCCGGCCATGCACCCAAGATTCTAGGGACTGGCCACAAGCACCCCAGCATAATACAGTCATGCACCCAAGAATGTGGCCAGTGACCATAACCCAAACACATAAGCCAGCCGCCTGATGCCTTGTCCATTTCTGTACACATACTATTACAGTACTTGCAACCAGTGGGCACAATCTTGGGTGCATAGCATACATCCAAGAGTCTAGGGTTAGTCCACAACCACCACAGAATAATACAGCCATGCACCTAACTATCTGGCCAGTCACCACAACCCAGACACATAAGCTATATATATATATATATATATATTTCATATAAATGCCACCATCTGAGTGGTCGCCTGGCGCTCTGGCGGATCTGAAAAGGAAAGGGGTTGAGGTAGTGGGTACGAGCGGGATAAGTGCAAGAGAGCAAGAGAGCAGTGATGTGCTCTTGGCAGCTCAGTTCCGTTACCACCGTTTGCTGAGCTTGGGGGTGCTTTCCGGTCGGTAGCCATTGTGTGCTGTTGTGCAAGACTATGGGCCTCATCACGAGTCTGGCGGTAACCCTTAAATGCAGCGGTAGCGCTATTACCACCGCATTTAAGGGTCCACCATATCATGGCCTTGGCGGATTTCCCCCCAGCTCTGAGCTGGGGGGAAATCGTGGCAAAATTGCCGATTATTGGCGCGATTACTGCCAGCGGGAAATCCGCCGGCGGTAATAGCGGGAATTATCCCCATTGGGCCCAATGGGGAATGAGGAATTCCCAAATGGGCCCAATGGGGAATGGGCAATAACCCTTCCGCCAAACCCGTGATCCGCCGGGAGGCTTGGCGGTAGGGCTATTAGCGCCGGCACTAATAGCGCCGGCCTTAACGCCCAACTCGTGATGAGGCCCTATGTGTGGTTTGTTTTGTTGTTGCGGTGTAGTGAAGGCTGAAACACGTGTATGGGGTTGCTGTTGGTACTGTTGTTCAGAGGAGAATTGCCTAGCATTTCGGTGCTGGACTGCCCCTGGGCTGGACAAAGACTAATATGCAGGGATATTTCTTCTCTGTGAAAGGGACAGTGAGCTAAAGTCTTGGTTGAGACTCTCCCGGGGGCCATCCACCGAGAGAACAGGTCAATGGGATGTGTTCGTGCTGGTAGAGAGACTCTCAGAACCCCCTTTGTTTCGCATATTAAGTAACTTTGCGTCTCACCCTAAGTTACCTGGTGAATCCAGACGTGGACCCCTTGCTCACTGTTCACAGAGAGGCACAGCTCCACTTCACTGATGATGCCCAACAAGGCTGAAACACGTATATGGGGTTGCTGTTGGTACTCTTGTTCAGAGGAGAATTGCCTGGCATTTTGGTGCTGGACTGCCCCTGGGCAGGACACAAACCGATATGCAGGGATATTTCTTCTCTGTGAAAGGCACAGTGAGCTAAAGACTTGGTTGAGACTCTCCCGGGAGCCATCCACCCAAGAACATGTCAATGGGCTCTGTTCGTGCTGGTAGAGAGACTCCCAGAACCCACTTTGTTTTGCATTTTTGATATCAAACCACATTTTTTGATAGCACATTTTGTTTTTTATAAAATAGAAATAAGATAAAGTTCATGTAAAATTATTCAAAGGCTTATCGAAGGCCAGCTTTATGTAACATCATGATGCCATACCATCAAGGCCACAACCCACTCCCGCATCATTAAAGCGTCACCAACACCTCACATTCGCCGGCTAACTTCTCACAACTCACTATGCCCTTGACCAAGCAACGGCACACACGCGCTCTCCCAGCGCTCTCCCATATTAAAATCATTTTAATATAAACTTTATATTAAACTGATATAAAAGATACCCTTTTCATATCAAAACATATCAAACTTCCTATTTTCTATCAAACATTTTTAATATTAAAATTAATATCAAAAGCCTATCAAAAGGGGGCATTCCCACCTGTCAAAATTTACTTGAAGAGGAAAGGGGGCCCCATCAAGTACTGGTGTCGTCTGTATAAATGTAAAAGGTGGCCTCATAGGAATGGCTAATATCTGCTTAAGGACTTATATAGAGATTGAAAAGCAATGGGCTCAATGGGTAACCTTGTGGTACTGCACAAGTATGTGGAGATTTAGCAGATTCGAAAGGGGGTATCACAACTGATTGGAATCTGCCTGTTAGAAATAAGGAAATACAGGCCAAGGCATTGTCCCTTATACCAAGGTTATAGAGGTGAGATAGTAGGATTGAATGGTTGATGATGTCAAAGGCTGCTGACAGATCGAGCCTGATCAAGGGCTGCACACTGCCACCATCTACTATATGCCAAAGATGATCTAAGGAAGATACTACTACCTACTCAATACTGCGTCCTGGATGAAAATCTTCAACAAAGGCTTGCAACTGGGATGTAGCCTCCACCTCCATTAGTTTCTTGGATGAAGAAGTATTGAGATTGGCCGATAATTGGCCAAATTACATGGGTTCTTGAGCAGAGGAGTCACTGCAGCAGTTTCTAAATGATCTGGCATTATGCCAGAGATATTAAAAGAGCTATTAATAAGTTGACAAAGGTCACAGACCACTATGGGTCTCACCCTTTTAATAGCTCTGGCAGGAAAAAGTTCATGTGATGAGCCGGTAGGACGATGCGTTTCCATGATATCCAAAGAGGACGCCACAGTGATCTGCTGAAAGGTGGAGAACATGTCAGGTTAGGGTTTGACAGTTATCTGACTACCCAGAGTGCCATATTGCCATTATCAGAAACGGCCAACAGCAGGCCCTTTTGGATCTTTCCAGCAACCGCAAACACAATGTGATGAGTAGGGAGGGCAGGACTTTCAAAGGGGGTGGGATGCTGCTTTGTGTGGCTGGCAGTGTATTGAAGTGACTGGTGAGGGTTATGGCAAAGATGGTGGCCGCATCTGCCATGTGTGGCCTGTTGAAGATTTTGTTCAGTGAGGTGCGGCGGGAGCCATCTGTCCCTACCTCATTAAGTTAAGGAGCAGGGGATGGGTGGGGGGCAATGTTTTAAGTGCCGTAGCTGCTTATGCCAGGTGCGTCCTGAGGGAGGAGCACTGCTCCCCCCATTGGCTTTCAGCACAGAGCTCACTCTGATCACAAGGGCGCTGCACCAAGAGCCCTGAGTGGAATGGCGGAGTGGCGCAGGCAGCAGGGCTCTCAACACGCCACTCCAGTGGTCAGATGGAGTACCGCACTGAGAACCCTGGCAGCAGTGCACTCCCAAGGTACAATGACACAGCATCCCTGTATTGACCAATTAGTTCATAGGCCGTTCAGGATTTGAGAGCAATACTGGCTTATATGGCTGGAAATTGCCCAATGCAGGAGCGCAACATCACTCCACCAGGCTATAATTAGCGTCATGCGATTGGGGCAGTTTGTATTTTTGTTAAGGTATACATGATTTTGTGCCTCATCTCTCCTTCAGTTACATCTAATTGTCACTCTGCACTTTCAAAAGTGCAATTGCATTTTAAATTTGATATGTATTGGACCTTGCACTCCACCACACGTAGTTGCAATTGCTTTCCCACAAAATAGTATATCCTGCTCACTCCCCAAACTACCAAAACTGAATGAGCACATGTATTTGAAAAGTGCCCCCAGCTTTCTGTCCAGCAGTTCATCAGAATGTAGCTCCACATTAACCTTGCTCTATTCTAAGAAGACCCAACACTCTACACCTGTGTGGAACCCAAGTACATCCTGCTGAACTCTTAAGTGGAGAAGTAACTGCAGCCATGTTAGAGAATAGTAAACATGCTGGATTATGCAGATAATACACAGAAAAGTTCAGCTGAGCCCAAGAGTGACCCAGTGATCCATACCAGTATAGCCATCCCAATAAATCCCTAGCAGGCATCAAGACTTCCAGGCTGTTTGGTGCAGAGTATTGCTTCCAAGGGAGCCGTCATTTGGCTCGCCAATCTTTGTGTTAAAATGGCTATGAATAAGTATCTGTTTTTTAAACAAATATCACAATAGGATGTTAACTGCTGGTCTGTTTGAGGGATTTATTATTAATCATAACCCCCGAGTGAAGCTTGGTGGGGTGTGTTTGGCCCGCTCTCATGTTTATGATATTTCTTTACAAACTAGAAAGAAGGAATTGAGAATATTAATAAGAAGCATGCACAGGTCATCCCTCCGAGCTGACGTTAAACAAGAAAAAATATGTATATTGTGTCAACGATATAATTGGCTTCATTCGCATTGATTTTTATTGCGACAGAGGGATGGCGATGTATGCTCAAAGCTATCACCACCAATAACTCTCGTAACTTTTGGGATTTGGTTAACTCCCTCTGTTCTCAGACTGACAATTATGCAATCCGATTCCAAAAGACACATGGGTGGCTTATTTTCAGAAGGGACTAAAGGACTAAATTAGACATTGTCTCCCAACAAAATTGGGTATTCACTTTTTCATTGGAAGATACAGCCGATTTGATTAAAAAAGCGCCTTATGGATGCCACCAGGGGCTGCACGGCGGATGACATCCTAAGTGTTGCAGCTCCTGCCGTAATGGTTAGTGAGGGTATCTGAGCCCCCCCAATCGACCCCCCAACAGTGAGCAACCCAGTGAGGATCAAGAGTACCATCACCTGTGGGCAAGTTGCCCAACTTTCATCCCAGTCTGAGTGCAGGGACCAGTACCAGCGGCAGTTGAAACTTTGGTGGTGGGAGGCAGCTCCCGCATCCCGAGAAGGAACGCCTGTAGGTGGCTAAGTGGGAGCACAAGCAGTGCAGGCCAGCAGAAAGTACTAGGCCTTGGACCTGATGTGCGCACCCCGGCCTGGAGGTGGGAACACTGGGGCGCAATTTGGCGGCAGAGTCTGACTCAGCAAGGAAGAACTGCCTGGAGTGAGGAACGAGGAACATAGCCGCCCCTCCATGCAATGTGCAGGTAAGTAGATTTTGAAGTCACCGGGATACGGCCAGGAGGGGAGACATGCAAGAGTGAGCCACAAGTGGGGGACAACACCCCCCTACATAGAGGTGAGGCGTTGGCAGCATATTCGCCCCTCCTGTGGTGGGGCCCTGGTGGAACCCCGCGAGATCTGCAAGCCGGGCTTGGTAATTTAACTAGGAGGCCCCGCACAGCGCCCCGCCCTAAGTGCTCCCTCAGAAACTATTAAGACTTTGTATACCATTGTCAGAGACACAGACCCCCCCCCCCTGCACTCCCTGAGGAAAGGGGAGAGGGCCCCACTGGTGCAAGCAAACACTGACTAGTCGTGATTTGCCCATACCGACCAGCCAGAACCTGTGAGCCTAGACGGTTCCATGTGATAATATCGCCGCAAAAATATCGCCAAACAAATATTTCGCCATATTTTTGCGCCAATATTACCCCATGAAACCTGTGGAGGACACCCCCGCAACCCCCATATATTTTAAAAGGGAGCGGGGGACACCCCCGCAACCCCCCCATCCATTTACCCCATAAATTATCCCCACCAAAAATATCACCTATGGCCGTTCCCGACGACCATATGTATGACGATATTTTTGGTGGCGATAATATTACCTGATACCGCCTAGACGACCTTGGGGAAGTATCTAATTTGGCAGAGGCATATGTAACAGTACTGGAAGGATCAGCTGCCTGGTAGCCAGAAGAAGCAGCAGGAGGATGGTGTGGATTAATAGGGACGTGGAACTCAAGGGTGTGCAGCTAGTCGCTGGGACTAGATGACCTGGAGACCTTTGCTACAGAGGTTCCAATTTCAAGCCCCCACAGCGCAAGTGGATTCGATGGGGCCCACCTCAGTTTCAGATATGGTGGATGACCCGGTGTCCACGAGAAAACACATAGCAGCGCTCCTGGAGGAAATTAGGGACATGCAAGAGGCCCTGGGTCAGAGACTTTATAAAATGGAGCAGAGTATGGACTCCTTAGATGTGAGAGTGCAGGGCCTGGAGGGCAATAAAACCTCGCTTGAAACTATGGAGTCCAAATTGATATGCGATTATCGGAACTTGAGAGGAGGGTAGCTTAAATTTCTCCCAAAATGGACGACTTCGAAAATAGGGAATGCAGCAATAACCTTTGCTTCTTTGGGTTCCCGGAAAAGGAGGGGGAAACCGAAAATGCCATTAAAAGATCCATAATGGAGGTGTTGCGACTTTTGTTTGGTTCAGACGCGATTGACAAATCCACTGTTGATAGAACACTTCATGCAGGTGGAAGTGCTAGGGAACCGAGGACAGTATTAGCCTGATTCCAGTATTTTGCAGATAAAATGAATATCCTCGAGATAGCTAGGCGAGCGGGTCCCCTTGATTATGGCCTGGCTAAAATCATCATTTATCAGGATCTCTCGGCCTTCACCTTGGCCAGAAGGAAGCAGTGCAGCCCCCTTAGTAAAAGGTTGAATGGGAAGGGGGTGAGATACTGCTGGGGATTTCCCTTCTCTATCTCCTTTGAGTACGATGGATACAAATACAAGCTAGTTACAGAAGATGACATTCATAGCGTCACTGGAGAACCTATGGAGGACCCTCGAGAGCGGCCAAATGACCCAGGTCAGGTGACAGATGTGGTGCCCGGCCTGGGCTCGGCGAGGGACAGGCGGAATATCCCAGGCTCATGCAAATTTAAGAAACGTAATACTCCCCTCTGGCGAAGAAGGGTCTGTGAATTCCGGTCTGAGCAATGTAACATCTGTGGAGAATAGTATATGGGGGCCTGTAGCAAGAGGGGCGCATAGTAGTCCCTGGACTTTTATTTTTGCTGAAATGCGGGATAGGGAGTTTGTTGAGGGGGGACGAGAGGGTGAAGATGAGGGTGATTCGGGTATGGGGGCTCAGGCTCTGGGGCTTTGCGGAGCTGGTCCTTCAGCTGGGAGGACTACTGATGATCTGATCCTGACTTGGATAGTCAATCTTGGTGGGATTGGATGCCGGGAGGTGGGGGAATTGTTGGGGGTTATGTTGAAGTTTAAAATGTTATTTTTGTTCCAAGAGAAGTGTTTTCAATGGACTCAAGGTGTTCCTGAGGCCCTTGTTAGATTGGCTTTTCAATGGTGAGAACTCAGGGGTGTGTGGGGAGAGTGTGGTGTTCTTGAGGCAGAATAATGAGTTTGATGGATGAAGTGGTTGTGGGCTCCCTCAATGTAAGCAGTCTTAATTCACTGTTCAAGAGGGCAATGGTTCCCCAGGAGTTTAGAAGGGCAAAATTAGATTTGTTATTGCTACAAGAGACACACTGGCAGGAGGGAAAGGAGCCCCGCCTTAGCGCTAGGGATCTGGGGGAAGTATGTTCAGCATCATGTGTGGGAAAAAACGAGGGGTGGCTATGCTTGTCTCAGCCCGTCTGGGGTTTTTAGCACAGGAGGTTCTAACTGACCCGAACAGTTGTTTTGTATTTGCTAAGCAGAAGCTAAATGGCTCTCAGATTAGGATGAGTTCAGTGTAGACCCCAAACTCCGGTCAGTGTGAGTTTTGGGAGAGTATCATGGATAAATTGGTCCTATTTGTGGAGGGTCGCTTTGTGGTGGTGGGGGATTTCAATATAGTTTTGGATCTGGGAACTACCATAAGAAAATTGGAAAGGGTGTAGCACCCTGGCTAAATGGCAGAGATTCCAGGCCCTTTCACTGGGTGAATAGGGAGTTGGGACTGGTGGACTCGTTGGGCCTGATTCACAGACCGTTTTTCTTTGGGATTGCGCCATTATAAAACACTTCTGGGAATTCGCCCCATTGACTCCCCCCGCCCCAAAGGGCAATAGACTATTCACTTAATACTTGTCGGTACATGACGCTTTCTCAAGAATAGATCTTATATTAGTAGACACAGACTTAAAAGCCCAGGTCCTGGACTCTCAGATCGCCTCAATCCCGTGGCCAGATCATGAGTTAGTGAGGGTCGTAATTGAGATGAGACAGAGGCTGAACCCCTCAGGTAATTGGAAATGTAATGACGTCCTGCTCAGGGACAGGAAACTGACACAGGAGCGTCTCACAGCAATTAAAGAATATTTTATTTTTAATGATAACAGGGAGGTGTGGAGGCAGTCGCTCTGGGAGGGTTTCAAAGCAACAATACGGTGGGTCCTGCTATGGATAGGCTCCCAGAGGCAGAAAAGAAAAGGGAACAGGAAGATAATCTTTGGAAGAAAATAGTGCAAATGCAACCAGGGGAAGTCTGAGGTAATTATATGTGCCTTGCAGTGGCAAGTAAGCTGCAGTTTTACAGAGCTCAATTAAATGCTATCCTGGTCCAAGACACTGAGAAGAAACTTTTATTTTTAAAGCAGAAGTACCACAAGAGGGGGGACAAGGCAGACACGATTCTTGCGTGGAGACTGAGGGAGGAAAACAAAAGAAGAACAATTGGGGCCATTAAGTCTGAGGAAGGACTTACAGTGTATGATCTGGGAGGTATTGGGAGTAAATTTCCCAAATATTATGTGAAAATGTACACTTCTGAGTGGGGGTTAGGGGGAGACTCGCATATTGACTCCTATTTGGAAGGGCTAATGCTCCATGGCCTTTCACATAATGTGGTGGAATGCCTAGATCAGCCTATTACTCAGGAGGGAGTAAAGCAAGCCATCAAGGGTATGAAGTTAGGGACAGCCGCAGGCGAAGATGGATCTCCATGAAGTTTTATAAGTTGTTTCGCTCGTCCGTGGCCCCTTACCTGGTGAGAGTTTTTAATGCATGCCTGAGAGGTGAAGCTCTTACTGCCACGATGATGATGGAAACAATAGTGACCGTACATAAGGATGGTAAAAACCCAACACAATGTTCTTTGTACTGACCCATCTTCCTTTTGAACAACAACATGAAGATCCTAGTGAAGGTCCTTGGATTGAGGTTGGACGGGTGGTTGCCAAAGTTGGTCCACGAAGATCAAGTAGCCTTTGTCCTGGGAAGACAGGGGTCAGACAATATACGGAAGACAATTGATATATATATTTGGTTATTTATAACGCGCTTAATACCAAACATGTTTCTAAGCGTAGACCCGGGATTCGAACCTGTGTTGCTCTGCGTCGTCTTGCTTCCAAGACGAGCGCGTTGCCACTGAGCTATATTACCCGTTAGTACATAGTGCTGAATCAGCAGACCTGGATGCCTGTCTGGTTTCTCTAGATTTAGAAAAGGCGTTCGATAGGGTGGAGTGGCCGTTCATGATGAAGGTGCTTGGAAAAATGGGGTTTGGTGCTAACTTCCTCTGTTGGATAGCGGCGCTGTATATCGATCCTAGAGCGAGAGTACCAGTCAGTGGAGTGCTAACGGATGCCTTCAGACTAACGAGAGGTACAAGACAGGGGTGTCCCCTTTCGCCACTGCTATATGTATTGACCATGGAACCCCTAGCGGTTTCCATTCGTGAGAACCAGCAGATTGTGGGCATTCGGAGTGGGGATCTTGAATTTAAGCTTTCACTTTTCACGGATGACATTTTGGGATGCCTCACTGAGGAATGCTCTTCACCCCTGGCTTTACTGGAACAAATCTCGATCTATGACCATCTCTCGGTTCGCAAAATGACGTTGAAAAGTCAGACATTAAGTCCATAAAGATACAGAATTCCTATCTGGACTCCCAGGCCAGATAATTAGGCATGGGGATAGAACAGCATGGCATACAGTATTTGGGGACCCGAATGACAAGGGACCTCGGGGGTCTAGCGAAAGCTAATTAAGACCCCTTGCCTATATTATAAGGCCGCCCAGTTGCCCGGGTAATGCTTGAGCAAATGAGAGATGACAGGACCTACTGGACCTACCTTAAAGATCTAGTGGCCCACTATATAAAGGTGAGAGATTATCTTTGGGCACCGCCCAGGGATGTTCCTGGGAGACTCGGGGCCCATTCCACATTGGGATTTTTTTGGGAACTTGAGGTTATCCGAGACGTGCTTGGGAAAGAGGTGGTCTACATTTTTGAGTATCTTTGCATTACAGGTATGTTTACTGATCAAACTGGGGGGTCTCTTTGACTAGGGAGTTAACCCCATTGGAGAAAGTCCGCAACTTCAGAAAGGGTATCTTGTCGAGATTGTACAGAGCTTTGAGTACAGTGTGCCTAATGGGGAGAAAAATATTTAAGAGGTTTTGGGTAGACCTTGCTGGGGCTAAAATATCTCAAGATGAATGGGCAAAGAGCAACCTATTCAACTTCACGATGGAACACAACTATAAATGTTGCTGGGTAGCATTGGGTTCTCCTGCAACTCTCGAGAATTTTCGCAGGAGCTTCCACTCTCTGCCCAAGGAAATGCGGACAGGTAGGTTCACTTTCCCATATGTGATGGCTCTGCCTTAAAGTGCGTATCTTTTGGGATTAAGTTCTGAGCTGGAGGAAAAAGTATGGGGGTTCAGCTAGACTTAGATGCACTTCAAATGCTCTTGGGCATCCAAGCAAAGAACAGAGAGGAGCATAGTCTCCCCAGGTTGTGGGAAGCGATGATCAGGACAGGAAAGATGAGAAGCTTCCTACGAAGGAGGACTGGGAACAGAAGTTACATAGTATGATGGTAATGGAGAAATTGACGGCTATAGTAAACAACCATTTGGGGATATGTAGGGAGGAATGGGAAGCTCTGCTGTCAAGATGGTAGTGTGAAGGGGAAGATTCCTCATGTCCGGTGGACTCGTAGAAAAAAGATGGAGTAAATATACCCTTGAAGGGAGCAGAGCCACGATGTGTAGGTATGTTAGTATTTGAAGCTCCTGAGACTTAAAGGTTCAGTAGCCTGGGACTTGGAGGAAATGAATACTGTTGGAACTTGGTTAATGTTGGGGGGTGGTTAATGTTGGGGAGTGAGGGGGAAGTAATGGGGGTGAGGGGAAGGGGGGATTGTGGAGGTTAATTTGTAGACATTCATGTGCATCTGCCATTTAGACCTAGTTAACGAATATACGCCAAAGGTTTTCGAGGCTTGGGGGCTGAGATAGGTGATTATTTTTAACACTGTGAAATTTGGTTCTACCCCCAAGTCTAGGAAGCGTTTGATAGCTATTGTGATTTATAAAAGGTAAGATCGCTTGAACCCAACTAATTATCACCCGATTGCCCTTCTAGATGCAGAGCTTAAAATCTTTGCCTCTTTTGTTACTCTGCGATCTAGAGCTTTGGGCTAATTCAATCAGGCGTATGGAGAAATGCCAGATGGGGTTCTGTAAAAGTTTGGGGACCACTCTTAACCAATTTGTATTAGACGCCATGTAACCAGGGACATCATTTAGGGGTCACCAGAGGTCGCAATTGCGACCTCTGAGGGCTCCCTTGCTACCTCTTTTTTTTTTTGTAATGCACACTCCTGGGCTGTGGCCAGCACCATAGAACAAGAGTGCCACAAGTCTAACACTTTCAGCACTGACCCTAAATAAGAAAGAATAGGAATACCAAATAATGGGCTTCATTACGAGTCAGCCGGTCCGGAAAGAACGGTGGTGGTAAAGAGTCCTGCAGGCGGGAGGTGTCACTCCTGCCGGGTCTGACCTGGCGGGTTTAACACCACCCGCCTGCAGGTGGTCATGGAAACACACGGCACCATTACAGCATGGTGCCGGTGTTTCCACTTCCGCATTCCCATGGAGTCCTATCGGACTCCATGAGAATGGGGATTAACAGAATTCCGCCTCTGGAATTACCGGGTCACCGGGGTTGTAATGCCCCAGTGATTTCTGCAGTCACGGAGGTGGAATGGTAATACGAGTCCGGCGGTAACCTGCCGGAATTTGCGGCACGGTTACCGCCGGACTCGTAAAGAGGCCCAATGTGTCTTTCTGGAATTCTATACAATAATTGCTAGACTCATTAAAGGTTTATTTCAGGCACACTTTAGGGGTGAGTCATTGATTTAGTCTATTCTTAAACGCCTCAACTCAGCCTTTCATCCTTCTGAGGTTGAAAAATGTGTACCAACACAGGTTGGGTGATAGTGGGTGTATATTTTTTCTATATAAAGCACTTAAGCGTAAGTGCTATATAATAACACATCATTATCATTTAGTCATGGACATCTGCTTGCATTCACAGTAATTTGGTAATATGGGCCCATACACATTGATCTTAATGATACATATGGCGATACATTCTTCTATGAAATGCATATCACATTATAGTGATATCGTAAACCATATTTTTCGTAGTGTACAATGCTATGTGATGCCACTTCCTGTTTTGTCAAAGGGTGAAAAGTCGTGTTCCATCGCTTCCCGCGATATCACTTCAGGGGTGGGGTCAAATGACATCACTTCCTATGATGTCATGGCGGGGTCAAAGGTCGTGTGATGTCACTTCCGCTACCCCTGACATTTTGGTGAAATGACGTCCCTGCATGCAACAAAAGGCATGGCAGATCAAGTCTCCTCCTGTAAATACCATTTGCATAGACTTCTCGTTGGCTTTTGATACTGTCAATAGAGAGTTGCTCTGGAAAAAACTGAAGAACTGCAACATTCCTAATTCCCTACTTTCTATGCTTATATTTTCTAATTCAGAAATCTATTTGCTGATCAGATTGGACCAGCGGGGGTCACTTTCGAAATATATTTATACATACAGAAGTTTAAGTCAGGGGTGCGTTTGGGCCACCTGCCTTTTTAATTTGTATATCTATGACTTTGGTCCAGCTTTGTCCCATGCTTTAGTTATTGCTTCTAAGATAAATTATATACATTTTTATTTGCTCGCATATGCAGATAATTTAGTTTTGCTTGTTCATACTCAAGTGGGACTTCAGCAGCTAATTATTTCTATCAGTCGCAATGTGGAATCCAGTGAGCTGCAGATGAACAGAAATAAATCAAAGGTTATTAGATTTTGTTCTAATCCTAATAGGGCATAGAAATTCACTTGACCCATAAATGAGGCTATTGTTGAGCCAGTGAAGGGAATTAAATATTTGGGCATTGATTTGGAGTCCAGTCCAAGAAAAATAGATTTACAGAAACGGTGCATTTAAAAAGCATCAGAAATGACTTCCCAGATGAATAGTATGAATGCAAAGTATTGCATATTTTTTGTGATCCCATTAATAAAGTTTTATAAAGCTAAAAATAATTCCACATATAATCTATGGCTTGGTGATCACCCACATATGTTATGAAACTTTGACATCTAAAGTGGAAAGCAAGCTTTGGAAAAAAGAGTTAGGACTTCCGAACTGTGTTACAATTTAATTTGATTTGAATTGGGGTTATCCTCCCTGATAGCATGGTTACATTGAAGATTGTAACCTTTTACAGACTTGTACTGTTCCCGCCCCGTAATTCCTTATTTTGCGAATCAACAGAATTGTCTTAGATATGAAAAATTGTCATGTGTATGATTTTATGATTACAAGTGAAAGAAATGTAAATAGTATTTCAGTCTCCTAAAGAGATTTAATTGCAGATCCTCTAGAAGTAAAGAAATCACTATTCCAAATGGATTGTTGTGAAACCATTGAAAAAGGGGGTGGTACAGAATATTTAGCTATTGTTTCAATACAGATAAACCGAGAGGATAAACGGTAACTGGACAAGTCTATTTCTGCAGTTTAGATTGAATGTCTTGCCTACAGGAGAAATTAGATAAATATGTAGACCATTAGTGAAGTTGTGAGATGCTAAATGTTTTTGTGGACTGCCTATATCTTGCCACTTTTTAAAGCATTTGATGGTAGAATGTGTAGGAGTGCACCAGGGTAGGGTATTGATTCTAGGCAACTTTGTGGAACAGGTTGGTTGGCTTTTGACAAATTATTTTTGGCTGCAGCTGTCAACTGGCAATGAAATCTCGTTGACAGTAACTGTTTTGAAATGTTTTGATAACATTGATAAAATCAAAATCAGTAGCCCTGGAACTAAGGTTTGATTAGATCAGCTGGTCTGCAAGAAATGTGAGAGTGCTGTTTGCAAGTTTACACGTGGTACTAATTGAGCTGTGAATTTGATTTTATTAGTGCTGTCTATTTTACTAATTTTAACGTATAAACTGTTTCGTTGGCGTATTATGAACTATTAAATGTGAATTCGATGCTGACGTGTCTGATGTATTCTATTGTATTTTTACTGTTTTGAATTGTGTTTTTTTTGTGTTAACCAATCTTTATATATAAAAGTGAAAATGTGTGGGTTTGTGGCTTCGCGTATGTTCCTTATACTATTCCACATAATCTCACCAATCTGCACCACCTTTTGCATAGTTACCTGTTAGGACCCTCTGGACATTACTGGCTACGTGACATCTGGAAACCCCACCCCTTTCCACAGATTTCAGCAAAAGTGAAAATGTGGGTGTGTGTTTGTGGCTTCGCGTATGTTCCTTATAGAATGCCACACATTTCGCCAATCTGCACCAAAATATGCACAGTTACCTGTTAGGACCCTCTGGACATTACTAGCTACATGACATTTGGACATCCAACCCTTTGCTCGGATTTCAGCAAAAGTCAAAATTTGGTTGAGTTTGTGGCCTGCCAACAAAGCTGTAAACACTGTTCATGTATGAGAGGTGAATTCACCTGAGAGGCGAAGTTGAAGGCAGGTAGCATTCCAGAAGTTCCCACATTTTTGCTGCATCAGGTGAAATTACTTTTCATGGGGATTTGTGCGAGATGGTGCCTGCCGACTTTTCTTATGAAGTTGACCATTCTTGACACACTGAGTGAATAGGAGGACACTTAGGAGATTATTTTCCATGCAGGTTGAATGTGAATGGAAGGCGTAAAAGCCTTAAGTAATGCTTTAACACCTTTCATTCACATGATGCCACATTTTCAATCATTTATATGGAAGAGAGGAGGGGCGGAACGCAATTTGCGTTTCCGTCCCCTCCCCTCCTCTCCACCATACAAATTCTCCAGCATTTGTGCCGGCATGCATTTTCATGCCGGTGCATGGCATGCGGCGCCCACAATTAAAAGGAAACGCTGGTTGGCATGCTTTCATACAAGCAGCGTTTACTCACTTTACACTACACAGTGCAAATGTGCAGGGTAAAAGGCGGCATACACACGTTTATGCCACCTTTTGCCCTGCACATTTTCACCCGGTAGTGCAAATGATGAAAATTTGGCAGCAGGGAGCCACAGCCAAGTAAAAGTGTTAAGGTAACGGTCACCACCTTCAAATGTATTCAAGAGACCATTCAGTTTGTAAAGTGCAATATATACCTGATCATTATTATTTCCCTGAAACCACACACATTTGTCCCTTTTCTCCCAAGCAAACAATCTCCACTGTGCATAGTATGCTCATTTTGGTTTATGCACCAACTTCAAAGCTCTCAATGTAATCTTGACGTCTCAGCGTTATATCCTGGCGAGAAAGCTCAGTGGGTTAATATACCTTCTGTAAAGACTTTAATGTCTTCCCCCATCTAACCTCACATAACACAGGAAGTGTGTTTCTGGCTCTCTTATCCTGCAACCCAAAGTTTCCCAATTTGCAAAGAAGATTTTAAATACACATCCCAGACCATGCTCTAAAATAAATACTCTTTCGTGACACTTTAGACCCCCTTTTTTAATATCACTTAAAGCAATACTTTCAGCTCCTGAAATGTAAAAGATATCACAGCCAAAAGGTACCCTGCTAGTTAAGCATAACCACTGAATGAGACTGAAATGTGAGTGTTTACCTTTAGTTCTGTTATGAATAATGTCATTGGAAATGAAAGCAAGTGTTGGGCAAAGAAATCATCAGAATGAGTGTGAAAAGGTCGCTGAGGAAGAAATATATGTTGAATAGATTTTCTCTTGTATTTGCTTGCACTAGGCTATGGCGACGTCTGGCCCCTGGTGGGGGTGGAAACCTGTTGTACAGCATGACCTTTTTGCACGGGCATATCACACGTGCAACGTTGTGCAAGACAAACTGTTTGTCTTTGGTGGTGTCAAATCCGGAGGTCCCAATAAGATTCCGCTGGATGAGGTGGCGACGTTTGACCCAGAGCAACAGTCAGTGGAGAAAGTGTCAGAGAACAGCAGGCATGGTCGCAGTCACCATGACACAGTAGTACTTGGAGGTCGATGGCTCTGTGTTGTTGGAGGCTGGGATGGGTCCAAAAGGGTCTCTTCTGTGTTTAGCTTTGATACAGAGAGCAAAGTCTGGGACACTTGGGCCGAGGGACCATCCAATGACCCACCGGTTGGACTCAGCAGTCACACATGCACCAAAGTCTCTGATCATGAGCTGCGGATTGTTGGCAGAGAAGGTGGACTCCGCACTCAAAGACGCTATGCCAGCGTTTACACCCTACGAGTTAATGCCAACACCAAGACTTACTGGTAAGTTTTCTGAGCCAAAAGATAGCTTGTGTAAAACATATGTGTATGCAGAATGCACAACTTCTAGTACAATGTCAAACTTTTTTAAAATTGGATCGTGAACCTTTTGATCTGCTGTGAAATGCACGTAAACCTATTATGAACTTTTTAGTGGGTCAATTATATCGGTCACACATATGCTGTACTATAGAAAGAAACTAGGCTTGTGAACCCATTAGAGGCTCTTTAAGATGAGGTGACGCTCCTATGGGAAGGATGGGGATGCAGACATTACTCAAACACCAATAATAAGGCCGACTTAAGAAGTTGGCATGGTGTATGCTGTTTTATTAACAATTATCTGAAACAGGGAGTACAACGGACGTCGGCGGATGTCTCACAGCAAAATCTCGACAATTTACATAAAAAACATCCTTTCCTTTTATAACAAACATCCGTCATCACTGACGTCATACTACATGGCAAACTGTAAAACTTATGTGGGGCTGTGGTTGGGTAACAAGGAACATCTACATATACTTTCTATGGGGGTTGAAGTTGTGATTGGGTCTCTACTGTCAGGTGGGCAACTAAGCCCTCCTCTAGTGCAAGCCATCTTCATTGTCACAAAATACACAGCAATCTATTGGATCTCCAACTATAGGGCTCTTTGATACGGTGGCCCTCTATCATTGGTTGGCACTCATGTACCCTTCTGGAATATTCCACTCACTAGCAGTGCACAAGCTGGTACTCCAGGTGCTGGTCCAGGTGCGGGTGGGTTGGTCTTGACCATACCTCCCCACCCAATCAGCCCAACATCTATCATCACTCTTACTTTCTGTCATTCAATTAGCCTTTGAACATGTCCTTATAGGCTTCACAACTCCTGGGAATATTAGGGAGTATGGGTATTCTCGCATCTTCTTGCCTTGATTTCATATGCTCAAGTCTAGTTCCATCTAGGTCACATGAATGGAGACCATGTTTTGAGCTTCATGTCTGTATTAAATGGTATAAAAACAAATGGAGCTTGCCACTCATTGTCTTCCAGCTGCACCTTTGGCAGGAGCTTGGCTCGTCTCTTGTATTAATTGTATCCTTTAAATAGACAACCAGTTGTCGGCTGCACTGGCCTTCTTGACACTGGGCCAGACAAGCCTCCTTGATTCTTTCTTGCTCATCAGCTACTGTTTGTTAACTGCGACACACTGTCAGGCTTCCTGTCCATGGGATCCCAGGTTGCTAAAACCCGATGTGGAACATCCAGATTACTTACGCTTACATATACCTTGGCGGCACCACCTGCAATCTATATACTACGTATAGCTAGCTTCTATGATCACTTAGTCCTCTTGCGTTGCTGGCTCTGTACAATTGTAAAACGGTTTTGCATTTTCTTCCGTGCTCTTCACACGTGTAATCTTCTTTTTACTTGTGACAGATTACTCGACTCTTTTACTTTGTCTTCAGGTTCTTTATGTTCTCTTTTTATGTTTTCCACTGCTATCCCTTCTCAGTGTGTCATGTTACGTTTGGTGATGTCAGCAGTCTGCTCTTTCGTTCTTCTTCTCCCGCTCAACAGGGATGATTCCTAAGACGCTGTCAGCTCTTTGTGGATACATAAAGAATGGCTTCCCCAATGGGTACTTTGCTTCGAAAGATGCTTGTGTTATTGGCATCATTAGAGGTGTTGCCATTGTCATTATCTCTGGTTCCCAACATATAGGCAGGTTCGGGGTGGGGCTTCTAGTGGGCTTCTTTTGGCTCCTCTTCTACACTCCCCCCTTTTGTTGATTCATCGACCACTCCTTCATCAGTCTTCACATTCAGACATATTTTCTTGAAGAAATGTTTCTTTGGAGTCCATATCTTCATCACGCCTTTTAAGGATCCTGCAGATTTTACATGGTCATCAACGCTCCACACCATGTGACTGCATTGTCCACTTGGGCTACAATAGATCCATCTTCCCACATACTTTTTGTGATCTATTGGATACAGGAACTTCGTTCCCTCAGGTGCATGGATGCTGGCCTTTATATAGTCTCTAATTTCTTCATGTGTCAGCTCCTTTGGTTCAACTCCAGATTCGACATCGATCATAATCTTCATCCCTATTGCTTTCTTTGTTGTCTTTTTCCATTGGTGATTATTATCCTGATTACACAGAACCCAAACATTATCATTACTAAAAGTGCTCCAAGGAACTTGAAGATGTTCGCCATACACTGTGGTACCCATGAGAAGATTGATGCAAACCAGCTGTCATCCGTAACGTCTTCCACTTCATCTTCCATCTTGATGTGTAAGTTCGTCAACATCGTCATGGCCTCTGTCAAGGTTCCATTCGCGTCATCGTGAGAAGGTATGAATGTGCAACATGATTCTCCGATTTTGGCACAAACACCTCCATCCATAGCTGTAATCATGTCCAGGACATATCTATTCTGGAGTGTCATTAGTCTTATTGCTCTCAACTCTTCCTTGATTGCGTTGAAGCCCTTTATAGTATTGTTGATTGTCTACAGGAGTTCCCATCTGGTTATTTGTAACCATTTAGTATTCGCCATTGTCTGGATCCCTGGAATGAAGATAAGCATAAATGCTGAGGCAATCTTGCTGAACAATCTGTGCTCATATGGAATGGAGTCAAACACTGCTATTGATTTTGCTGAGAAATAATTCTCCCTTTTGATTCGTTTGAGAATTTCAAGTGATCTCTTCTTTCTTAGATGAGCATCAGCTTTGGGAAACTCTCCAATGTTCAAGTCACGTTTCGGAATCACTAATGCTGGAACATGGATAATCACCATAGAACACAGTTCACCCCAGTCCTTGGGTAACTTCATGTATGCTCTGGATCCACAGGCCCAGTAGTGGTCCATTATCACTACTGTCCCATCCTTCATTCCTGGTACATCAAAGATTTGGTTGCACTGTTGATTCTCTCCAACTTTTCTTGTGCCATTGTTTCTGAAACACAGTTCTGCACTTGCCAGAGGCACAATCTGCACTGGGCTTCCTCTATCTTCAACCCAGGTCAGTAATTTGGCAAGCTTTGGCCATAGTGGTTTACATATCCATTCCACATTCTCTACAGTTGATTTGTGGGATCCCATAACTGCCAGTGTTCTGCATAACACCACGCCTTCTTCCGATCCATCTGGTGAGAGCACTGTTCCCCAAATCTGCATTTGTCCTCTCTCTTTACAACTTCTTCAGTCTTCCCTTGGCAATTGAGCTTTGTATGTATCTCCCATCTGATCCCTGCTCTCTTCATTCCTTGGCTGTTCGTATTTTATCACATGATTTCTGGCGTGTGATCTTGCTCTTGTTTTTGAATCTTGAACATAATCATCATCTTCTTCTGGTGCTGATCATTCTGTTACCCAGACTAAAGATGCTGTTTGGCCCTGGAAATGACCTCTTTTATGACAGAGTACAAGGTGAGTAAGGCAATGAGCTGTCTGGACACCTATTTCAATAGCTATACATATCTCAGAGTTCCCCAATGCATAGAGTAGGATAGCACAAACATAGCAACTCTTCTCTGAAGGTCTTTTACCCACTTCTTTCATGTGCCGATACCACATGTTATTCCCCAAAAGTGCTGTACTGTCAAGATAATTATTTAACTCCTAATCATCTTCTCTTACACCGCTCTCGGGTCTCTTCCTTGTAAGCATAGTACATGCACGCAACTCATGAAATACATCAGTAGCCATCCTTCCTAGCATGGGAATCATAGGGACACTTGTCAGAGAGATAGGTGACTTTACACGTGTCCTTGGTGTAGGAATAATCACATATGGCCTTGGCTTTCGTGAAACAGTTATATCTGCAACAGTCACTTGTTTGGGGAGGCTCAATGGAACTGTTGCCCTCTTTGGACCAGCATAATAAACAGTGTGTATTGTGAGAAACAGAAAAACAATGATGAATGTGGTGCATGCATATATTATACACCAATACATCAATCCCCACCAGTGATGATTCCTCATATGCCGCTGTGCTCTTTCGTTGTCTGCTATAGTGTCACTATTAGGACTCCACATCATGCCTGTAAACTACTTTTTAAGAAAAGAAAAACATCTTCAATCAGGCACGGTTGTCAGATGCTCTGGAAGCTGTAGGATTTGCTCAATTATAGCTAAGAGCAATCGCCTTATGATTGGACCATTTTAGGATCTTGCAGGAAAACATAAATATCAGTGTTTCTCCCCACCAGTGCAGGATATGCTCGCAGAATGAAAAGAAAATCAGCAAATACAAGTTGATGAGTGTTGATATTAGACAGAACCATTAGGGAAACCAAACTGGATTTGGCATATTTTATCAGGATTTCAAAACTTTTAAAAGAGATTTCTGTGGCTCAAGCAACAAGTTTTCACGCCTGCTATAATATCTATAAGGAGTGCTCAACAGAAGCCACAGTCCAAATGCAAACTTGCATTTATTTAGCCGGCACCTTCTGCGTCCTTCTTCCTCATCATTGATCAAATCTGCACATGCTGAACTACTTTGTGTTGGCTTGCTTCTGAATCAACAGGTGGGGGTGGATCGGTCTCTCCGGCATACTGCTCGACGTCACTCAAGTGTATCCAGGCACGCCTTTCCTGTACTTTTACTGCTGAAGGGGTAATTACGAAAGGGCCAACAAAACGGTACTCGGAATTTCGAACTAGGACTGGGTCTCCCACAAATAATCTAGGAACAGGAAGTAATTGCGATAGTCCAATTGCTGAATGGTCTTTGCTTGCTTGAGACCGACACCTACTAGCGGTCATACATGTCAAATAGTCACTTATATCAATTTCTAACATTTCTGCTGTCTTCTGGGCATCACTTCTATTCCTCGATGGAGGATTCAGAGGCGTTCTCATTCCCCTCCCTGTTACTAGTTCATGGGATGTGAGGTGGTGGTCTGACCCAGGCTGATTCCTTAATGCATATAGTGCTAAGGGTATGCAATAAAGCCATCCCTCCTTCAGTGTCAATTTCAATTTCGCGATTCTCTCCTTGAGAATACCGTTGAGTCTCTCACATATCCCGTTCGCTTGTGGGTGTAAGCAGAAGAAAACATATGTTTAATATTCAAAAACAAACTTATCTGCTCAAATAATTAATTCACAAAATGTGGACCATTATCGGACCTCAACACTTCACATATTCCGCATCTAGGAAATACTTCTCGTACTAAAAACATTGCTGTGCAAGTGGCATCAGGATGTGTGCATGGACCGCCTTAAATCCATCTTGAATAGAGGCACACTACCAGTATCATATACCTATATCCACTAAATATCTGCAGCATGTCAACATAGTCAATATGTAAATGCTGAAAAGAACCGTTCGGTCTGGGGATCACTGCCCGGATTGTTTGAAGTTTATGCCCAGCAGTAAACTTTTGAAATACGATGCAATTTACTACATAAAATGCAACGTGTTCTAACGGGTTCGGTACGAATCAGTCTTCTGCAATAGTTGCAGCAAGAATCTCCCTAGTTACATGCACAGGGTAGTGCAGCTGTTCAAGCGCTATTTTCAGTAATGCTACTGGAATCACTGGCTTTCCAGTGCTATCTTACTGCCACAGGGCTTCAGTGGGGGTTAAAGAACACCCCCTCCTTTCAAATAGCTCCTTCTCATCCTGTGGAACATTTCCTTGAATTTCCATCAACTGTGTTTTTGGTAAATGATTAAATCCTTCTTGCATTACCATAGCCATAGTCACCCCCTCTTTACACTGGGAGTATCAACACTTGAAATATATAAAGAATCTACAACCCTTTTGGCTTATTGGTCTGTGGCTTAATTTCCGTGTGAAATAAAATCAGTCTCTTAGTATGTGCTGCACATTTAACTATCGCAATGGCTTCTGGGAGCTGTAGTGCCTTAATGAGCCTGTCCAATAATACTGCATGTTGCACTGGAGAGCCGTCTGCTCAGCAGTAGCCCCTCCTCTTTCAACGTGCTAGCCCTGCATGCATGGTTGACATCACTTAGGCGGAGTCACTGTACACCGTCATTTCCTCCCCTTTGTATTTCTCAAGTGTGATAATAAGCTCCACCAATTCTGCTGCCTGTGCTGAAAGATGCGATGGCAGCCTTATGCATGCCACTGCTTCAAACTCCCCATATTACCTGTATCTCACTTCAGCTGACCCAGTCTGTCTTTCTCCATTATTTTGATCGATCTTTGGAGCCCCATCAATAAAGAGAATCTCCCCTTCCAACAGTGCATTTTCACTTACATGCTGTATGTCGTCATACAATTCTTCATAACTAGCGCAATCATGCACTTGCTCACCCTCTGCCACTTCTTCAGCTACAAATATGGCAGGGTTCTCTATCCTGCATCTGACTATTTTAATTGCAGGATTCGATATGACTACTTCATATGCAGAAGCTCTCTGATGTGTTAATGTGAAATGAAATAAAATAAAATTAAATGATATTTTATTTATATCGCGCTCGTACACATATCTTTCAGAACGCGACCAGACAAAAAGGGCGGGGAACAAAGGAGAACAAAAAAAAGAAAACCGCTATCTTACTAGGCCCAGTGACATTTAAGAAAGCGCAAGTGCATGGAAAAGGGAAACAGGAAAGTGTATGGAAGGGGGGGAGTGGAGAGTGCGGAGCAGAGGAGAGAAAACATTAATAAAATAAATAAGGGTGATAAACCATGGTAGTGCAGTCAGCAAGTGGCAGGTGAAAGTTAGTCAGAAAGGTATATCTGATAAGTGCAGAAGAAAAGTGGGAGGGGGACTGTATGGGTACAGATACAGAGCCCTAGTGCAGAGGGTGGCCTGGAAGCAGTGCAGGAGGGTGGCAGGGTGAGCAGGTACCTGGGCCCAAATGACAGAGGGTGGCCAGGTGCATGATGCTGAGAGAAGAAACAGATCAACAGGGATGAAGGGGGGCAAAGGAAGAGGCAAGGAGGAAGGTCTTGAGATGCTTCTGGTACCAGAGATGGTTTTCCTCAAATTTTGAGATTACCGGGAGGCTGTTCCAAAGGGAGGCACCAGCCAAAGACAGAGATCTACCCCCAGCTCGTTTCTTTGCAAAACGACTAACCCTGAGGGAGGTAGATGTAGAGGAGCAAAGGGCTCGAGAGGGGATGTATTTACAGAGGGATAGTTGAAGGTATTCTGGACCCAGGCCCCAGAAAGCCTTGTGGACAATGCAGAGGGTTTTTAATTTAATCCTTGCATCCACTGGGAGCCAATGAAGGGATTACAGGGCTGGAGAGATACGATCCCAGGGCATAAGGCCAAGGCCAAGTCTCGCAGCCCTGTTCTAGATTAGTTGCAGAGGGCGGAAAGTGGAGGCAGGTAGATTTAGAAAGAGGCTGTTAGAGTAATCCAGTCTGGAAAGAACTAGAGCTTGGGAGACAGTGAGCCTTTGAGGGAAGGAGAGGAAAGGCAGAGTACCTCTAAGAAGGTGAAGTAAAAAGTTTGACTTTTTGCAGACATCAAAGATGTGTGCGGAGAAGGAAAGGGTAGAGTCAAAGATAACCCTGGGGTTCTTAGCCGTGCAGGTGGGGGAAGGAGGAGGGCCAAGGGAGGCCGGCCAGAGAATAAGAGGAAAGGATGGAGATGGTAAACCAATAAGGAGGATTTCAGTCTTGTTGGCATTTAGACATAGGGCCTCATTACATGGTAGGCGGTAAGGGTTTACCAGTACCGGTAAGGGCACCAGTACCGGTAAACCCTTACCGCCTTACTACGAGTTCCCTTTGCGGGACCCAACCCGCAATAGCGCCATGGTTACCGGCTACCGTGTAATGAGGCCTATAGATTTTTAGCGGTACACCAGTTTTGAATGGCGATTAGGCAATTAGAGATGAGAGAAGGAGAGGAGGAGGCTGAAGGAAGCCTGAAAATGAGTTGGGTGTTGTCAGCATAGCACTGGAAAGTTGAGCAGAAAATGGAGATGCAATAAACGAGAGTTGCCAGGTATTGGTTGAAAAGCCAGGACGAGAGGCAAGACCCTTGGGCGACACCACAAGTGCAAAGGGAGATAGAAGATAGGAAGGACCCACGTTGTACCTGGAGGGTCGATCAGAGAGAAAAGAGGCCAGCCAAGCCAGAGCCTGATTAGTGATACCAAGGTTGTCATAGAGACGATTGAGCAGGGGGGTATGGTTGACCGTGTCGAACGCAGAGGAGAGATCAAGTAGGATGAGGACAGAGGGAATGTTAGAATTGAGGTTGGAGAGCAGGTCTTCACAGATGTTCAGGAGGGCAGTTTCCATGCTTCTGGCAGCTCTGAAGCCAGATTGGTGGTCATGGAGGGAGCCAACAGAGTCAGAATGGAGATTAAGCTGAGAGATGGCCAGTTTACCCAAAAAAGGAGTAATGGAAATTGGGTGGTAGTTTGCTGGTAGCGTGCCCATAGGTTTTTCCAAAATTGCAAACAAGGCATGCTCAACAAATAATCTCATAGAGCATCCCATTACTATATTTGTAGCCTTCTCAATGGCAAATGCGGCAGCAGCCAGCAATTGTTTGCACGGAAAGTGTCCTCTCATAACTGGATCCAAACTCCCACTATAATACGCCAGCGGTTTATATTCTAGAGCAGTTCTCTGTCTAAGCACTGCTGTCATAACTGTCCAATTTGTGTGTGAAAACAGGTAGAACTTTTTAGAATAATTGGGAATACCTAAAACTGGAGTCGTGCAAATTGTTCTCTTTAACTCCTCAAATCCTTCCTCCATCTCCTCAGTCCATTCTATTTTATCCGTGTTCACTTGTGCCTTTTCAAGAGCCTGTAAAAGTGGTCTTGTGTATGAACTATAATCAAATACTCATGTTCTTACATAGTTGCACAGTCCCAGAAATTGCTACATCTGCTTTATTGTGTGCAGTTTTGCTGTTTTCATAATTGCCTCTGCTCTTTCTGATGTAACTTTTTTCCCCTCATGCAAAATCAATTGGCCTATGTACAGCACCTCCCTTTGGCAATACTGTAACATTTCTTTGTCCACCTCATATCCCTTTTATGCTAGAATAATCATTAGATGAATCAAGTCTTCCCTGCATTCATCTTCTGCCATGCTGCAAACTAAAATATCATCTACGTCTTGCAGTACAACACTTTTCCCTTTTAATTCAACATTGCCTAGGTCCATCTGAAGGACCCTATTAAAACTCAATGGATACCCACAGTACCCCTGAGGTAATCTTGTGCTTTTCAGTTTCGTCTGATGGAACGTAAATTACGTCAGATCTTGAGAGTCCTTATGCACCGGGATTGATAAAAATGCATTTTTCAAGTCAAACACTGTGAAATATTGTGCCTCAATAGGAATACTACACAATATCGTTGCAGGGTTTGGAACTAAAGGAAACTCTGCCTCTACAGTCTGGTTAATCGGCCTCATGTCCTGAATTAGATATTATGACCCTCCCTTCTGGTTTTTAATCAGATATACTGCGGTATTGCACGGATACTCTGACGTCACCTGAATGCCCAGTTCCATTAATGCAGAAATGGTCTTAAAAATACCCTCATCTGCCTCTCGTGAAATGGGATACTGCTTTGCTCGAGGTAAAATTGCTCCTGGTTTCAGTTTAATCTGAACTTCTACCCCCTTTAATAGACCTACGTCATAAGGGCCTGTAGTCGATAACGAGGTTTGTACTTTATCTAAATACTCATCAAAATATTCTGGACATTGCAGTACTATCATTATTCGCTGCAGGACTTCTCTTTTCTCTATTTTGATCCAATATGTAATATTCATTTCAAATACCAACTCATCATCTGCTGGATCATCTTTAAACAATTCCTTATCTGTGACATCTGTCATACCCTTCCCCGAATGCATTGGCCCTCATTACAACTCAGGCGTTAAGGGTTAACGCCACCGTTAACCCTTAACGCCTGATTCTGATTTTAATGCCTGCTTTTAGCAGCCGTTAAAATCCATGGCGCTAATCCGCCATGATGCTAATTACGCCACCGTAATTTACGGTGGCGTAATTAGCGCCTTCCCCACTCCCATTATGCCCTATGGGGCAAAAATGGGAATGGGGAAGGGAAAATGGGAAATGGGGATTTACCGCCCCACTCAACTTGGAATGGGGCGGTAAATCCGCCATCCACCATGGTGTAAACGTAGTTTACACCATGGTGGTAAAGTTGGTGTACTTAGCACCAAGGTTGTAATGACCTCCATTGACTGTTCTGCATGGCCTGCCTTCATCCCATCCTTCGAGCACAGCCAATTCCCCTCGTACCACAGCTGCAACTAGTTCTAAAGGAACAACTCGTCCTTCTTCTTCGTACCTTGTTTTCTGGGGTCTGAACAGAAACTCATCAGGTATTCTCCTAGTCTTCCCCACTATGCCAGTCAACCATGTTAGCAAAATGCGTACCCCATACAGAAAATGTTCAGGTTCGAGTGGCACTCCTCGCAGAGCCATGTGCCCTGCAAATGCTATTATGAATTTGCCCACGTTCAAATAGTGTATTCAAGGAGAAAAGATTCTTTTCTCCTTGAAGGAACACACTATGCCATCGTCAGTAAACAAAATCGTCATGTTAAGCTTCGTCGTTAAATCTCACACCAGAATATTGACTGGTGTATGCCATGAATACAACAATGGTGCAGACATGTCACATTCTCCCACAAAGATTGGCAATTCATCAGTAAAAGCAACTCTATTTGTAGCACCAGAGAACATCAGTGAGTATTCATGACATTTTCCAGCATTGGATATTTGCCCTCACGTATACATGAGCGAGTTGCACCAGTGTCTACTGAAAAAGAAAAGGATTTGCCTCCTATCAACACATCACTCCTCGTTTCCTCTTGAGGATCTGGTGTTACTGATAGTACTGAGCACATCAAGTCGCCCTGCGAGCTGTTCTATTCTGGATATATGCTCACCCCAGTACTCGTGAAAGGATTTTCATTCATCACAGCAGCAACCCCCACTCTGGGTGTCATTAACTGTCCCGTGTTTGCGTTCTGCTGTATTTGCATGGGTGCGTGTTGCAAATGCCTTTGCGGGCGGACTCAATGGTGTTTGCTGTAATTGCTGTGCCTGCTGTATTTGCGACGCTTGCTGCTGAAACACTGTCTGATCTTGTGCAAGTTAATTTCTAAATTGGGGACTATATGCTGGAGGGTAAGCTGCCCCCCTCTTGAAAATTGTCCATTCTGTCCATTCCCTTGGTTTCCACACATATGCGCGATGTGGCCTGTCATGCCACATGTCCAGCATACAAGAGGCGCTCTTCTAATTTGCCCTCCTTGCATATTCTGATTGTCATTCTGCATATTCTGAAAGCTGTTTTGATTATTCTGAAAACCACCCCTTCCTCTAAAACCCATCCATCGGCCTCTTTGCATAAACCCATTTCCTCCTTCGTCCATCTGACGTTGATTATTTGCCTGTGATGCACCTATAGGTTGCTGCATTCCCAACCCCTATGCGCTTGTCAAAACCACCCGTTCTAGAGAGTATTTTATCCGTTTTTTCCTGAAATAATTTAGCTTCTTCGAGTTTCCTAGCTTCTTCCTGTTTTTTACTCTTCTGCTGCAACAGTCGACAGTAGTGCACGATTGTCAACTGTATTTCTGCCCACGGTTTTGCTTCCATACCCACTAATTTCTTGAGCTGCCTCTGCACTTTCTCTGGCAGTCCTTGACATAAAATGTGGTAAAATACCACCACTGATTTCCCCCAAGGCTCGTGAAATTCCCAAGACCATTGCTCTTGAATAGTTTGAATGTTAGCAAGCAGATCTTCATCCGGTTGCCTCTTACGTGCCATTATTGCACCCATATCTGAGGTATCAGGACACTGTATTCTCAGTGCTCTCCAAACATCTGCTCTGCAATTATTAAATCGCACTCAATCATGAGCTGTATTCTGCGCCGTGACATTCAAATACCCTGCTCGTGTCCAAATGTCGTCAGCCCTTTCCACAAGAATAGCTGGTAGGAGACCCGTAATGCCCCCTATTGCTAGAGTATTCCCTCCTGACATTT